>NC_053398.1:112746756-113079256 GCF_905171765.1 Bufo bufo | reverse complement strand
ACAGCATGCACATATACACAGGGATCACATACTCCATATACTGCACATGCTGCCCTCAGCAAATTCATTGATCTTTGCACTGCATATATACTTTATACACACACACAAACAAATAGAAGTTTGTCTTTTTTTTTTTTTTTTTTTTTTACTTTCAAAGAGTTTAGATACCATCCATTCAAGTTCTAGATCTACTGTTTTAGGCTACATGCACACGACCGTATGTGTTTTGCGGTCCGTATGTCATCCGTTTTTTTTTTTGCGGATCCATTGTAACAATGCTTAAAACGGACAAGAATAGGACATGTTCTATTTTTTTGTGGGGCTATGGAATGGACATACTGATGTGGACAGCACACGGTGTGCTGTCCGCATTTTTTGCGGACCCATTGAAATGAATGGGTCCGCATCCTATCCGGAAAAAAAACCCGGAAAGGACACGTAAACAAACAACGTTCGTGTGCATGTAGCCTTAGGCCTCTTGCACACGACAGTATGGCTTTTTCTGTATTTTTCGATCCGCAAAAAATACGGATGACGTCCGTGTGCATTCCATTTTTTGCGGAACAGAACAGCTGGCCCCTGATAGAACAGTACTATCCTTGTCCGTTATGTGGACAATAATAGGACATGTTCTATCTTTAAACAGAATGGAAAAACGGAAATATGGAAACGGAAGGCATACAGAGTACATTCAGGTTTTTTTTCCGGATCCATTGAAATGAATGGTTCCGTATACAGAATGTATACGGAACATAAACTGAAAAAAATAATGTTTGTGTGCAAGAGGCCTTACACTGCATACATATAATATTAGTATATATGGGACTCTATATAGAAGTTTAGAATAACACTATAAGGGTCCATCCACACATCCGTGTGTGTTTTGCGGATCCGCAAAACACGGACACCGGCAATGTGCGTTCCGCATTTTGCGGAGCGCACATCGCCGGCACTATAATAGAATATGCCTAATCTTGTCCGCAATTGCGGACAAGAATAGGATATGTTAAATTTTTTTCGGGAACGGAATTGCGGACCTGGAAGTGCGGGTCCACATTTCCGGATCCGGGCAGCACATAGTGTGGCCCCATAGAAATGAATGGGTCCGCAATTCCGTTCTGCAAAATGCGGAACAGAATTGCGGACGTGTGAATAGACCCTAAAGATAAAGGGGCATATTTACTAAGACGGCTTTTTACGCCAGCCTTAGTTTCCCCCCCATGCGCTGCCATTAGATTTGTCTATTAGGCGCATTTGTGGCAGTCCTTGCACCTGGAGAGAAAACTACTCTAGGCCCTGGCTGTCATACTTTTTCACCAACATTTAGACCCATTTCCAGGCATAAAAGTTAGTTAATTTGACGGACCTCGCTCTGCCCCTGTACCACACAGCTGCCGAACACAGCGCGAAACCGGCCGTGCGATTAAATATTGTTGCGCCGCCAGATTTAAAAAAAAAAGAGACTTGCAACAATTTTTTTTTACTAAAATAGTTACCAAAACCTTATTAAATGACCCCAAAGTGTTTATATAGATTTATGTCCAAAATATAGTTAGTGACAGGACTATAATAACTTTTAGTCCATAAGGAAAGGTACAAAAACCCGTAAATTGGTCATTTTACAGAATTAGCTGGTAGATCATCCATTCCCTCTAGTCCATATGCTTCTTTGTTGCATTTTGGTGGCAAAAAGAACAAAATGATCTCTGCATCATCTTTCTTCTTCAATATTCCAACCATTAAATGACTACGCCTGCCATTGAAGGGCCGTTCGCTACTATCCCAAGGTGAAGAGTTACGCGACTCAAGAACTTTTACTTGTCAACAGGCTACATGGATATGGACTGTAGCTCTGTAGGACATATTATAGGCTATATGCCAGGGATGACCAACCTGAGGCTCTCCAGCTGTTGCAAAACTACAACTCCCAGCATGCCCATACTACCTACAGCTATCACCCTACAGCAGGGCATGGTGGGAGTTGTAGTTTTACAACAGCTGGAGAGCCGCAGGTTGGCCATGCCTGCTATATGCCAACATTTTAAAGTCTAAAGGTATGTTCAGACAGAGATATTTTTTTTGGCAAGGCTTTTGGTGCTAAAAACCGCGCAGAATCTGTGCCGAAATCGCCCTCTGTTGTTTTCAATGGAAGACTGTGCATGTGGGTTTTTCCCATGCGGTTTTCCGCACCATGTCAATAATGTAGCCACAGGGAGCCCTGGTAGGAGTCTGTTCGCGGTTTAGGTCCATTTAGTGGCGCACCATTCAAAATGAAAACCTGGGATACGCTGTGGATTTTGACGTGATCAAAATCCAAACCTACACTGCAAACATTGATGCCCACCCATATGAAAAAACAAAACAAAAAAACATTTGAGCCTGTTTAGATGCATGTCTGCTCACAGTTATAGTGAAAAGTTTGTCAGCATGTAAACTTCTATAAAGCACAGTACAATCTGTGCAAACCATCAGATAAGCAGGATACATACTGTACATCCACCCATATCATTATAGATACAAAATCACTCATTGGACCTAGTAGCCAAATCCACCTACACACTTTACCACCATATTGCAATAATCAGAATTTGCACCCCCCAAAAAAAAAAAAAAAAAGAAAAAAAGACTCGAATAATAAGATCATGTAGTCCTAATTCTCTCCAGTCCCGGCCAGCTGTCATTTGTTATGAAAAGTGATTAAACCAAGGAGCAGTTTATAATCCTGATATAACATGAACCAGTAATTTATTCCCCTTACAATGGCACAAGAGGCAGGATATGCACACAGCACAAGTCAAACATTCCTCTCTGTGTCTATTCATTCACATCAAATATACTGTTGTCACAACACTGCAACATTATGACAAAGGACTGAGCCAGGATACATCTCCTGTAGACACACCATGGGTGGATGGTAGAAGAGGAGGAGGGGGGGAGAAGAGAAAACCTCAACATAAGAAAGTTCCCAGTACAAAGACCGAACGCCCTGCACATAATTAGCACATGGGCAGCTCAATGTACCCACATCATTCTGTAATTAGATGTCTAATGTGACTAAATAGTAGGCACTCATTCATTGAAAAGCTTGGTGACACATCAGAGATACCATGAGGTGCTGTATTTAAGACAACCACATCGATTTGCTTGTCTTTTAGCTAGGAGACCCTCAGCACATCATCATCATCATCATCATCCTACAAAGCTTTTCTAACATGACATTTCTCTGCTGTTCCTGCAGGACCTGGAACATTAGATACAAGAGCTTACAATCTTGCAGAAGGATGAGGAGCAAAGCTGAGAGGGATACACAGGGACTATTTACAAATAGGAGCATGATAATAATAAACAAGAATAAATAAACAAACAAACAAATAAATAAATAATCACCTTGTAACTGTAGTAGTCTAAACATTGTGAAAAGTCCAGATTGGGGGACTCTCCAGGCAGGGCATTGCCAGCAGCTGCAGGGTAAAACCTTACATCCATGTTTGAAGTAGTCAAGTTGCAGTTTCAAGCAGTCCTAGTAATAGTAGTAGCACTGTGTCGGCAGCATTCAAATTCTTCTTGGAGTCCTCAGGTGCAGACAAAATACAAGTTGCAGAGGAGTAGGGCAAGGTGCAAGGATGTGGAGCCTAAAGCAGGAGTTCAGGATGCTCTTCTTGTAGAGGAGAGAGGTTCTGGGGGGCTGTTATCTTAAAAAAAAAAAAGGGGAAAAAAAAAAGCAAGCAGCCAAACCATAGGACTTGTCTATGCCTTGATGCACACAGCAGCTGCTATACACAAAGGAGCCACGCGTTGGGTTATTGGGATCAGGAGATCCCACAGCAGAAGCAGGACAACCACCCAAAAAAATAAAAACAATGCAAAAAAAAAAAAGCCTAAAGCAGGGATCTCTGTCAAACCATGATCATAAGAGAGAACAAAGTAAACTCCAAACCAGATCCAGAGGACTTTATTCCAGAAATAAGGGTTTGTGCAATGTTGGATACATGAGTTTCTATGAAATGACCTCTCTGCCTGTTTAAAAGAAAGGGAGGGGGTGGGCTGAGGGGGCACTGAAGAACAAAACAAAACAAAACAAAAAAAGTCTTTGCAGCCAACGGTTGCAGAGTGGAGTTAGAAGTGGTGGAGAGACAGGAGCTGCTGCTGGCAGGGCTCCCTGGGAGAAATGAATAGTAATAGGCAATGACAAGCAGGAGCTGGGTCCCTCCCTCCCTCCACCACTCCCACTGAGTGCAGCTGCTACTGTGTACATAGTGTGGACATACTGATGCAAGGAGGCACCTACTGTTGTTACAGGGATGCTGGGCTACAGCCGCCACTGACATAGGTGTAATGCTGCGGATGCACTTTTGCGCTGTGTGCTGCTATTTCCTGCTTGTCAGGAGGGGTGCATTGTTGTAGGGTCCCTGTGTGCATGCCTCTTGTCTGTGAATGTTTTATAGTACCGTATGTATGTTCTGATACAGTACGCAGCGCGAACTGACAAGAATGCAGTAAGCTGTGACAACCTACACTGTCACTTGTCTTCCTTAGTGGAGCGTTGGTTAAAGTGAACATGTCACCAGTAAGGTATGCACACGAACGTATTTTCTTTCCGTGTCCATTCCATTTGTCTTAGCAGACCGTATGCGGAACCATTCATTTCAACGAGTCAGCAAAAAAAAAAAAGAAGGAAGTTATTCCGGGTGCATTCCGTTTCCGTATGTCTGTAATGTCCATTCTGCAAAAAAAAATATAAAAGATGTCCTATTATTGTCCTCATTACGGCCAGCTGTTCCGTTCCGCAAAAATACGTAATGTGCACGGACGTCATCTGTATTTTCAAAAATACGGTGGTGTGCATGAACCCTAAGGGTACGACCACAATGTCAGGTTTCCTGATGCAGTTTTGGAAGCCAATATCAATGGTGAAGCATAAAAGTATAGAAAATATAAAGGACAGATACAATTTCTCCGCTTTTTTAGATTCACTCCTGATTTTGTTTTTTAAAACTACACCGTGTGGTCATACTCTAAAGCCTCCTGCACACGAGCGTGTGAGCCCCGTGGTCGTGCTGCGGTCCGCAAAATGGGGGCCGCAATGCACGAACACCGTCCGTGGGGCAGCCGCTGCGGATCGCGGACCCATTCACTTTAATGGGTCCGCGATCCGGCCGTTCCGCAAAAAGATAGGACATGTTCTATCTTTTTGCGGAACAGAAGTACGGGACGAAACCCCACGGAAGCACTCCGTAGTGCTCCCGTAGGGTTCCGTTCTGTGCTTCCGTTCCGCACCATTCCGCATCTCCGGAGTTGGGGACCCATTGAACTGAATGGGTCCGCATCCATGATGTGGAATGCCCACGGAACGGCACACGTGTATTGCGGATCCGCAAATGCGGTCCGCAATATGGCAACGGAAAGCACACGTTCGTGTGCAGGAGGACTAAGGCAGGGGTAGGCAACCTCCAGCACTACAGCTGTTGTGAAACTACAACTCCCAGCATGCATACTTGCCCTGCTCTTCTCAGATCTCCAATAGAAATGAATGGAGAATGCTGGGAATTGTAGTTTCACAACAGCTGGAGTCCCGAAGGTTGCTGACCCCCTGCTCCAAGGGCTCATGCGCATGAACCTGTGCGGCCTGAAAACAGCGGGTGTGCAATATGAAGGCGCCTTGCGCTCCGTATCACGAATTTGGACCCATTCACTTGAATGGGTCGACAATCTGCAAGATACGGACCGTAGACACAGAGGGGATTTCGGTCCATGCCTTCGAACCGCAGAAAAATAGAACATGTTCTACTTTTTTCGGTGTAGACTGAATCTTGTGGATTACGGACCCGTTGGGCACACTGCCAGTGCCCGTGCTTTGCCGACCGCTGTTTGCAGACCACAGCACAGACACTGGGCGTACACCTTTTTGTACATGGGCCCTAACTGTTGTATAGCCCCACATTAAAGGGGTTGCTGGCTTTTGTAATATTGATGACCTATCCTCAGGATACATCATCAATATCAGATCAGAGGGGGTCCGACTCCCAGCACCACTGCCAATCAGCTGTTTGAAGAGAACATATCATTTTCCTGAAATTCGGATCGAAGTCCACTTCGGATACTTCGATTTGCTCAACCCTATTGATCACCTATCCTGAGCATAGGTCTTCAATATTCCAAAAGCCGATAACTCCTTTAAGCACTTCACAAAAGAAAGGGGGCATAATGCCACCAGATGAATATGATACATAACACACTTGGTTCATCTTAGGCCTAATGCACACGACCGTATGTATTTTGCGGTCCGCAAAAAACGGATCCGCAAAAAATACGGATGACGTCCGTGTGCATTCCGTATTTTGCGGAACGGAACAGCTGGCCCCTAATAGAACAGTACTAATGCGGACAATAATAGGACATGTTCTATTTTTTTGTGGAACGGAAATACGGACATATGGAAACGGAATGCACACAGAGTAACTTTAGTTTTTTTGCGGACCCATTGAAATGATGGTTCCGTATACGGTGCGCAAAAAAAAACTGAACGGACATGGAAATAAAATACGTTCGTGTGCATGAGGCCCAGACCTGGAACTTTCCAAGTTTGATGAGTGAACCTGATTTACGTGTGGTTGAGGCCTCCTGCACACGAACGTGTGCGCCCCGTGGTCGTGTTGCGGCCTGCATTTTGCGGGCCGCAATGCAGGAACACCATCCGAGGGGCAGCCGCAGCAGATCGCGGACCCATTCACTTTAATAGGTTCGCGATCCGGCCGTTCCACAAAAAGATAGGACATGTTCTATCTTTTTGCGGAACGGAAGTACGGGACAAAACCCCATGGAAGCACTCCGTAGTGCTTCCGTAGGGTTCCGTTCCGTGCTTCCGTTCCGCACCATTCCTCATCTCAAGTGAATGGGTCCGCATCCGTGATGCGGAATGCCCAAGGAACGGCACCCGTGTGTTGCGGATCCGCAAATGTGGTCCGCAATACGGCAACACGTTCGTGTGCAAGAGGCCTCAAAGTGTGATTGTACCCATACAGTAACAGACACGCCAGTTGGTAGTGGCATGGACAGACGCATGGAGCTATGATTTGATGCAACCAGTGTGTCATTTAGCAGGCATTTAGGGTGCGTGCACACAGCAGTGTAGCTTATGCAGATAGTCAAGTGGTTTTTCTTACGTTTCCGCACTAAATCTGCACCAGAATCTGCATGTGTCATTTACAGATTTTGTTTCAAATTTTTCAACGCCCCTAACGAAGCGGAGGTGAAACCCGGGTTGGGTGCATGACGTGAGACCTATTTTAAGTCTATTAGGCTAGGGCTCCACGACTTTGTGCGACACATGGGGCACAGCTACACTGCAACATATGTCGCACCATTGTCACGCGACAATGTTTATAATGATCATCTATGGTGTCGCACATGTCGACAGTCGCAGAAAAATCTATTTCAAATGGATTTTTTGCGACTGTCGTGTCACAGTCGCAGCATGTCGCCTGTCGCAGTGTGACACCATAGACTATCATTATAAACATTGTCGTGCGACAAAATGTCGTGCGACAAAATGTCGTGCGACAAATGTCGTCGTGTAGCCTAGCCTTATGCCTGTGATTTTAAATAATCTTGTGAGTACAATAAATGCTGCTTTTATACGAACAATTGCGGTACTTCACTATCCCTTGCTCCTCTGTCCGATTGTGTTTAGGAGAGACAAGTAGTTATTTCTGAAGCTTATACTGAATGGATCAGTGATTGATTACATGGAGAAATAGCCGACACTTCAGACTGGCCGGATCTGTGTCTGCTGGGAGCAGCGCAATTTCTCTTTTGCTTTTTACGTTTGACTGGGATTTGCCTCAGATCTTACCCTCTGCTTAAGGGCTCATGCACACAACCGTACGAATGGGTCCCGATCCGTTCCACAATGTTGCGGAACTGGAACGTACACATTCATTTCAATGGGGCCGCTAAAGATGCGGACAGCACACCGTGTGCTGTCTGTGCAACGGGCGCCTCCCCCTAGGGCCCTCCATATATATAGAACGCGCCTCCAAGGTGTAGGCATGCAGAGTGGTACAGTGCGGCCTAAATTGTCCCTTTATGTGTGTTACGGTGCTCCCACCTGGATACAGCTGGACCCGAGGCTTTGGCAGATGCCCACAAACGCTAGTGAGCTGACAACTAATTTCCACAGCATCTCGTATTAGTGGTCAGTAAAAAACAGACAAAACATGGATACCATCCGTGTTGTGTCAGTGAATTTTAATGGACCTGTAGACTTTAATGGGCATCATTGAAGCACTCACTAGTCTGCAGGAGGCAGAGGGAGCGAAGCGCTGTCGATCTCTCCCTTTTTGTTCTTCTCTGGGCGACACATTGTCCGGACTGCATACAGCATCAGGACGTAGTGCACACACTATGACTTGACACTGCAGGGGAGACCACCAAAACAGCGGAGCAGGAGAGGTAAGTTAATTTATTCACTTTACAGACTGATCTGAGGTCTGATATGGGGGTGGTCTGACATGGAGTCTTGATCTGAGGCCTGACACTTGGGGGTTTTGACATGGAGGTCTAAAGGGGGTCTGATCTGAGGTCTAATATAGGGGAGGGGTCTGACATGGAGTCCTGATCTGAGGTCTGATATGGGGGTCTCACATGGAGGTCTAAAGGAGGTCTGATATGGGGGGTGGGCCTGACATTGAGTGCTGATCTGAGGTCTGATATGGGGCCTTTCATGGAGCTCTAAACGGGTTCTGATCTGAGGGGGTTTGACATGGAGGTCTAATGGGGGTCTGATCTGAGGTCTGAAATTGGGGTCTGATCTGAGGTCTGATATGGAAGTCTGACATGGAGGTCCAAAGGGTGTCTCATCTGAGGATCTGATATGGGGGTGTGAGGATCTGATAGGGGGGTCTGATTTGAGGTGTGATATTGGGGTCTGAACTGGGGTCTGATATGGGGGTCTGATCTGAAATGTAAGGGGATATTTTTTGTACTGGTGCACAATATAAGACCCATTTTTTTGTACTAGTGAACATTGTAAGGTGGTATTTGCCCTGGTGCACATTATAAGGAGGTAGTTTTTGTCGTGAAACACATTAGGGCGGTATTTTTCTACTGGCACATATTATAAAGAGATTAGTACTGGGAGGACAATGGGGAACATGATTACTAGTAGGGGCACAATGGGACATTATTACTATTGGGGGCACTGTTAACACTATGCACTCTGGGAGATTATTAGCATCAGTGACACTTTATGCTGCGCACAGGGGCACTATCTGTGTGGTACTAGTATTGTCTGTTTCTGCAGTATAGTATTGGAGAGCACAGTGGGCACAGTATTGGGAGTGGCAGGATGGGGTGTTCAGAAGATGAGATGATGGAAAAGTAGGAAACTAAAATGTCTGTTTTTCAAACTCTGCAGAGAGCAGAGATGGCTGAAATAAATCATCATGGTGGTCTGGTCTGAAAGAAGAAGGTGAGGAAAGAGAACATCTACATCAGAGGAGGCACTGGATGTAAGAGGCATATGGCACTGTGCCCTGTATGTTTTGTAGCTCTGTATGTAATGTTTACCAAGTCTTTAACAGTCACAATCACTGAGGTGTGAACTAGGCCTTAAGTTTATTTCACATAATTGATACAGAATAAATTATATTCTGCTCAGTAAAAAAAAAATTAAGGTTTTGCACGCAAGTTGAATCAGTTTTGTCTGCAATTGTGCTGCAATTAAGCATCAGAAGTTTTCAAAAGAACATCTAAACAAGCCTGATGTATTTTGGAAACAGGTCCTGTTGGCGATGATAATGAAATAGAACTGTTTGACCACAATTAGAAAAGGTATGTGTTAGAAAAAAAAAGGCACAGAATTTCTTGAAAAGACCATCATGCTTTGGGATTGTATTGTGGCCAATGGCATAAGGAACATTTCACGGATAGAGGGAAGAATGTATTCAATGAAATTCCAGTAAATTCTGGAAGCAAACATAACGCCAACTGTAAAAAAGCTGAAGTTGAAAAGAGGATGGCTTCTACAAATGGATAATGATCCTAAACACACCTCGAAATCCACAATAGACTACCTCAAAAGGCTCAAGCTGAAGGCTTTGCCATGGCCCTCACAGTCTCCTGATCTGAACATCATTGAAAATCTGTGGATAAACCTAACAGAGCAGTGCATGCAAGAGGGCCCAGGAATCTCACAGAACTGGAAGACTTTTGCAAGGAAGAATGTATGAAAATCCCTCAAACAAGAATTGGAAGGCTCTTGACTGGCTACAAAAAGCGTTTACAAGCTGTAATACTCACTAAAGGGGGTGCTACTAGGTACTAACCATGCAGGGTGCCTAACATTTGCTTCAGAATCCTTTCCTTTTTTGTTATTTTGAAAATGTAAAAGATGAAAATAAAAAAATTGTTTTTGCTCAAAAATACAAACTTTATGCCTTTTGAAGATCATTTCATCTTCAACTTGCTTAACTGTTCACACTTACATTTATTTTGAGAAGGGTTACCAAATTTTTTTAATGCCACTCACTGTATGTGTGAAACTCATACCACATCAAACGTGGCAACACGCTGGGATAAAGGGAGACAGATATATCTGCATTGTTCAAGCAGTCACAACGCAGAATGGGCTGGTAGAAATAGTATAACAGCTGCAGCCAGATCCACACTATAACATCGATGATGTATGCAGTTGTAGAGACAAACTGAAGGAAAAACAGGAGATTGGTGCTGCTGATGAGATAAATGATAATTTAT
Organism: Bufo bufo; assembly: GCF_905171765.1. Lineage (NCBI taxonomy): Eukaryota > Metazoa > Chordata > Amphibia > Anura > Bufonidae > Bufo > Bufo bufo. The sequence goes on along the minus strand of NC_053398.1, from coordinate 113,068,501 downwards.
TGAGGAAACAATAAAATGCCGATGCGTTTCCATTTGGGCATCATATCTACATATAGAATAGATGCATGTTCAACTAAAGAGAGCAAAAATAAAGATGATAGCACAAGGAATGGTAATATAATAAAAAGAAATACAAAAACAATGTGAACACTGTTCCATAGAAAGGTCCTAAAACAAATCAATACCTAAGAAGTTTATACAGATAATGAGATTAATTAAATAGAAATATTAATGATAAAAATTAAAAACATAAAAAGGGGCCTATAGTACCGCACAACACTAAAAAGACGATTCCACCATGTTTAACACCACAAGGCTGCAAGCAGCATAATTCATTAATCCAAAAGGATTCCCACTGTCTTAATCTCAAAAATCTATTTGGAACAGTTGTAGAAATCTGCACAATAGGTGTGATTGTTAAAGGGGTTTTCCTCAGGATAGGTCATCAATAGAGATAAGCAAATCGAAGCTGACAAAGTGGAATTCGATCTGAATTTCAGGAAAAATTTGATTCGCACCAAATGCGAATTTCCTCACGCTTCGTGGTAATGAATCACATTTTTTCCTAAAATGGCTGCTACACGTGTAAGGACATGGAGAAAGGAACTCTGGGAAAGCGGGCTCACCCATAATGCCATGCATGCAGCCAATCAGCAGCCAGCCAGCCCTGTGATGTCACAGCCCTATAAATAGCTAAGCCATCTTAGATTCTGCCATTCACCAGTGTACTTAGTGCAGGGAGAGGCATCTGCAGGCGCTATGGACAGTGCTAGGAAAGACTTCATTGTGCTAAAAAAAACTATTTACAAGTGCAGGGAAAGATTATTCAAGGTGTAGGGAAAGGATAGGGAGGAATCATTCCACTGAATTTCTGTTGAAAAGGGTTCAGTTGGGGAGGTTACAGACTGGGTAAGGCCTCATGCACACGACCGTTGTGTGCACCCGTGGCCGTTGTTCCGTTTTCCGTGATTTTCTGCGGACCCATTGACTTTCAATGGGTCCGTTGAAAACTCGGAAAATGCACCGTTTGTCATCCGCCTCCGTGATCCGTGTATCCTGTCCGTCAAAAAAATATAACCTGTCCTATTTTTTTGACAGACAACGGTTCACGGACCCATTCAAGTCAATGGGTCCGTGAAAAAACACGGATGCACACAAGATTGGCATCCGTGTCCGAGATCTGTGTCCGTAGGCTACTTTCATGCAGACGGATCCGAAGATCCGTCTGCATAAAAGCTTTTTCAGAGCTTCGTGAAAACTCAAATCCGACAGTATATTCTAACACAGAGGCGTTCCCATAGTGATGGGGACGCTTCTAGTTAGAATATACTACAAACTGTGTACATGACTGCCCCCTGCTGCCTGGCAGCACCCGATCTCTTACAGGGAGCTGTGATCCGCACAATTAACCCCTCAGGTGCGGCACCTGAAGGGTTAATTGTGCGTATCATAGCCCCTTGTAAGAGATCAGGGGCTGCCAGGCAGCAGGGGGCAGACCCCCCTCCCTCCCCAGTTTTAATTTCATTGGTGGCCAGTGCGGCCCCCCTCCCTCCCTCTATTGTAATATCATTGGTGGCCAGTGTGCGGCCTCCCCCGGCCCCCCCTCCCTCCCTCTATTGTATTATCATTGGTGGCCAGTGTGCGCTCCCCCGGCCCCCCCTCTATTGTATTAATATCATTGGTGGCCAGTGTGCGGCCTCCCCTTTCCACCCCCTCGATCATTGGTGGCAGCGGAGAGTTCCGATCGGAGTCCCAGTTTAATCGCTGGGGCTCCGATCGGTAACCATGGCAACCAGGACGCTACTGCAGGCCTGGTTGCCATGGTTACTTAGCAATATTACAATATTAGAAGCATCATACTTACCTGCTGCGCTGTCTGTGACCGGCCGGGAGCTCCTCCTACTGGTAAGTGACAGATCATTATGCAATGCGCCGCATAGACATGTCACTTACCAGTAGGAGGAGCTCCCGGCCGGTCACAGACAGCGCAGCAGGTAAGCATGATGCTTCTAATATTGTAATATTGCTAAGTAACCATGGCAACCATGCCTGCAGTAGCGTCCTGGTTGCCATAGTTACCGATCGGAGTCCCAGCGATTAAACTGGGACTCCGATCGGAACTCTCCGCTGCCACCAATGATCGGGGGGGGGAGAGGGGAGGCGGCACACTGGCCATTAATGATATTATTACAATAGAGGGGGGGCCGGGGGGAGGCCGCACACTGGCCACCAATGATAATACAACAGAGGGAGGGAGGGGGGGGCCGGGGGAGGCCGCACACTGGCCACCAATGATATTACAATAGAGGGAGGGAGGGGTGGCCGGGGGGGCTGCACTGGCCACCAATGAAATTAAAACTGGGGAGGGAGGGGGGTCTGCCCCCTGCTGCCTGGCAGCCCCTGATCTCCTACAGGGGGCTATGATACGCACAATTAACCCCTTCAGGTGCCGCACCTGAGGGGTTAATTGTGCTGATCACAGCCCCCTGTAAGAGATCGGGTGCTGCCAGGGGGCAGTCATGTACACAGTTCGTAGTATATTCTAACTTGAAGCGTCCCCATCACTATGGGAACGCCTCTGTGTTAGAATATACTGTCGGATCTAAGTTTCACGATCTAATTCAAATCCAATGGTATAGTCTAACATAGAGGCGTTCCCATGGTGATGGGGACGCTTCAAGTTAAAATATACCATCGGATTGGAGAAAACTCCGATCCGATGGTATATTAACTCCTGACTTTACATTGAAAGTCAATGGGGGACGGATCCGTTTGCAATTGCACCATATTGTGTCAACGTCAAACGGATCCGTCCCCATTGGCTTGCATTGTAAGTCAGGACGGATCCATTTGGCTCCGCACGACTGTGACGAGGGTGTCTAGAACCACGCCTGACTCCGTTATACCCGGGGTCAGGAAGTCGCAGCGGTTGGCTGCGCGTTCTATGTAAGATAGGGCTGTTTCCTTGTGGTAGCTTTCTGGATTTGCTTTGCAAACCCTTTTGGCTCACTCAGGGATCCGTAGCTCTTTCTCCTCAGCTGTTCCTTGTCCAGCACTCCCAACCTCCTTATATTCCCCTCTCACACTCCTCTGGTTGCCAGATATAGAGCTTCCTGCCTGGACATCTATTCTGACCCTCTGGAGCTGTGTTGCTGCATTCTCTGGTAGTTGGTCCACAACGCTACCCTCCGGATCCCTGTTACACCTTTATGGTCTGCTGTGGTCGCCCACCTGGGTGTATGCGTTTGTCTGTATTGTCTGTCCTCTCCCTGGTGTTTCCCTCTTAGTGTCAGTGGTGCGGACTAGCGATCCCACCGGCCCGTTCACTATCTAGGGCTCATTTCAGGGAAAGCCAGGGTTTAGGCACGTGATCGCCGCACGGGTGAGGAACCCGTCTAGGGACATCAGGGCAGTCAGGTGCCAGCCGCAAGGTGAGTCAGGGGTCCCCACCTTTCCCTCTCCCTTGGGCAGGGCTTTCCCTTTTCCCTCCCTGTGCGTGTCGCCGGTCATTACAACGGCCAGGCGGACACCAAAACGACTTTTTTTTTATGTCCGTGGATCCTCCAAAAATCAAGGAAGACCCACAGACGAAAAAACGGTCACGGATCATGGAAACACGGAACCCGTTTTTGCGGACCGAAAAAAAAAAACGGTCGTGTGCATGAGGCCTAATAGGAACAATCCTATTACACCTTGCTGCACTGACTGTGGATCCAAATTGCCATTATACAGCTCTGTCATTCCAGCAAACCATTCTTATTAGGGTGAAAGTGCTGATTGATGCACGCAAAAAAAAAATACATATTTGCCGCTCAGCGGTGAAGTTATTTCTTGTAAAGTCTTTTGTGGGGTGTATTAGCGTAAAAAGAAAAAATATAATTGCCGCTTAGCGGTGCAGTTATTTTTTGTAAAGCCTTTAGTGGGGTGTTTTAATTTCCTTTTTTTTTATTTATTAGATCTAACAGTATGTCAGACAGAGAAGTGCCAGGCCCTGCACAGGGGAGTGGCAGAAGCCTAAATGTTTCTGGCGCAGGCACAGGTCGCAGCAGAGTAAGGGGGCGTGGCAGCAGGGGTCGGAGCGAAAGGCCTGAGCTCCCGGTGTCATCTAGCGTTCGTGTCTTGACCAGCAACCCAGCGGTTTTGGAATGGTTGACTCAGTCATCCACTTCGTCCCAAGTGACATCAGACACCCCCAGTCTAGAGTCAGTGGGTTCCTCTGACACGACACTTAGTTGGCATGGCCCGGGAGCAAGCCCCCACTTGTCCTGAACCTTCCTCTGGCATTTTCATTTCCCTCACCGCGAGAAGTATTATATGCCGTAGGCTTGACTCCACTTCTCAGAGAGGAAGAGCTACTAGAGGACAGTCAGCAGCTACTGCCCAGCCAAGATCTGAAGGAGACATCCATTTCTTCCTCCGCTAGGCGGGCAAGTAGTGATGAGGAGAGTGGCGTGGGAGCTGGTGTTGAGAACGGTCAGGCTCCTGACTGTTGAGGAGGACATCAGTGACGTGCAGACAGCACTCGATGATGATGATCTTGTACCTGATCGCACTTGGGAACCGGGTGACGAAGGAGCTTTATCATAATCGGGAGAAGAGGGTGTTAGCTTGCTCGTGAGCCAGTGGTGGAGCCAGCAAGTCCTAGTGTGGCTTTGAGTCAGCAGGATGTCAGCAGTGGGAGGTCGATAGCCAAACATGCCCAGGGTACACCACTCACTTTGCGGGAGCCTACCTGCCCAGGAAGTAGCGGTGCAGGGGTTCACAGAGGCAGGGGCGGTAGCAGTCGGTCAGTGCAGAGTGTTAGGGATAAATTCACCTACTCAGCGGTGTGGCAGTTTTTTTAAAGGCGCCGGAGGAGATAAACGTGGCCATATGTCGAATCTGTGGGCAGAAGGTGAAGCAAGGCCAGGGTGCCATAAAGTGTCCTGGGATAACCGTGGCTCCGATGTAGTGGTCCAGGCTGCCAAAGCAACCGCTGCATCACCCATTGGCATGCACCCGGTTTTAGGCAGTTAATGCTGTACCACCTCTGCCAAAGGTAGCTTTCTGTCCTTCCCAACATCTGCTGGTCCTGATGCTCCTGCTCCTCGCCCTCCTGCTCCTTCTAGTCAGTGATTCCGTCAGCAATCGATCACCAAAGCGATTGCCAAGAGACAACGGAGTAGACGTTGAATGTGCTCCTGTCTAAGTTGCTGGTGCTGCAGTCCCTCCCTTTTCAAGTGGTGGACTCTGCACCTTTCAAAGAACTGATGGCTGGTGCGGAGCCGAGGTGGAGAGTCCCAAGCCGTCATTTGTTTGCCAAAAAGGCAGTACTAGCCCTGCACACACATGTAGAACAGAAGGTGGGCCAGTCCTTGAGCCTATCGGTGTCTGCCAAAGTGCACGGCAGCACAAACGTGTGTAGCTGTAACTGCGGTCAAGAACAATACATGTCCTTTACGGCCCACTGGGTGAATGTGGTTCCTGCACAGCCACACCAGCAACTTGGCCACGTTGCCACGCCGTTGGTCCAGCAACAAAGTCCGCCACTGCCTTCCTCATCCTCCACCATGTCCCAGGGCAGTGGCGTTGCAAGGGGGGTGCGGACCGCACCGGCTGACACCATTGATGGGGTGACACCAGCAGGGCCGGCATTTACGAGTCATTTGTATTGCCGTCCTCAGGAGAGGGAAAGATGTGTCTGGGATTCGAACCCACGACCTTCTGTCAGCGATGCTATGCAGCCTCTTCCTGTGTCCCGCCCTGTTTGTCCATATATAGAGTCAGTGCTTGTGTATTCTAATTTAGACTGTATTTCAGAAAAGTTTCTGCTGGGATTCTAACCCACGACCTTCTGTATCAGAGGCAAAGCATTTACCCACACAGCCATAAGATCTGCCTTGCTACTGACTGAAAAAATATGAGACTTCTACTGTTATAGCTGGCTAAGTGTACATCTATACACATGACAGCTGCCCCAACACACCCATCACTGCTATATCTCTATATGACAGCTGTCCCAGCACACTCAGCTCTGCTATATCTCTATATATGATAGCTGCCCCAGCACACCCAGCTCTGCTACATCTAATACACATGACAGCTGCACCAGCACACTCAGCTCTACTATATCTCTATATATGACAGCTGCCCCAGCAAACCCAGCTCTGCTACATCTATACACATGACAGCTGCCCAAACACACCCAGCTCTGCTACATCTATACACATGACAGCTGCCCCAGCACACTCAGCCCTGCTATATCTCTATATATCTATCTACTGTATAGCAATACTTAGAGATATTGTCATGCCCCACTCTGACGATGTGCGGAGGTCGGCCAGGATAGCAGCACGAGTTTAGTGTTTGTTTTGGAGCCATGCTGGATCCGCCTCTCATCAAGTGCACTGGGTGGGGTCATTAGTTTAAATAGTACACCAGTCCAGTGTTCTGGGCGGATTATACTAATCATTGTGGTCTTGGAAGCTAGGAAGGAAGGTTGGCTGTCTGCTCCGGAAGATAAGTGTTATTTCAAGTTTGGTTGTTTTGTGTCATCTATTACATCCAGGTTCTGTGCGAGCAGACTGCTCCTATTTCCCTACTTCACCATCTCAGGGAATTCAGGGTTTTGTCAGCCCCGGCACGGGGACACCTTATCGCTACCTTAAAGGTCTGTAGGTGGGCTGAGCAGTGCAGGGAAAGAGGTCAGGCATTAGTTAGGAGGTGACCCTTCCCCTGTCTCTCGCCCAGAGCCTGGTTGGTGCGTTATCTGTTAGACTGAGTGCACGCCTGCTGTGACAGATATATAGACGTAGCAGATCTGGGTGTGCTGGGGCAGCTGTCATGTGTATAGATGTAGCAGAGCTGGGTGTGTTTGGGCAGCTGTCAGGGGCGTACATAGAAATCACTCGGCCCCATAGCAAGAATCTAAATTGGGCCCCCTAACCACTACCCGCCCCTGGCCCATCCCACCTTTTGTCATGGCTCCTCCCCTGCCACAACCTCATTTGCTAATAAAGAAATGTATGCATGACCTACTAAAACCGTTAGGGAAAAATCTTTTTCATTTTTTTTTTTATTAACCAACTTTGTTACAGTAATTTAAAAAAATGTATACGTATTTTCCAATAAGGATTTATTCTGTGAAATAAAACAGAAATCAAATATTATAGATAAGGGTACTTTCACAGTAGCGTTAAAGTTTTCCGGTATTGAGATCCGTCATAGGGACTCAAAAGCGGGAAAAAAATGCTTCAGTTTTGTTCCCATTCATTGTCAATGGGGACAAAACTGAACAGAATGGAGCGCTCCAAAATAATTTCATTCCATTTAGTTGTGCTCCTATACCGGAGAGCAAACCGCAACATTGACTTTCAATGGAGTTAATGACGGATCCGTTATGGCTATGTTAAAGATAATACAACTGGATACGTTCAAACTGATGCAGACAGTTGTATTATCAGTAACGGAAGCGTTTTTGCTGAACCCTGCCGGATCCAGAAAAAACGCTAGTGTGAAAGTAGGCTAAGCTAGATTTATAATATTCTAAAAAAAATATATATATATATAAAAATTATTAACTTACTTTGAAGGTGACATGGTTCTGCATCTAAAAGTCCAAGTCAAAAGAAGTAGCATGGCAGGGATCATACCTATAAAAAGAGTTATGGGGGTCAGAATATGGTGATGTAAAAAAGTTTTAATTAATTTTTACACTTTTTAAAAAAAATTCTACCCCATTTGGAATTTTTTTGCCCGCTTCCCACTACATTGTATGCCCTATTAAAGTTCGACTTCTCCCGCAAAAAATAAGCCCTCATACATCCATGTGAACGGAAAAATAAAAAAAAGCTCAAGGAAACTAGGGAAGAACAAAGAAAATGCAAAAATGAAAAAACCTTTGGTATCCTAAGGGTAAAGGGGCTATCTAACTCCAAAATTCCAGGCACCACATACAGATAATACTTATGCCCAGTGGGGGGGGTGCAGCCAATAGCAGGCCGCGTCAGAAATGAGCCTCCCTAGCATCACCCGCAATGCTAGGGAGGCTGGTTCCCATCGTGGCCTGCTATTGGCTGCCCCCCATGTCGCTGAATGTTTTAATCTGCGTGACGTGAGGGGTTGGCAGGGGGGCATTATAGGGATTGGATAACCCCTTTAACTCCATGCTGCCTATGCTAAGTGTGCACATAGCCACCAATCATATTCCCCCGCCCCCCAAAGGTGACTTCTGTGCTGGGGGAAAATATGATTGGTGGCTATGTGCATACTCAGCATCAGCGAGTTAAAGGGGTTATCCAATCCCTAAGATGCCCCCCAAAATGCCCAGGGTGGGGGTGAGGAGTAGCAGGAAAGCACACTGTCCACCTGAGTCCTTTATAAGCCTACAGCCCCCCCCCCCAAAAAAAAAAAAAAAACACTGCTTGCTGCCCTCCCCCATCAAGACTTCTGACCTCTTACTGTGGCACACTACAGACAAGAGTGTGTTTTGTCTGTGTTCACTGTCCGGACTCCAGAGTGGTGCTTTAGTCTGGGCGGCCGGGGGGGGGGGGCGTGTTGAGGGGGGCTGATGACAAGACTTGGGGCAGACGTGACAAGACACTAAAGTGGTGCGCACCTCTGTATGTGCGCCTGCTCCTGCAGCCTTCCAGCGATACACTGGCCAATCAGCAGCAGCCTCTCTCTCTGCGCTGCTAAATGCTAATTGGCCAGTGTGTAATTATGCAGCAGAGCAGACGCAGTGCCTGGCAGAGAGGGAGCCCGGATCACGGAGGTTAGAGATGGAGCAGGGGGAGGAGGGGGGCACGAGGGAGAACACAAGTGGGCGGGGCACGGGCCGCTTCAATGCCTGTAGTGTATTAATAAACTGTCTGTGCAGAGACATAGGGGGCGGGGCCTTCCATGTGCTCCGGGCCCCCTGTGCCGCGGGCCCCATAGCAACGGCGTGGTCTGCCTATATTGGCGGAACGCCACTGGCAGCTGTCATGTGTATTAGATGTAGTAGAGATGGGTGTGCTGGGGCAGCTATCATATATAGAGATATAGCAGAGCTGGGTGTGTTTGGGCAGCTGTCATGTGTATAGATGTAGCAGAGCTGAGTTTGCTGGGGCAGCTGTCATATATAGAGATATAGTAGAGATATAGCACTTTTTTTGGAGGGGGGAGGAGAGAGGCACTTGATACTGGCACTTTTGGGGGGGAGGGTGGCACTATGACAGCTGTCCCAGCACACTCAGCTTTGCTATATCTCTATATATGATAGCTGCCCCAGCACACCCAGCTCTGCTACATCTAATACACATGACAGCTGTACCAGCACACTCATCTCTACTATATCTTTATATATGACAGCTTCCCCAGCAAACCCAGCTCTGCTACATCTATACACATGACAGCTGCCCAAACACACACAGCTCTGCTACATCTATACACATGACAGCTGCCCCAGCACACTCAGCTCTGCTATATATCTCTATATATCTATCTACTGTATAGCAATAATTAGAGATATATAGATGTAGCAGAGCTGGGTGTGCTGGGGCAGCTGTCATATATAGAGATATATTAGAGCTGAGTGTGCTGGGGCAGCTGTCATGTGTATTAGATGTAGCAGTGCTGGGTGTGCTGGGGCAGCTATCATATATAGAGATATAGCAGAGCTGGGTGTGTTAGGGCAGCTGTCATGTGTATAGATGTACACTTAGCCAGCTATAACAGTAGAAGTCTCATATTTTTTCAGTCAGTAGCAAGGCAGATCTTATGGCTGTGAGGTTAAGTGCTTTGCCTCTAATACAGAAGGTCGTGGGTTCGAATCCCAGCAGAAACTTTTCTGAAATACAGGCTAAATTAGAATACACAAGCACTGACTCCATATATGGACATACAGGGCGGGACACAGGAAGAGGCTGCATCGCATCGCTGCCATGGAGGTAAGTAGAAGTGTTTTTTTTTTTAATACCCGACTGTTACTGCCATGGGGGGAGCGGGAGGCACTTGATACTGGCACTTGATACTGGCACATGGGGGGCAGGGGGGTTGGCACCTGATACTGGCATGGGGGGCGGGAGATGGCACTATGATACTGGGACATGGGGGGGAAGAGAGAGGCACTTGATACTGGCACATTGGGGGGTAGAGATGGCACTATGATACTGGCACATGGGGGGAAGGAGAGAGGCACTTGATACTGGCACATGGGGGGGGGAGGAGAGAGGCACTTGATACTGGCACTTTTGGGGGGGGGGAGATGGCATGGCACTTTGATACTGGCACATGGGGGAGGAGGAGAGAGGCACTTGATACTGCCACTTTTTGGGGGGGAGGAGAGAGGCACTTGATACTGGCACTTTTGGGGGGGGGGAGATGGCATGGCACTATGATACTGGCACATGTGGGGAGGAGAGAGGCACTTGATACTGGCACTTTTTTGGGGGGGAGATGGCACGATGATACTGGGACATGGGGGTGGAGAAGAGAGGCACTTGATACTGGCACGTGGGGGGGGGGTTGGCACTTGATACTGGCATATGGGTGGGTTTGGCACTATGATACTGGCACATGGGGGGAGAGAGGCACTATGATACTGGCACATGGGGGGAGAGAGGCACTATGATACTGGGACATGGGGGGGAAGAGAGAGGCACTTGATACTGGGACATGGGGGGGAAGAGAGAGGCACTTGATACTGCTACACTGTGCCCCACAATATACAGTATACCACTACACTGTGTAGTCTGTGCTTTAAGCACCATTGTTTTGTGGCAGCGGACAGAAAATAATCTGGAAGTGCCCCCCCCGAAACCAGGTTCTGACTGCTAGGGGGGGCCGGTGAGCTAACGGATGCCCCCTATGGCAGTAGCACCACCATAGCCCCCATATATGGCTAAAAAATTATTGCTTCGGGGAGGGGGGGTGACACCATTTTCTACTGCACCGGGTGACACCAGCCCTAGCAACGCCACTGCTGCAGGGACAATTCACAGTGCCGCTCCAGCATACTACATGTGCAGGGCACGGCGGTGTGACACTGTTTTGCACCTTGTTTGCTACACAGACAGGATCCGTTTTTTGGGGGTTATTGTTCTGACTGATCAGAGGAAGGGCAAAATAATCAGTGAGGTGAACACAAACTTACTGCTGACATCCTCTCCACTCTGTCGTGGGGGCTCTACTTGTATGAGCATTTAATAGAACATGCTTTGTAGACATTAGAGATGAGCGAATTTTTCAAAAATTCGATTCGGGCGGTTCGCCGAATATTTCAGAAAAATTTGCTTCGATCTGAATTTATTTGTGGCGAATCGCGTAAAATAACTGCTATTTCCCGGGCTGCAGAGAGCCTTTATACTGGTGTAGAATAGGGAGGGAGCATAGGGAGTCTTCTGTGGTAGTGAAACAATACTGTGAGTCAGTATGACAAGCACATTACAGGTGTCGCTCTGCATACTTTCACTTATTTGGGCAGTCATAGGGCCAAAACTGACCAAATAACTCAAGTATAAACTCAGCCTTGCAGGTAGATGTTAGCGTAAAAAAGAAGCGCACTCCTTTTACACCATCGTCAGCTGATTCCACATAGATGTCTACAGAACCTGTTCTATTAAATGCTTATAAAAGTAGAGCCCCCAGACAGAGTGGAGAGCGTGTCATCAGTAAATTTGTGTTGACGTCACTGATTATTTTGCCCTTCCTCTGATCCATTACAGCAATAACCCCTCAAAAAACGGATCCTGTCTGTTGAGCATTTGCCTTCACTTGGTCAGCATTTGGTCAGTAATTCATCAGTATTGCTAATGCCAAAAAAAACAGGAATGAATCTAAAACAGAGATGACACGTGAACCGAATATTTGCATATCTTCTGTGTTTTCTACCCACTCCTGCTTTTGGCTACAAATTCAGAGGCCAATTCTGATGGGACCATACAGGCCTTAAAGCTGCTACACAGACAGGATCCATTGTGCGTTTTATCATGGAGACATCATGGAGATTTTACCGCTGTAGGAAGGCGCAAGGGTCCGTCATTGACGGAAGGTATGTGTCACCGAGATTCCTGGCCTCGGTGAGGTAAGAGCCGGTAATTTTAAGTGTCAGCGGCAGTTAGTGCTGACTGACACTATTTGTTATTTAGTATGGCTGTAGAGCCGATCCGGGCAGGCTTTTACTGGGAGAAGCCAAAGTGCAGGGTGGGTGGCTTCTCCCCACGTTCCAGGCCGAGATTTGGTTTGGTATATAAAAACCCAGCCAGCGGTCTCAGCTGTGTGGATTATCCTCCACTTCACAGTGAAGCTGTGGAGACGCTGTGGTTTTGGGAGCTGCATGAGGTGTGCCGTGCAAAGGGCTGAGAGCCGCATTGCTGAAAAACAGGCCCCCTAAAGCCTGTAGTGGATGGCTGATGAAAAACTGCTAACCAGGTGAACGTTTGTGTTCTGTGGACTTTCAATGGTGTGAACATATACCAATACTGCGAACTGTTATTTTGTTTTGCCTTTTGTGTTATAACCACTGAACTATTTAAGTTAAAGACTTTGTGATTGCCTCTAACTGCGTCCGCTAAGCCGCCTACCAGAGCAAATCCACACACCGCATATAACTACAGTGCTGAATGCTGAATAAAATTTGATTTTCGACCACAATACATCAATAAAGAATTTAAAACATAACTGCAGCGCTGAACGCTGAATAAATTTTGTTTTTCGACCAAAATACTTCAATAAAGATTTTACCACATAGAACTGCTGCACTGACTGACTGCTACTGCCGCTACTTCCGTGAACCCCTGCACCCCTAGTTCCCGGGTAGGTAGGCTGCTGCGAAGCAGGTGCTCTACTCCGGGCACGTTTGGCTCCCCACCTCCCACTGCTGCCACCCTGCTGACTCCCAGCCATGCTTTCAACACATATAACCGCCAAGGTGAACTGAGAATTTATATATTTTTTTTGTACTGAAATAGGCCAGTAAACGCTTTCAGCACCAGTGAAGTGAGTATATACACTGAACCCTTTCAGTTTTGCTACCATTTTGCATGAGCTGAACTCAAAGATCTGAAACATTTTCTACATACACAAAAGACCCATTCCTCTCAAATATTGTTCACAAATCTGTCTAAATTTGTGTTAGTGAGCACTTCTCCTTTGCTGAGATAATCCATCCCACCTCACAGGTGTGGCATATCAAGGTGCTGATTAGACAGCATGAATATTGCACAGGTGTGCCTTAGACTGCCCACAATAAAAAGGACACTCTGAAATGTGTAGTTTGATTACACAGCACAATGCCACAGATGTCGCAACGTTTGAGGGAGCGTGCAATTGGCATGCTGACGGCAGGAATGTCTACCAGAGCTGTTGCCCGTGCAATGAATGTTCATTTCTCTACCATAAGCCATCTCAAATGGCGTTTCATAGAATTTGGCAGTACATCCAATCGGCCTCACAACCGCAGACCACGTGTAACCACACCAGCCCAGGACCTCTACATCCAGCTTGTTCACCTCCATGATCGTCTGAGACCAGCCACCCGGACAGCTGCAGCTACAGTTGGTTTGCATAACCAAAGAATTTCTGTAGTACTGTAATACGCCCCTATACGCTTTCAACAGAAATAACTGCAGAAGTGAACTGAGAATATATTTTTCTTGTTGGACTGAAATAGGCCACTATACGCTCTCACCAGAACTAACTGCAGAAATGTACTGAGAATATATTTTTCTTGTAGTACTGAAATACTCCCCTATACGCTTTCACTACAAATAACTGCAACAGTGCAGTGCGTATATATTTTCATTTTTTACTGTAATAAGCCCCTATACGCTTTCAACCGAAATAACTGCAGAAGTGAACTGAGAATATATTTTTCTTGTAGTACTGAAATATGCCCCTATATCCTTTACCAGAAATAACTGCAACAGTGCAGTGCGTATATATATATATATATTTTCTGGATTTATATATATAATTTTTACTGTAATGCGCCCCTATACGCTTTCAACAGAAATAACTGCAGAAGTGAACTGAGAATATATTTTTCTTGTTGGACTGAAATAGGCCGCTATACACTTTCACCAGAATTAACTGCAGAAATGCACTGAGAATATATTTTTCTTGTTGTACTGGAATACAACCCTATACGCTTTGACCAGAAAAAACTTAGAGTGAAGTGCGTATATATTTTTCTTGTAGTATTGAAATATGCCCCTATACGGTCTCACCAGAAATAACTGCAGAAGTGAAATGCGTATATATTTTTATTGTAGTACTGATATAAGATACTAAAGATACTAAGATATAAGCCACTAAAGGCTTTTCAACATAACATTTGCAGTCCAATAACAAACAGCTGGAATGACAGAGCTGTCTAATGGTTATTTCCCTGCACTTATAAATCGCTTTCCTATCAATGTCCCTTACACCTTCTGACGTCTCTCCCTGCACTAAGATGCTGTGAAATGATTCCTGCCTATCCTTTCCCTGCACTGATAAATCATTTTTTTCTGTATTTTTTTTTTCCACAATGAGGTTTTTCCAATTGCTGTCCCTAGCACCTTCACACGTCTGTCCCTGCACTCTGAACGCTGGAAAATGAAAGAATCTAAAATGGCTGCCTTATTTATAGGGCTGTGACATTACAGGGCTGGCTGGCTGCTGATTGGCTACATGCAGACATATCAATCTGGGTGATCCCGCCTTCCCAGAGTTCCTTGCCCCATGTCCTCAGTCCTCACACATGTAGCCTCCATTTTAGGAAAATTGTGATTCGTTGCCACGAAGCGCGAGGAAATTCACATTCGTTGCAAATCAAATTCTTCCTGAAATTCGGATCGAATTCCACTTTGTCAGTTTCGATTCGCTCATCTCTAGTAGACATTTATGTGGAATCAACTGACGACGGTGTAAAAGGAGTGCGCTTCTTTTGGACGCTAACATCGACCTGTACTTCATACTTGAGTTATTTGGTCAGTTTTGGCCCCGTGACTGCCCAAATAAGTGAATTGTGCAGTGATTCCAAGAACGACGCCACGCCAGTCATCTACATGTCATACGGACTCACAGTATTATTTCACTACCAAAGCAGACTCCCTATGCCTGTTACTGCAAGGCACAGTGTTCTACACCACTCGAAAGGCTCTCTGCAGACAGGAAATGGACGTTTTTTAACATAATTCACCGCAAATTTATCAAAATGGGGGTACGAGCAGGACAATTGCCCTGCAAACAAATGTAGATAGGGAATTTTCCTAAAATAACATAGAATACATACAAATAAAAAATGATAATCTTGAACCAGGAGGTGGAGGTCCGAGTTAAGGCAAAGGTTGGCATAGTGGTATAGGTGGAAGAGGCGGAGGAGGTAGCCAACACTGTTTTTGTGTTTAGTTTTTTAATATATTTTTTTACTATTATTTTTTGGGGGAGGCCCCATAATATTGGGTAATGGCAAACAGAATGCACAAATTGCGCTGGAGTATAACAATGGCTGGGTGCGGCTGGTATAACTCTTTACTCTGCCCAAGGTACGGACAAGTCCTGTGGGATACATGCCTGGTTCATTTTAATCAATGTGAGCTTGTCCACGCTGGCTGTGGACAGGTGGATGCGCCTGTCTATGATCACACCCCCTACCATGCTAAAACACACGTTCGGACAATACACTTGCCGTAGGGCAGGCCAGCACCTCCAAGGCGTAAAGGGCAAGCTCAGGCCATGTAAGATCCTCATCTGTCTCGCACTCCAGTGTGATAAAAATGGGTCCTCATAGAGCGGCGGGACAGGTTACGCGTATCTCCACTGATACAACCCCTTTGCGATCCGACGCGGGGATGCGATCGCATGTGCGCCGGAGGGGAAGACCGGGGACAGGTTGGTCGGGCTAGTGGCAGTATGCCACGGCCGGCCCTTGTCTCTGGTACCTCTTGCGGATTCCACTTCGGCGTCCATGTCGACGTGCTCGCGTACTCTCGCTGAGCCTGCCGGGCCTGTCAGGCATCCGCGTGTACGCTCGAGAACGGGTTCGCAAGGGGATGCGCGTACGCGCTTTTTATGTGCTTCACCGACCAGTGATGGGAATAACACCTGGCCACAAATTCAAAGTAAATTAGGGGGCCGGCGTTGGTCTAATTGGCAAATGACTGGCCAAGGCCTTGTACTCAGGGGTAGGGCAGTTTCATGATCTATGGGGAGTGGACACTTGGTGCCCTGGGATTTGTTAGCAGGCACATAAAAGGTGGTCTCCCAGGTTGGTCACTGCCCACTGTTTTCCTTCCCTTTCCAGATACAGGTCATAACTACTTGTGCTAGTGACTGAAGGTTACCTGGACACCGTCCTTTCCAGTGGGACCCAGGATCCGGAATCCCCCGTGACACATCCTTTTGTCTGGCAAGTGTGCACAGGGATTTAAAGCATGGATTGGGACTACACCGGCTTCCCCTCATTTTCGTATTCCTGTTATTTGTTACCAGTGAAGTTTGCCTGGACTTTGTTTATTTTCTTTTAAATAAACCCCTTGATTCATCTACACTGGTCTGTTTCGTTAGTTACTTGCATTACAACTTTGCTTACGACCCGAGTTATAGTGATGTAAAAGATATATATGCCAAATTTCAAGAATATTGGACAATATTTAGGGGTTGCACACATTGATCACTTTTATTACTTCTCTCAATCCTATACCTAGGAGGTTGGTCTAAAAATGACTTCAGTTTCAGCACCCCAGGGGCTCTGCATCAAGCAACGTGGATGGCAAAATGTGCAACCCGTTTCATTCCTTTCAATTCACGTTGAGGAATATTCAACTGTTTAGCCCTACACCTGTGTACATTTTGTCCTCTTCACTAAACAGTTGAATATTCTTCAACGAGAATTGAAAGGAATGAGACGGGTTGCACATTTTGTCAGCCTCATATATGTTCACTTTTTGCACGAGGCAATTTTAAGTCGATGGGCTACAAAGAATGATTTGGATATGCTACAGCTTCTGAGCACTTTCCCAGATGCAGACGTAAAGAAAAGTGCTCTCACAGTTGCTAAGAGACACCTTTGGTATCTGTCAGAAAGAAACGTAGGATTGGCTTTTTTGGACGAACGTATTACTTAGGCTATTAAGGAAAATATGACAATTTTTTTTTAAACCAAACCTGCAAAGAAAATGGAAATTAAATGATTAGGCCTCTTTCACATGGGTGAGTTTTCCGCATGGGTGCAATGCGTGAGGTGAACGCATTGCACCCACACTAAATCCGGACCCATTCATTCCTATGGGGCTGTGCACATGAGCAGTGATTTTCACGCCTCACTTGTGTGTTGCGTGAAAATCGCAGCATGCTCTATATTGTGCAATTTTCACGCAATGCAGGCCCCATAGAAGTGAATAGGGCTGTGTGAAAATAGCAAGCATCCGCCAGCAAGTGCGGATGCGGTGCGATTGTCACTCATGATTGCTAGGTGACGATCGGGATGGGGACCCGATCTTTATTATCTTCCCTTATAACATGGTTATAAGAGAAAATAATAGCATTCTTAATACAGAATGCTAAGTAAATTAGGGATGGAGGGGTTAAAAAAATAAAATAAAAATTAAACTCACCTCATCCACATGTTCGCGCTGCCTGGCTCGTCTTCTTTCTTCTTCTTTGATGACGTGGGAGGAAAAGGACCCTTGATGATGTCACTGCGCTCATCACATGGTCCATCACCATGGTGATGGGCCATGTGATGGGCCATGTGATGAGCACAGAGCCATCGCATGGCCCATCACCCTGGTGATGGACCATGTGATGAGCGCAGTGACGTCACCAAAGGTCCTTTTCCTCCCAAACAGAATTCGCGAACAAGTGGATGAGGTGAGTTTAATAATAAAATGTTTTTAACACCCTCCATCCTTAATTTGCTTAGCATTCTGTATTAAGAATGCTATTGTTTTCCTTTTTAACCATGTTATAAGGGAAAATAATAAAATTTACACAACACCTAACCCAAACCTGAACTTCTGTGAAGAAGTTAGGGTTCGAGTCTGGGTACCAAACATGCCAATTTTTCTCACGCGCGCAAAACGCAAAACACTTTGCACTCGCAGGGAAAAATCGTGCATTTTCCCGCAACGCACCCGCATCTTTTCCCGCACGTCACCCGCAACGCCCTTATTAAAGACGCCTTAGAGGGTAAAAAACTATTTTTTGAAGGAAAAGACCTGAGCCATTTCATTACTAATAAAACAAAGATGTTCTTTGAATTGTTTGGGATCCACGACGTGACAGAATACTGCAGTGATTCTCTAAGAAGCCATGTGAACGCTCTTAAGGTGGTTAATGATACCGCAGAAAGAGGAATTGCTCTGATAAAAAAGTTTAACGAATCAGTCAGGGACGAATAACAAAAACAATTCTTGTTGAGGGTAGTCAAGCATCACAGAAAAGTCGTCACCAAGCTAACAAAAGAAGGGATTGCATTGTTCAAAGTTGATTAATATAACACGTTTTGCCCATCATACTACCTATTAATCTTAATGTCTAGTTTTAATATTTAAAGTTTGTGATTTCTAGTTTTCCCAATAAAAGTAATTAACATTGAAAAAGTGTGCAACCTTTAAATATTATCCAGTCTTCTTGAAATTTGGCATATACAGTACAGACCAAAAGTTTGGACACACCTTCTCATTCAAAGAGTTTTCTTTATTTTCATGACTATGAAGGCATCAAAACTATGAATTAACACATGTGGAATTATATACATAACAAACATGTGTGAAACAACTGAAAATATGTCATATTCTAGGTTCTTCAAAGTAGCCACCTTTTGCTTTGATTACTGCTTTGCACATTCTTGGTATTCTCTTGATGAGCTTCAAGAGGTAGTCCCCTGAAATGGTCTTCCAACAGTCTTGAAAGAGTTCCCAGAGATGCTTAGCACTTGTTGGCCCTTTTGCCTTCACTCTGCGGTCCAGCTCACCCAAAACCATCTCGATTGGGTTCAGGTCCGGTGACTGTGGAGGCCAGGTCATCTGGCGCAGCACCCCATCACTCTCCTTCATGGTCAAATAGCCCTTACTTTCAAAGTTTTCCCAATTTTTTTCGGCTGACTGACTGACCTTCATTTCTTAAAGTAATGATGGCCACTCGTTTTTCTTTACTTAGCTGATTTTTTCTTGCCATAATACAAATTCTAACAGTCTATTCAGTAGGACTATCAGCTGTGTATCCACCTGACTTCTCCTCAACACAACTGATGGTCCCAACCCCATTTATAAGGCAAGAAATCCCACGTATTAAACCTGACAGGGCACACCTGTGAAGTGAAAACCATTTCAGGGGACTACCTCTTGAAGCTCATGAAGAGAATGCCAAGAGTGTGCAAAGCAGTAATCAAAGCAAAAGGTGGCTACTTTGAAGAACCTAGAATATTACATATTTTCAGTTGTTTCACACTTGTTTGTTATGTATATAATTCCACATGTGTTAATTCATAGTTTTGATGCCTTCAGTGTGAATCTACAATTTTCATAGTCATGAAAATAAAGAAAACTCTTTGAATGAGAAGGTGTGTCCAAACTTTTGGTCTGTACTGTATATCTGCAAAGTCTGCAAAAATCTTACTTTTTATTTTTTTCCATTACAAAATGAAACACCCTAGTGCACACGTACTATTCCACCATGTTGCTGAAGCAATGCCTCCTGCTAAGACGGTCCGTATCAGATGGTGGTGCTGGATGTAGTGACGAACTTTCAAAGCTTTTCCACATTTCAGCAATGCTAACCCTCCCTTCTGAGGTGGTGCCAATACCTGACTTCCTCCTCCGCCTCGTGCTTCCACTGAGAACCTGCTGTCAGATGGGAATGCTGTCAGTAGCGCATCTACCAGCGCAGGCTTGTATTCACTCATCTTCCGATCACGCTCCAGTGATGGAAGTAAGGATGGCAGGTTATCCTTGTATTGGGGATCCAGAAGGGTGGCCACCCAGTAACAGTCAGGGCAACTTGGTGGTCGTTGCGCAGACACTGCAGCATGTACTCACTCATGTGTGCCAGGCTGCCCAGAGTCAACGACAAGCTGTCCTTGGTGGGAAATGTATTTTCTGTGTCTTCTCTATCTCTCCAGCCATGCTCCATTGATGCCCATGAGCTGATTTGGGTGCCACCCTGCTGTGAACATGATTCTTCCTCCTCCTTATCATTATCATCCTCCTCATCTCCAAAACTGTGCTCTGGTTGGACAGTTGTGTATCTGGTCGCTGTTGGTTCAGGAACCCACCCCTGAGCCACCTGTGGACGACTGGCCTGATAACCGTGGAAATTATACTTGTTCCTCCTCATTTTCCTCCTGTGCCACATCCCCATCCATCATCGCCTGAAGCGTTTTTTCAAGGAGGCATACAAGTGGAATAATAACGCTGATGACGGTGTAATCAGCGCTGGCCATTTTGGTGGAGTACTCAAAACAGTGCAACACTGCACACACATGGAGGTCCACTCATTGGTGGTGAAGTGGTGCTGTTCCGCAGAGCGACTCACTGGTGCGTGCTGCAGCTGAAACTCCACTATCGTCTGCTGCTACTTGCACAGTCACTCCAGCATGTGCAAGGTGGAGTTCCACCTTGTGGGTATGCCGCTTATGAGGCTGTAAGTGGGAAGTCAAAAGTTACTTTGCAGCGCAGACAGGAGTGCAGCAGCAGGGTGAGAATGCCGAAAATGTGCAAAGAGGGCCCCGCACTTTCTGCAGCAGCTCTGACATCTTGAGGTAATTTTTCAGGAGCCTCTGCACCAGCAAATTCAGCACATGCACCAAGCAAGGGATGTGCGTCAAACTGGCTAGGCCCAGAGCTGCTATGAGATTTCTGCCATCATCACACACGACCAGGTCAGGCTTGAGGCTCAGCAGCACCAACCACACATCGGTCTGTTCTTCGATCCTGTCCACAGCTCCTGCGCGGTGTGTTTTTTCCCTCTAAACATATACATTTCAGAACAGCCTGCGGTCGTTTCCCCCTGGCTGTGCTGAAGTTGGTGGTGCAGGTATTACACTGACCGGATGAGGAGGCAGCAGAGGTGGATGAGTAGGAGGAAGCGGAGTAGGATGCCACAGGAGGCACCGAGAAACATCCAGCAATCATCGGTGATGGTGGGACATGATCCAAACCGCTGCCACTACATTTACCCAGTGGGCAGTTAAGGAGATATAACGCCCCTGCCCGTGCTTATTGGTCTACATATCAGTGGTTATGTGGACCTTGCCACTGATGGCATTGCGCAGTGCACACCTGATTTTGTCCACTAATTGTTCACACAAGGCAGTGATGGCCCATCTGGAAAAGTAATGGTGGCTAGGAACCACATACTGTAGGACAGCCACCGTTAAGTTTTTTAAAGTGTCCGTCTCCACCAGACAGAATGGCAGCATTTCAAAGGCCAGGAATTTTGAAATGCTGGCATTCAGGGCCAGGGCTCATGAGTGGTAAGGGGGGTACTTCCTCATTCTCTCCAGTGTTTGGGGCATGGAGAGCTGAATGCTTCCATGGGACAGTGTGGAGATGCTTGGTGACACTTCTGGTGGTGTTGTCACATCCTCTCTTTGCGGGTTGCCAGGTGGCCTTGTCACTCCAGAGGGGGAGAAAGAGGCCAAGACCACAGCAGAAGAGAGAGCAGGAGAAGCCTCACATCTTTCGTGGTTTTTTTTTAGGTCACTATTTCACTGCAGCTCGTGCTTTGCATTTATATGCCTGGTCATGCAGGTGGTGCTCAGGTTTAGAACATTTATGCCTCGCTTCAGGGTTTGACTGCCTATGTCTACCTGTGTCTTGCATCAGCACATTGCCTGAAGAACTGCCACGCAAGGGAACTCCTTTGAGATGGCTTTGGTGTGTTTAGTCCCTTGGTATTGTGGGCAGTAGCAGGCGTACTGGCTAGAGGTCAGCCTCTGTGGTTTTACACCCTGCTCCCTCTTGTTCCGTGCTGCTGGTGCTGCGTTACCACCACCTCTTCCTACGAACTGCACAAACTTAGACTGCTTGGCTGATGTGCAAGAGGTTGGGGTGGAAGACAGATGCCCATGGGCTGCTGGTGCCAACTCTGACCTTTCAGCAGGGGACTGTGTGGAAGACAATGTGAAGGAACTGGAGGAACTGTCAGCCATCCAATCTAATACCCCCTCTAATTGTCCTGGCCTCACCATTCGTACAATGGTATTCGGGCCTACAAAATGAAGCAGAATGTCCTGTCGCCTGCATGCACCAGAGGAAGGCTTTTCATTTTGGCGCATACCGTAGCTAGCAAAGATCGACAACTTACCCTCCCTCCAGCAAGAGCTCCACCAACACCAGTAGCACCACGACCACGGCCACATCCCTTATTTGATGCTCTCCTCATTCTTTAAGGGCACCCACAAAATTAGCAGCCTGATTAACTATTCTATTACAGTGTGACGGATGCAAAGGATGTCTTTGTGACCCAAAAAATAGGTTTATGTCACCGACTGATTAACTATACTATTACAGTGTGATGAATGCAAAGGAGGTATTTTTTTGCGCCCCAAAAAAAGTTTTTTTGTCATGGACATAAATAACAGACTGATTAACTATATTATTACAGTGTGAAGGAGGCACAGGAGGTGTTTTGCAACCAAAAAAATGGGTTTATGTCACCCACAGAAATAGCTGTCTGCCTATCTATATTATTATAGTGTGACGGAGGCAGAGGAGGTGTTTTGCACCCCTAAAAATGTGTTTATATCACACACAAAATTAACAGACTGATTAACTATTTTATTTCTGTGTGACGGATGCAAAGGAGGTGTTTTGTGCCCCAAAAATGGCTATAGGTCACTAATAGAATTAACAGCCAGATTAAGTATTGTTTTTCTTTGTCACATATGCAAAAGAGGTGTTTTGCACCCCAAAAAATGGTTTTAGGTCACCAACAGAATTAACAGCCAGATTAAGTACTGTTTTTCTGTGTCATGGATGCAGAGGAGGTATATTGCACCCCAAAAAATGGCTATAGGTCATCCATAGAATTAACAGCACTATTAAATATTGTATTTCTGTGTCACTTGTGCAAAGGGGGCATATTTCACCCACAAAAAATAGGTCACCCACAGACTTCACAGCCACATTAAAAGCCTTACACTGTCCCTCACTTTAGCAGGGTCCTGTCCCTACACCAGTAAGAGCAGAATGGTAGCACAACATGTGGTCCGGCATTTATGCATGCAGGGTCACGTGCTGCGTCGGCCCATCACAGCAATGCAATACTAGGCATGACTGTGATGGCTTCCAAGTGCCCACAGCTTAAAAGCTTATTAATTGCACTGCAGCCTTTCAACAAGCTTTACTATTCACTCAAAAAGTGAACCCGAACACTGACTTTTGTGGCAGAGTCCGTGTTTCCGGTTCAGGTACCCAGACTCCGTAATCTTCAGTACGACCCAGAACATTACGGTCCAGGTTCGCTCATTCCTAGTCATCAATGTTAAAATTCCAGAAAACCCCTTTAAGCAGGGGCGTAGCTAAAGGCTCATGGGCCCTGGTGCAAGAGTTCAGCTTGGCCCCCCTCTTTACTCAGCGCTGGTGCACCTAGCTTTTCTGCTGCCCGAGGCAAATATTGAGACGACCCCCCATGCCAAATTCTCCACCTAACCCCTTCCCTCCAGTCCCACTATTAAAGGGGTTGTCCTCTTTTTACTACTGATGACCTATCCTCAGGATAGGTCATCAATATCAGATCGGCCGGGGTCCTCCGGTACCCCCGATGATCAGCTTTCTGAAAAGAGAGCAGCTCTCATAAGAGAGCTGCTTTCTCTGTTCTGTTCACCTGCTCGCCGTAACATTTGCAGTGATGAGCAGGTAAACAGAGCAGAGAAAACAGCACTCATACAAAAAAAAAAGTGGACAACCCCTTTAAAGACATACTTGGAAAATATTATATACAGAGATACAGAACATACAGGGTAATACAGCTCCACATATGTACCTCTTACATCCAGTGAATTCTCTTCTCTGATGCAGACATTCTCTTTCCTCTTCTTCTCCTGTCAGACCAGACTACCATGGTGACTTCTTTCAGCAGCACCTCGTCTCTGCAAGGTTTAACAGACATCTTACTTACCTACTTTTCCATCAGTCTCCCACCTTCTCAACACCCCATGCTGCCAACCCCAATACTGTGTCCACTGTGCTCCTCAATACTTTCCTGCAGAAACAGTCCCCCTGAAAATACTTGTACCATACAGTGTGTCAGTACAAAAACACCCCTTTATATTGTGTGCTAGTACAAAAATAAAACCCTTCCTTTCAGATCAGACCCCCATATACAACCCTAAATGAGATACCGCCATCTTAGACCAAACCCCCTTTAGACCTCTATGTCATACCCCATATAAGACCTCAGATCAGACCCCCATTATACCTCCATGTAAGTCCTCGACCCAATATCAGACCTCAGATTAGACCCCCACTAGACCTCCAGACCCCCATATCAGACCTCCAGACCAGACCTCCACACCCACATATCAGACCTCAGATCAGACCCCATATAGAAACATAGAAACATAGAATGTGTCAGCAGATAAGAACCATTTGGCCCATCTAGTCTGCCCAATATACTGAATACTATGGATAGCCCCTGGCCCTATCTTATATGAAGGATGGCCTTATGCCTATCCCATGCATGCTTAAACTCCTTCACTGTATTTGCAGCTACCACTTCTGCAGGAAGGCTATTCCATGCATCCACTACTCTCTCAGTAAAGTAATACTTCCGGATATTACTTTTAAACCTTTGCCCCTCTAATTTAAAACTATGTCCTCTTGTAGCAGTTTTTCTTCTTTTAAATATTCTCTCCTCTTTTACCTTGTTGATTCCCTTTATGTATTTAAACGTTTCTATCATATCCCCTCTGTCTCGTCTTTCTTCCAAGCTATACATGTTAAGGTCCTTTAATCTTTCCTGGTAAGTTTTATCCTGCAATCCATGTACCAGTTTAGTAGCTCTTCTCTGAACTCTCTCCAAAGTATCAATATCCTTCTGGAGATATGGTCTCCAGTACTGAGCACAATACTCCAAATGAGGTCTCACTAGTGCTCTGTAGAGCGGCATGAGCACCTCCCTCTTGCTACTGGTAATTCCTCTCCCTATACACCCAAGCATTCTGCTAGCATTTCCTGCTGCTCTATGACATTGTCTGCCTACCTTTAAGTCTTCTGAAATAATGACCCCTAAATCCCTTTCCTCAGATACTGAGGTTAGGACTGTATCACTGATTTTATATTCTGCTCTTGGGTTTTTACGCCCCAGGTGCATTATCTTGCACTTATCAACATTAAATTTTAGTTGCCCGATTTTTGACCATTCCTCTAGTTTTCCTAAATCCTTTTCCATTTGGTGTATCCCTCCAGGAACATCAACCCTGTTACAAATCTTTGTGTCATCCGCAAAAAGACACACCTTACCAACAAGGCCGTCTGCAATTTCGCTGATAAAGATATTAAACAATACGGGTCCCAGAACAGATCCCTGAGGTACCCCACTGGTAACAAGACCTTGGTCTGAATATACTCCGTTGACTACAACCCTCTGTTGCCTGTCCCTCAGCTACTGCCTAATCCATTCAACAATATGGGAGTCCAAGCCCAAAGACTGCAATTTATTGATAAGCCTTCTATGTGGGACAGTATCAAAAGCCTTACTAAAGTCTAGATAAGCGATGTCTACTGCACCTCCTCCATCTATAAGATTAGTTTGACATGATCTCCCTGAAGTAAACCCATGCTGTTTTTCATCTTTCAATCCATGGGATTTTAGATGTTCCACAATCCTCTCCTTAAGTATGGTTTCCATTAATTTCCCCACTATTGATGTCAGGCTTACTGGCCTATAGTTGCCCGATTCCTCCCTACTACCTTTTTTGGGAATGGGCACAACATTTGCTAATTTCCAATCTTGTGGGACGACTCCTGTTGCCAGTGATTGGTTAAATAAATCTGTTAATGGTTTTGCTAGTTCACCGCTGAGCTCTTTTAATAGCTTTGGGTGTATCCCATCAGGCCCCTGTGACTTATTTGTATTAATTTTAGACAGCTGACTTAGAACCTCTTCATCTGTAAAGACACATGCATCAAAAGATTCATTAGTCTTCTTTCCTAACTGAGGTCCTTTTCCTTCATTTTCCTTTGTAAAAACTGAACAGAAGTATTCATTGAGGCAGTCAGCTAGTTCTTTATCTTCTTCCACATACCTTCCTTCTTTTGTTTTTAATTTGGTAATTCCTTGTTTTAGTTTCCTTTTTTCATTTATGTATCTGAAGAATCCCTTATCGCCTTTTTTCCTTGACTGAGCTAATTTCTCTTCTGCCTGTGCTTTAGAAGCTCTTATAACTTGTTTGGCCTCTCTCTGCCTAATCTTATAAATTTGCCTGTCATCCTCGTTTTTGTTTTTTTTTATAATTCCTAAATGCTATCTTTTTGTTTTTAATGATTTCGGCCACTTCTGCTGAGTACCACAGTGGTCTCTTCCTTTTTTTGCTTTTACTGACAAGCCTAATGCAATTTTCTGTTGCCTTCAATAGTGGTGCGACTCAGTCACTGTACTTATAGTAAACCACACTGACTGGTGATCACTAGATCCCAAGCTTTCCCCTACAGTAATATCAGATACCGAATTCCCATTTGTGAATACTAAATCTAAAATGGCCTCCTTCCGGGTTGGCTCCTCAACTACTTGCTGTAGAGATAATCCCAGTAGGGAATTTAGAATATCTGTACTCCTGGCAGAACTAGCTATTTTGGTTTTCCAGTTTACATCTGGAAGATTGAAGACTCCCATAATTATAACTTCCCCCTTCAATGTCATTTTAGCTATTTCCTCAACTAGTAGATCATCTAATTCTTTGACTTGGCTAGGTGGTCTATATATCACACCTACACGAGTTACCTTATGATTATCAAGCTGCAAGGTAACCCAAACTGACTCTAAATTGTTCTCACTAACTTGTATCAAATTAGATTTTATGTTATCTTCACATACAGGGCCACCCCTCCCCCTTCTTGCCTTCTCTGTCTTTCCTGTATAGAGAGAACCCTGGTATTGATATATCCCAGTCATTACTCCCCTTGAACTATGTCTCAGTAACAGCCACTACATCTATATTCTCAGATGCCATTATAGCCTCAAGTTCATTGATCTTATTCCCTAAACTGCGAACATTTGTAGACAAGAATCTGAGCTTGTCATTTCTTAACCTTTGTGCTACTGGCATCTTCTGGCATTGTTCCGGGGGGCAGTTGGATTGATGGATTATCACTCTTTTGCCCCCCTTTCCTAGTTTAAATGCTCCTTAGCAAATACTTGGAACTGTTCACCGAGGACATTCGTTCCCTTGAGAGAAAGATGCAAACCATCTTTCTTGTACAGTTCTTTTCCATTCCAACAAGAGCTAACATGAGACACAAAGCCAAACCCTTGGTTCAGACAACATTCACCAAGCCATACATTGAATTTGTTAATGCGCATCTTGCTGTCATGCTGAACGTTATGCACAGGCAAAACTGCAGAGAATGAAACAGTTGATGCAACCTCCCGTATATCCTTTCCAAGTGTGTGAAAAGCTTCTTTCACCTTTGAAACCTCATTGCAAGCCAGATCGTTTGTCCCAAGATGGACAATAACATCCACTTCCCTTGCCTGCTTTGCTTGCCTAACAATATTAAGGATCCATCGTCTATCCCTGCTAGCGGTAGTACCAGGGAGACATCTCACAACACCATTCTCCTCAAACTTCACACCTCTTATGATGGAATCGCCCACCAACAGCTGCTTACTATCAGTCCTTACCTTCTCCTTTTTGTCTTTGGCTGCAGTCTTGCATACTTTAGGCATGGGAGATGATTGTTCCTCACCCACTGTGCTTGAGCCATCCTCCATGTTGCTCTTGCACTCTGAAAGTGCTGCAAATGAATTATGGAGAGCCACAGACTGTAGGACATGTCTTCTATCCACAACTCTCAGTCTACCAGAACCTACAGTAACCCATCTTCCATTTCTAGGGGGCCTCTGTGGCAGGGGCATTGCAATGTTCTCAGCCTGAGTTTGTTTAAAGGTTAATTTACAAATCTCATATTTCAAAAAGGTAATTTCCTGCTGCATTATGGAGAGCTGTCTACAGATCAGACAGTATCCAAACCTCTGAAGAGTGAAACCTGAAATAAAAGCACAACAATTCCTACACAGAAGCAGGTCTGCCATTGTAAAGAGGGGAAAGATTTTAAACAAACAAATCTTACTTGTTTAGATTGTATCTACCTCCAGTTTACCTCCTGAGTATCTCCTGAATATCTCCAATGCACTTATAAAAATCAGCACTTGGTAAAATCAGAAAGCTATATCAAACCTCTAGACCCCTATTAGATCTCCAGACCCCCATTAGACCTTCTGACCCCCAATCAGACCTTCAGACCCCCATTAGCCCTCCAGACCCCCAACCAGACCCCTACTAATCCTCAAGACCTCCTGCACACTAGTGAGCGCTTCCATTATGAAAGTGCTCACTAGTATTCCCTTTATAGGGGGTTGGAAAAGTGGTGCAAAAACTACCAGAATTATATTGCTGAAGCTAATAAAGTTCTGGCAGATAGAGAATTTTATGAAGTGTTATCATTTAACCCATTCATCATTTAACCCCACCGATTATAACAGGCAGTACACTGAGTTAATTGAGGGGACAATTAAGGCCTCATGCACACGCAAAAGACGAATGGCTTCCGTGTGCGTTCCTCAATTTACGGAACGGAACGGACAGCCATTGATATAACTGCCTATTCTTGTCCGCAAAACGGACAAGAATAGGACAGGTTATATTTTTTTTGCGGACCACGGAACGGAGCAACGGATGCGGACAGCACACGGAGTGCGCAGCTCGGATGCGGACCAAATCAACGGTCTTGTGTATGAGGCCTAAGGATGGGTTTTTAAGCAAGAAAGCAGAAAAAGTTTCTGGGGATTGTGGAACCTGCCTTGCCAATTTTTTTACCACTTTCCCAAAATAGATAAGTCACTTGTAAATGCACCAAGCAATGTATCCCACTTCATTGACCTTCATTTGCAAAAATCTTTTGTTCATTTTCCATCCTACCTCAAAGACTCTATTCAACTCATACACAGTATGACCTATCAAAGCTAAAAACGGCACTTGATCTTTTACAAATTTCTTTTATTACCACCGATCTTTTATCCCTATACTCCAATATCCCACATTCAAAAGGCATTAGGGCAATACAAAATTTCTTGTTGGCGACCCGCCATGCCAAAGGCCGAACTCGGTTTTTTTTTTTACGGTCCATACGGATCATATTGGAACATAATGGGGCGCATTTATTAAGACCGCCGTTTTAGACGCCAGTCTTAATA
Source organism: Bufo bufo (assembly GCF_905171765.1). Lineage (NCBI taxonomy): Eukaryota > Metazoa > Chordata > Amphibia > Anura > Bufonidae > Bufo > Bufo bufo. The sequence continues at coordinate 113,039,140 of NC_053398.1, read as the reverse complement.
GCCCATATACCTGGTGGTGGATCCATCGAAGTTATGAAGAGGCGCCGGCCTCCGCCACTTCTAAATGTAAGACAGCTTCCGAGCTGTCTTACATTAAGACCATTTTCTACACCTAAAACAGGCATAGAAAAAGGTAAATGAGACGGGCTTATCGGCCCATCCCCTTCCCCGCCCACGCCAAGGCCACTTTTTTAGACCTGTCATGAGCGGGAAGAAGTCACAGATTGCGGTGCAAAGGACCTTTGCGCCACAATCTGCGCCAAACATTTTCCTATTTTAGGCGTATTTCTGTTTGATAAATGACCCCTAATATCTTTATCTCTGAGGGATCCGTTTATCGACTAATAATGGGCTGTGCTATGAAGTCGTGCTTCGTGCCTTCATGTGCTAACCTGAAGAGAAACTCACTGAAAAAAGTGGCCTAAATGGGTGGAAATGCTCCAAACCCAGACACTGTAGCGTGTCTATAACCGGGAGAGCAATTCCTCCGCATGCGGTCTGCAGATAATGGCAATCCCCAGCAAAAAATGCATGCAATGGAGGATGCCAGGGCGGACCGCATGCACCACAAGGACATCTTACACAAAATGATACATTGTGCAGATGAAAAAATACATACACAAATCACTGCAAAAAATGCACCAAAATGATACGCAACTACCATACTAGCTAATTCCTCCAGACGATGTTAAAAGCTGAGAACTTTGCCAATATCTTCCAGTCAGGAACATATCGTAGTCCCTCATGCACCATGTCATGGTGTCTCAGCACTCATGGGGTCCTACCACTAAACTACCCATGGTGTGTGAACAGGGTCTGAACACTGCTAGAAACCAACTCACAGCCAGACTCTCACATGCCTCCATAGTGGTATCACCAATGCACTGTGAGGTAGAATAAAGCTGTGAGCCGCACCCACAAAAGACCATGTGACACAGAAGCTACCAGGTGCAAAAGAACATTACCAGCAAAATGAAGTGGCACATTCCATACACATAAAGACAAAAACTCACTTAACGGGTGGAAATGCTTCAAACCCAGAGACTGTAGCGTGTCTATAACCGGGGGAGCAATTCCTCCGCATGCGGTCCGCAGATAAGACCCATTTCAAGTCGGTGGACCTTAATACCTATCTCCATTTTGCTGCCGCTACCTCCAGACTCTGTCATTGTGCTACTCGGTGGCCTCTTCATACTGCTGCCACCTCCAGACTCTGTCATTGTGCCACTTGCTGGCCTAATCTTACTGCTGACACCTCCAGACTCTGTCATTGTGCCACTCGGTGAACTCCTCATACTGCTTCCACCTCCAGACTCTGTCATTTGGCCACTCTGTGGTCTCCTCATGCTGCTTCCACCTCACCACTATGTCATAGGTCCACTCTGTGGACTTCTCATGCTGTTCCCACGCTCCCCACTTCATGACTGGTCCACTATTTTGGCTTTTGGCCTGACTGACATCATCATTTATTTGACCTTTCTTCTGATCTGTCAGAAGGAAGGAAAAATGAGACGCACAAAGGATCCTGTCTGTGTAGAAGCTGTAAGGCCTGTATGCTGACCGAGTGAAGGCGTATGCTCCACAGACAGGAACCGTTTGTTTGTGGGTTATTGTTCTGACGGATCAGAGGAAGGGCAAATTAATCAGTCACGTCAACACAAACTTACTGCTGACACCCTCTCAACTCTGTCAGGGGGCTCTACATGTATAAGCGTTTAATAGAACAGGTTCTGTAGACATCTATGTGGAATCAGCTGATGAGGGTGTAAAAGGACTTGTCATCGTCATCATCACCATGGCCAGCGTTGGGAGGGGGGGGGAACAGAGCAATTGCCCAGGGCCCCCTTTCTGAAATGGGCCCCCTGCTGTTTGATAGTTAAATGGGCTGACGATTGGAGCCTTTTTTCATTTAATTGCTTTTTCTCCTCCACATACTCCCCTACTGCCTCTCTAATATGCTGCAGTGGTCCCTGTAAACACAATGACCGCTGCTGTCCACCCCAAAAATAATGTCTCCCTGTCTCCCCAGACCTCAGTGACAGCACAGAATTATCTACAATCCTGATGCCACAGACCTGCATCAGGATGTTCTGTGTAGGCGGAGCTGGCGGAGCTCCGCCCCATCCTTAGCCTGCTATTGCTCAAGGCTGCAAGGCCCAAACCATATGGGGATGACTGGGCCTTCTGCACATCCGACCACAAGGTTCTAACCTCAGTTGCTGGACTGCAGGCTGCTCCCAGGACCCTCTCTTATCAAAGCACCCAGCCTGCTCCCTCTCCAACTGGTAAGTTCCTCCAGTGAAAAACATGCAGCAATGTCTGTGTAGGAGGGGGTGCAGGGCTGCTGGGGGTCACACTCTCAACGTAACAGCCTTGCACTGCTTTCAAGTATTAAGTTTACCCTGTGGCTCCTCTATGAGCTCCCTGTGGCCTCTCTTTGAGCTCCCTGTTGCCCCTCTTGAGCTCACTTTGCCACCTGTGCTCCATGTGCCTGCTGTGTGTGCTCCCTGTGCTCAGTGTATGCCTGCTGTGTGTGCTCCCTGTGCCCCCTCTGTGTGCGCTCCCTGTATTCGCACACAGGGGGCACAGGGAGCACACAGAGAGCACAGGGGGTGCACACAGAAGACTCCCTGTACCCTCTGTGTGCACTCCCTGTGCCCTCTGTGTGTGCTCCCTGTGCTCTCTCTGTGCGCTCCTTGTGTGTGCTCCCTGTGCCCTCTGTGTGCACTCCCTGTGCCCTCTATGTGCACTCCCTGTGCCCCCTGTGTGTGCTCCCTGTGCTCCCTGTGCCCTCTGAGGTCCATGAATAGATCTGCCCTTGCTGATGGTGCCCCATCATACTACTGCCACTGTCTGCCTGCCTACCATCATGTTCCTTACTGTATGGCTGCTGCTGCCATCATACCACTGCCACTGTCTGCCTAGCATCATGTTTTGTACCATATGGCTGTTGCTGCCTCTGCTGACATTGCCACAGTAGCTGCTATTCCCTGCTGTTAATACCTTACTGCCAGTTCCATTACCCCTACTGCCATTACCATCACTGATACACAGTGGTCACTAATACTACTACTACTACTACGACCCCTAAACAGCCACAAGCACATGTACTGTCTTGTCTGTTCCATGCTGTGCTCCTACTGCTGCTGCTACTATTGCAGCCACATGCCACTATTACCCTACCCTTTCCGCATCCACACTGTACTACTGCTGCTCCCAATTAAAAGGGAGCATTTTTCCAGGCTTGTTTATTAAATGGGTTCTCCAGGAATGAAAAAAAAAAAGAAAATACTTAAATATTTTATAATAAATATATTCACAAATACCTTTCTTTAGTTATAATGGCTTGTTTTGTCTAGGGAGCAATCGTTAGGAGAAATAAAATGGCCGCCATTCTATCATTACATACAAAACCTGTCCTAATCACACAGGAGGACAAGTTACTTCACCACAATGAGCCATAGAGCCGCCTCATCCTCCTCTCTGCTCTACTTGTCAGGAATCATGATCCTGAATACAGGTGAATCTCTGTGGGAATGGAGAAGATGAGGAGACATGAGAGGAAGGTGAGGTGTGGCTAATGAGCAGGAGCACTTGTTTACAGTCTCCATTACCACAGCCCCACATTACCACAGTCTGTCCTGTCCATCCTCTCTGTACTTCATGTCTCTTAATGAACTAAATTCCCCAGAGATTCAGCTAAGGTTCTTGTCATCTGTATTTAGGAACATAATCCCTGACAAGTAGAGAGGAGGAGGAGGCAGCTCTTTCCCTCAGTGTGGTAAAGTAACTTATCCTCATGTGTGATCAGGACAGGTTTTATGTGAACTAATGGGACAGCAGCCATTTTGTTCCCCCTGATGATTGCTCCCCAGACAAAATGAGCCATTATAAATAATAAAAAGCATTTGAGAATATATTTATAATAAAGTAAGATTTAAGTATTTTCATTTTCTTAATTCCTGGAGAACCCCTTTAAAAGCCACTCTTTTTTCTTACAAAAAACATTTGTCGGTGTATAAATATGGGCAGGCATTTTTCTCCCTTTTGAGGCATAATCTTTGGACGCATGGTCCTAACATGCCACAGTTTTTATTATATTTTTATCAATAACCCTTTGTGTGTGTCTGAACACTATCTGCCCCTGCTAAGGAACAATTTTTGGAAGCTCTCTAATATGAAAAAGCATAACACATGCAACAGTGCAGTATGTTTTAAAACATGCGTTAGCCCATAGCTATGTATGACAGTGTCACTCAGACATTATTTGCTATTGCTATCGTTGTGTTCAAGAGCTATAAAAGGAGGGAGGAAGGGAGAGAGAGAGGGGGGAAAAAATCATAAAAAATTTACAAAAAGAGATAACTTTTTTAGAGTCTTTGGAGACAATTCATGACAAATTGATTTGGGTCAGAACCAAACTTTTTGAAAAATTCGCTGAATCGGACACAGAGCGAGGCTCAAGAACTTGGCTCACCTCTAGTATGGAGCAAATAACAGTGATTGATAGTTGTAAGGGGAATCAGAGAGATGGGGAACAGATGAATACAGTTTTCTAGATGTTGAGTTTTAGGAGGAGGAGAAGGAGAGCTTAGATTTGTCCCAGCCCAAAAATATAGTTGAAGTAGTAGCCTTAGGACAGAGCTTCAGTGACATCAACAGAGAATAGGTGAGATGAGGAGCTAATGTGTGAGTAAGAGAAACTAAACATTCAGTTGCTATGAGTAGATCCATGAGAGGACCACGTTTATAATACCAATGTGTGAGAGAATTTGTAACCGGAGGGAGTAGTTGTTAAGCACAGATCAAGGGAGACATATTCACATAGTTTCTAGACAAATGGGAGCAATTCAATAACTATACAAAGAGTATGTGTTGATGGATGGCTTCCTAAGAATGGGTGTGATGGTTGCATGTTTAAATTATGAAGGGGCATTGTTATTGATAGGTTGTATAAATGGTTTAGGGATGGAATAAACTCAATACTAAGGTTGATCCTGAGGTAGTAAGGGACTGAGTGAAGTACACTGGTGGTGAGGTGCATTTTGGAGAGTAAAGTAAAAAGCAAAGAAGGAGAAGTGGGTTTGGGGTAAGAGAACACAGCGGTTGCATAGAGGTGTTGCAGGGACTGTAGATCAAAGGTTTTTGTAATATTGTTGATCTTGTGTTTGAAAATATGTAGCAAATATGTGGCAAAGTCCTATAATTAAAATGATTGATGTGGTAGAGATCAACAGGGGATGGAGTAGGGAGTTAAGTGTTAAAAAATTGTTTGAACATATGGCTATAATGAAGTAGTCTTCTTTGCCTCTGTATAGTATTTTACCTGTCGGTATTACACTAATAGTTCACCTACTAGACACTGGCTCAGCCTTCCTTACATGGCAACCCTGGATTACATTGTTAGGACTTCATATACCATGGCTACCATCACGACCCTGAAATCAAATCACTGGAGATACCCAAGTGGGTACAGTGGGAACCCCTTTCCTCTGTAAACTGATTTGATGAAAAAGTTACTAGTGATCATGGTAACTAAAGGGTTAAACAGCCAGTTTCAGTGCTAGCTACAATCTTGGCCATTGCAGTGGATCCCAGCTGTATATCACTGTTGGCTCCTGCTGCAGATTGCTTGTGCTGAGCACCTAAGCCAGTGCAACTCCAGCGCTACACATGTGCATGGGTTTTCTTCCAATACTGCTTTGGCTCAGTTTTTTTAGACTGGTGTGCTAGGTTTAATTTCTCAATTTCTATTGTGTGAGAGGTGCAACTTGAGAGATGAAGTGATTGCAGTGGGGGTAGCTGCTTATTTGTCATGAAGTAAAGATATACTAGAGCAGTGATGGCGAACCTTTTACAGCCGGTTCAGACCTGAGCGTTTTACAGCGCGTTCCTACGCTTAACAAGGAGAAACCAATGCCTCCCTATAGGCATGGTTCTCACCTGGGTGTTTTACAGCGTGTACGATCGCGCTGTAAAACGCACGACGCCCCAAGAAGTTCAGGAGCTTCTTTGGGGCGTAGTGTCGCGCGTTCCCGTACATAGACTTCTGGGAACGCGCGACAATGGGCGTTTGCTTCTGTCCGACGCGCGATTGTAAACGCCCGCACAATCGCGCGTACTGAGCGTACGTTCAGTACGCTCAGGTCTGAACCCGCCATAACAGACCGAGTGCCCACATCGCAACCCAAAACCCACTTACTTATCGCAAAGTGCCAATGGCAATTTAACCTTAATACTAAGGTTTTATTTTAGATACTGTGGGGTTTCACTCTGGTAGACAGGATTAGCGGACGCAGTATAGAGGCAACAACAAGTTCTTTGGATCAAACATTTCAGTGTTTAATTCACACTTTAGGCAAGTGACAAAACAAGCAGTCGTAATCAAACAAAAAGTAACCTTGCGGTGTTGGTGGTAATTCACACCATGCAGCAATTCTGCCTCAAAGAGTCCTTGACCATAGCTGCACAACCTGTTTTCAGGCCAAACAGGAAGCAAGCTTTCATCCAGACACAAGGCTCCCAGATCCCAACAGAGACATCTCTGCTGAGCCCAGCTGCCTATTTAAGGACATCCAGGTGCTGCCAAAACCCGGACCAACACTTAAACTCCGGTCCGGTATTTGACCTCACCTGGCTGGAAACCAGCCCAGCCACACATGCTGGGAGGAAAATACCTGCCTTGTCAGACACAACCCCTCACTGTGTCACATACCCCCCCTTTGTTCAACCCTGAGGGGGTGGACACATGCCAGACAATGCACCCAGGACAGGGCATCCGCGTTTCCCTGCAAACGGCCTGCTCTGTGTTCTACCGAGAACTTAAAGTTCTGCAGAGACAAAAAACATCTGGTGACCTGGGCATTCCTGTCTTTGGCCTAGCTCATCCACTTTTTGACTCCTCAATGACATCTAGCTCCAACATAAGCTGCACCTCCTCCGATATGGCTTGTCGACGAGCCTCGGGTACCCGGTATGGTTTTAATCGGACTTTTGCCTGAGGCTCAGTGACAATGTCATGCTGGATTATGGAAGTGCGTCCAGGGAGGTCCGAGAACACATCTGTGTTCCGACTAACAAACTCCCTGGCCTCCTGAATCTGTTTAGAGGAAAGGCTGTCAGCAATTTTTACTGTGGCAGCCACCTCTCTTGCATCAGACAGAGGGGCCGGTACTTCTTCTCCTAGAAAAACCCAGCCACGGGCTGTCTTCTGTACACGTTTCCGAAGGGCGAGAACCCTATAGAGGCCTGGGGTACCCCTCTCACTGCAAACATGAGAGGGCAGAAGGAGGTCTCAGTCCTTCCTATCTTTAGACACTACCTTTTTCAACATATTTTTTAATGTTTGGTTAAACCATTCTACCAGACCGTCCGTTTGCGGATGGTAAACGGATGTTTATAGTTGTTTTATGTGCAGCAACTTACAGAGTTCCCTCATCACCTTGGATATAAAATGGGTCCCTTGGTCGGTCAGAACCTCTCTAGGTAGTCCTACTCGGGAAAACATCTCCATTAACTCCTTAGCTATGAGTGTGGCCGAGGTTTGTCGCAGAGGCACTGCCTCTGGGTACTGAGTGGCGTAGTCTAGAATGACTAAGATGTCTTGATGCCTTCTGGCGGACTTCCCGTACTGGGTCTATGAGGTCCATAGCTATTCGGTCAAACGGTACTTTGATAATCGGGAGAGGTACTAGGGGACTACGGAAATGTGGCTGGGGGCTAGTTATCTGGCAGGTCGGGCAAGACTTACAAAACTCTTCCACTTCTTTGAATGTGCTGGGCCAGTAAAACCACTGTAGAATACAATCCTGAGTTTTCTGCAGCCCCAGGTGACCCCCGAGAACGTGTTGGTGGGCTAGATCGAACACAAACTTGCGATAAGCCTTGGGGACACCAACTGTTCAATAGGCTCACCCCGTAGTTGGTTCACCCGATACAACATATCCTGATGAACCACAAAACGGAAAAACACTGACTCTGCCCCAGGTTGTTGTGGTTCACCATCTACTATTAACACATTTTCCAAGGCGCGGGATAGGGTTGGGTCTCGATGTTGGGCGGTATCAAAATTATCCCCATAGACATTGAGGTCTGCCAATTCAGGACCTGGCGGCAAGTCCTCCATGTCTCCCACCATCACACTTAGCGGAGTTGGCTCCCCCTTTTCCACCGAAATAGCAGTCACCCATACGACTGACCCTTCGGTCTCGGGTTCCCAGGGTTATGGTCTCCCCCCTGAGCTGGGCCACTGGGCCACTCTGCTAGAGTTACCCCTGTCTCATGGATATCAGTCACTCTCATAGCAGGCCACAATGCCGGGAAGCCCGGGAAGTCTCTCCCTATTATAAATTCATAGTGTAAATTTTGAGCAACTGCCACTTCGTGAGTCAATCTGCCAGCTCCTTTGGTTAAAGACACCAGGGTGGTGGGATAGTCTTTTAAGTCTCCATGGATGCACATGACTCCGACTTTCCGGCCAGTATACTCCGCTGACCGTACTAGGGGAGCCCTTACTAGGGACACCAGACTCCCCCAGTCCAGCAGAGCCTCCACTGGAGTGTCTCCTACCTCCACCTGGCACAGTTTTTTTTTTAGAGTTTTTGGGGTACCTGCCCCACACTGACGGTAGCCATAGTTAGTATTCATGGGTTCCACCTGTTTTCACACCACACAGGTAGCAAGCCTTCATCCAGACACAAGGCTCCCAGATCCCAACACAGAGACATCTCTGCTGAGCCCAGGTGCCTAGTTAAGAACAGCCAGGTGCTGCCAAAACCCAGACCGGCACTTAAACTCCGGTCCGGTATTTGACCTCACCTGGCTGGAAACCAGCCCAGCCGCACATGCTGGGAGGAAAATGCCTGCCTTGCCAGACACAAACCCTCACTGTGTCACAATACATTCACATTTTTTGCTTTAAAAGAAAAACACAATAACAGAGCTTTCAATGATACAAACAACTTTTCATTGAAAAGTAAAAAGTGTTGGGCATTTTCATACATATACAATATTATCTAATGACATTATAATCAAAATGAATGCTCATCTCATTGCCTTTAAGAATAAGATTCAGCCTGAACCAAAGTTTTGTTACATGGCTGAAAAAACCAAGATGAGTTCATGGCAAGTTCAGTTTATATGAAAAAATAATAATTGTTGAACATAAATGGACATTGTATTTTAAAAGTTAGTGCTGAAGATATGAGACCATCTGTTAAGGAGTAAGTCAACTCCCTAAAACATGGAGGGGACATGGTTACTTGATAAGGACTCATGTCCTTGGAGCACACCTGCTGTATGAGCTTCAATTTATATATTCATAATTATATATATATATCTCTGCATGGTATATTTAGTTTACAACATATGTTAATCAATAATTCACATAATGTGTTATCTATGTGTAACAATGTATCGATTTATATATATGTTACACCATGTATTTACCATTTAGAAGAAACAACTACAGAAACAAGTAAGTTTAAGTTAATTGGATTTCAAAACAATAGTTATTCATGGGAGTACATAAGTGAAATCTACAAGTTCCGATGCCCAGCATCAAAGCCGCTACATAAAATTTTCATCAAGTCAACCCATATTTCAAAAGATAAGAGAAGACAGTCAACTCCAACTAGTCCAGGATATAGGTAATTAAAAGTGTAAGGAAAAGACCTTCCTCAGTGATTTATGGTAGATAGGTCAAAAAGTTCATGTGAAAGTATTATTAGATATTTAATTTTAATGCTTAAAAAGTTGGGATGTTCACCTACAGTACCGCAGTGCCATCTGGAGGCAGATGGACAATATTATATCATTTCATTATTTGTCCTATGCCATATTAGGAGTTGAGATCACGTCATGAGGTTATTAGCATGCGAATACACCCACCCTACCTGATTGGGAATCCATAATCTAAAGGGGATGATTCTTAGATAAGGGGGGGAATAATTATTCGTGTGCGGAGTAGCAGAGGGAAGGATCAAGAGAAAGAGAGAGGGAGGAGAGGAGAAGTTGAGGTCTATCAAGATGGAAGCCATAATGAGATGCGCTATGATGGACCACCCAGCTTTCCTAGGAGCAGAAGTGAGATTCCTGCTAGGACTTGGTAAGAGACACAGAAAATGATATTTCATTTTATTAAGACTAATTTGATAGTGTGGGTGAAATTATACCATCTAGATTGGCGAATAAATAAATGATTAAATAAATTGATCATCTCCATATTGAGATGTAGTCTTAGGATATTGTGAGGCTTCATTCTACCTGCAGAAGAATCTAGACTCATAATCTAGCAAAGCATTAAATGATTGCTTTTATATATATATATATATATATATATATATATATATATTGATATTGATAGAACATTCTTCGCCAAGCTAAGTGATGGATTCCCACCGGAAAGACGTCAAGTCCTTCCCATTTTAAGATCCTAGATCCCTGTTATTTGTCTTAATAGTCTTACCAAAGTCACATATATGTGAAAATAGTCCAGGATGGGGGGAAGGATACAGTTATCTCTTCTAAGTTATATCCTTAAATGGATTTGCCCATGCCTGAAGCCATGTGATGTGTAGTTGGTTAGAGGGGGGCGGAATGTATTTAGCATTCTATATTGATGTCTAGGATTAGACAGGCCCATCCTGATATCATGAGGTTTTCTCTGAACAGAAGTAATGTATATAACTTATGTTCCTACTTTGATATCCTAACCTAATAATAGCTTGATTATAATGTGACAAGTTATTTCCACTCACATGTATTGTTAAGCTTGTAATGCTTTATATTAACGCTATATATATTCATTTGCATGTATCATTGTGTTTATTTACTTATATATGTTTATAATCTTGTAACCAATAAATCTGCATATTTTTATAATACCTGTGTATCATTGTATAATGTAGAACTACATTTTATCATTAACGTCATCTCACGTCAAAAAGAGCTTATTTATCTGAGGAAATAGTCGGACTCAGATGTGAATTGTATCAATTCGGTTGTCTACAATTCACCAGGTCATGATTTTAAGAATTTATGACAATTTTTATAAATTTTATTTTTTTATGGTTAATTATTTTTATGACCATAATTAATAATTCTTAATTGAATTATTACCCCCCGACATAAAATGGAGGTCCCACCGAGATATGATTGATGAGATGACCTGTAATTGATAAATTGTCATGTATATTGTTGCTGGCATTAGAATGCTACAGCCAGATCACGTTTACAACCCTTAGAAGGGCGTGGTATATACATAGTCAAAATTACTGTCCTGGTACTAAAGGGGTTAAGCCCATACCAGAACCGCAGATGAGTTGTTGCAGTAAAGTATTATTACACAAATGCAACCAGTGCATGACATGTAAATCAACTCAGGAGTTGTTTGTCTATGCTAAACACACTTGATGTTTTTGTATCGCCAGAAATTAATAGTAAATTGTCCCAAGATAGGGAACAGATGTAGGTCTCATTAGCCTAGGCGGTACAGGTCCGGTTCTAGTCCTTTGTTTGACTCAGGAACCTTCCTATTAATTCCTGGCCAGTTAACTCCCATAGTTGGAGATTTACCCCCATATACAGGGAGGTTGAGTTTAGTAGCTCAGGGCGTTACAGGATAATAGAGGAACTTTATACATAAAGTCTGACCCAATGTTATTGATAAATAGAATCTATAAGAGAAAAGTTTTAAACAGGTTAATTGCTATGTATGCTGATGTAACCATGCTTTCTTATAGGATCCTAATGTACAATCTGCAATTGCCGCAGATATGATAATCCCCTAAGGGGGGAATTGTTTTTATTATATCTCTGATTAATCGTTTGAGATTTTTTATTTGTTTGTAAATAATTATTTTTTTAAGCAGAATACCTAGAACCTGCTAATTTGTTTAGTAGTGAAATAGCTCTGTTAACTAACCCTAATTGCCTTAAAAAGTCTCCTAAGGGAGGGGTGAGGAGCACATTCCTTAAGCAAGATACATGTCAGTGAAAAGGTCAGAGGTCGCAGAGCTGCGCTGCGAGCTGATTTCTAAAGTCAGCCTAATGTAAAGGAAGAGTAAGATTCTCCCAACTTCATTGAATGTAAATTCTTTATCTCATGAAGTGAATAAAGAGTAAAAGAAAAGTTATTTAATACTTTGCGGAGATATAAATGTCCAGTAAACGAAACAAACTGCTTCATTAAATTAATAATTATAGCAAGTCAATAAATGATTAATGATATCGATTACTAATCAATTTTTTCCACAGGATCATTAACATAATGTTTGTGTAGAGTTTTTTATTTCAGTGCTAAAAACGCCAAGAGATGAACAGATTGAAAAATCAAAAATTTGAAGATGGAGACACATCATAAATTTCATATGATTGGTGATGGTATTGTATGACTGAAAAGAGACTGAACAGTTATACTAACCATATTGTTTGTTTATCAATTGTGACTAACTTGTCGTCACTGTATTCCATGTAGATATATGGACGCATATATATTACTCTGTTTTGAGGTAGTCTCAAAGTATTGATTGGGTTATTATCCTAAATAGGCATAACACCTAAGGCTGTATTAGCCTAGCAGAGGAAGAATAGTTATATCTATTCATGGTACCCTGTAGTTTGTTTTTCTTTGGAAAAAAACCCCCATAAAAGTCCTCAACTTGCTGCTGGCTAAAGTATGGCATAAGTCAAAGGCCTAAAATAGGCAGGTATATGTCTGATAAAGTTTTGCTGCGTTGTTTCTCATACTGTCTGTTGTTTTCTTAAGTTTAGATGATGGCCCAAGATGGGATCACGTGTTGATGGAAGGACAGATGGCGGAATCCTAAAAGTCTTTGTATCCGGAACCAAGAGAACCTGAGGTCAAGGCTATCCGTGACGCAAGAGACGTCCAGTCGGAGCCAACCCAGATGTATCCAAGATGTATCCAGGAGGGACAAATGGGCAGAGCCCCAGGAGATTCGACAGCCGCTGCAAAAGTACATCACACCAGTGCAACATGACAAAGTATTCGAGATCGCAGATATGAAGATATGATGCCAAGCACCGCTCGCTAAATCGAGTTGCCAAGTTGCTGACAAGCCAGGAAGCTATTACTTCGAGGACCAAAGAAAGATCTTAACTAGAGACACGTTTCCAGAAAGTCCAGAAATTACCGAAACGTTTTTCTCTCTACAGTGGTCATAAAAGAAAAGACCGAAACAATTGCATAGTATGCGTTCTATACGCGTTTATCACTAATACAAGGAACGTAACACACTTGTAGTTAAACTAATCATAAAGTTTGTGCGTTAGACTTGTGTCGTAAAAGTACACACAAAGTTGTGATAAATTTATTCCAAGGTAAAACTTGCATTCCCCAATCCATAATGATTTAGAGCATTTAGCCCTTTATTGCATTTCAGCCTATTCAACCTTCTAATAACGAAATTGAATATGCTGAAAAGGGGGGATTTGTTGGGCATTTTCATACATATACAATATTATCTAATGACATTATAATCAAAATGAATGCTCATCTCATTGCCTTTAAGAATAAGATTCAGCCTGAACCAAAGTTTTGTTACATGGCTGAAAAAACCAAGATGAGTTCATGGCAAGTTCAGTTTATATGAAAAAATAATAATTGTTGAACATAAATGGACATTGCATTTTAAAAGTTAGTGCTGAAGATATGAGACCATCTGTTAAGGAGTAAGTCAACTCCCTAAAACATGGAGGGGACATGGTTACTTGATAAGGACTCATGTCCTTGGAGCACACCTGCTGTATGAGCTTCAATTTATATATTCATAATTATATATATATATATCTCTGCATGGTATATTTAGTTTACAACATATGTTAATCAATAATTCACATAATGTGTTATCTATGTGTAACAATGTATCGATTTATATATATGTTATACCATGTATTTACCATTTAGAAGAAACAACTACAGAAACAAGTAAGTTTAAGTTAATTGGATTTCAAAACAATAGTTATTCATGGGAGTACATAAGTGAAATCTACAAGTTCCGATGCCCAGCATCAAAGCCGCTACATAAAATTTTCATCAAGTCAACCCATATTTCAAAAGATAAGAGAAGACAGTCAACTCCAACTAGTCCAGGATATAGGTAATTAAAAGTGTAAGGAAAAGACCTTCCTCAGTGATTTATGGTAGATAGGTCAAAAAGTTCATGTGAAAGTATTATTAGATATTTAATTTTAATGCTTAAAAAGTTGGGATGTTCACCTACAGTACCGCAGTGCCATCTGGAGGCAGATGGACAATATTATATCATTTCATTATTTGTCCTATGCCATATTAGGAGTTGAGATCACGTCATGAGGTTATTAGCATGCGAATACACCCACCCTACCTGATTGGGAATCCATAATCTAAAGGGGATGATTCTTAGATAAGGGGGGGAATAATTATTCGTGTGCGGAGTAGCAGAGGGAAGGATCAAGAGAAAGAGAGAGGGAGGAGAGGAGAAGTTGAGGTCTATCAAGATGGAAGCCATAATGAGATGCGCTATGATGGACCACCCAGCTTTCCTAGGAGCAGAAGTGAGATTCCTGCTAGGACTTGGTAAGAGACACAGAAAATGATATTTCATTTTATTAAGACTAATTTGATAGTGTGGGTGAAATTATACCATCTAGATTGGCGAATAAATAAATGATTAAATAAATTGATCATCTCCATATTGAGATGTAGTCTTAGGATATTGTGAGGCTTCATTCTACCTGCAGAAGAATCTAGACTCATAATCTAGCAAAGCATTAAATGATTGCTTTTATATATATATATATATATATATATATATATTGATAGAACATTCTTCGCCAAGCTAAGTGATGGATTCCCACCGGAAAGACGTCAAGTCCTTCCCATTTTAAGATCCTAGATCCCTGTTATTTGTCTTAATAGTCTTACCAAAGTCACATATATGTGAAAATAGTCCAGGATGGGGGGAAGGATACAGTTATCTCTTCTAAGTTATATCCTTAAATGGATTTGCCCATGCCTGAAGCCATGTGATGTGTAGTTGGTTAGAGGGGGGCGGAATGTATTTAGCATTCTATATTGATGTCTAGGATTAGACAGGCCCATCCTGATATCATGAGGTTTTCTCTGAACAGAAGTAATGTATATAACTTATGTTCCTACTTTGATATCCTAACCTAATAATAGCTTGATTATAATGTGACAAGTTATTTCCACTCACATGTATTGTTAAGCTTGTAATGCTTTATATTAACGCTATATATATTCATTTGCATGTATCATTGTGTTTATTTACTTATATATGTTTATAATCTTGTAACCAATAAATCTGCATATTTTTATAATACCTGTGTATCATTGTATAATGTAGAACTACATTTTATCATTAACGTCATCTCACGTCAAAAAGAGCTTATTTATCTGAGGAAATAGTCGGACTCAGATGTGAATTGTATCAATTCGGTTGTCTACAATTCACCAGGTCATGATTTTAAGAATTTATGACAATTTTTATAAATTTTATTTTTTTATGGTTAATTATTTTTATGACCATAATTAATAATTCTTAATTGAATTATTACCCCCCGACAAAAGGTAAAAGATTTCAATTAATGTGATTTTTGCTGTTGTATGCATGCTGACAATTTGTCAAATCTTGGCTCATACTTTGGAAGTTTGAGAGCAACACATGCAGCACTGAGGTTGTCTGTTAGGCCTCTTGCACACGAACGTATGCACCACCGTGGGGCAGCCGCAGCGGATCGCGGACCCATTCATTTTATTGGGTCCACGATACGGCCGTTCCGCAAAAAGATAGGACATGTGCTATCTTTTTGCGGAACGGAAGTACGGGACGAAACCCCACGGAAGCACTTCGTAGTGCTTCCGTAGGGTTCCATTCCGTGATTCCATTCTGCACCATTCCGTAATCTCCGGATTTGCCGACCCATTGAAGTGAATGGGTCCGCATCCGTGATGCAGAATGCACATGAAACGGTGCCCATGTATTGCGGATCCGCAAATGTGGTCCACAATACGGCCACAGAGTGCACACGTTCGTGTGCAATAAGCCTTAGTCTGTTTCTGATGTTAGATTTTATATAATTCAAAGCTGAAAACAGCTGCTCACAAGCATAAGATGATCCAAACAAAGTAACAAAAGCAATTGCAAGTGCTTTCATAGACATAAAGTTATTTGGCAAAGAATTCCACACTTTAAGGAATTCATTTTCAGAACTAACTGTGCTGTCCTTTGTCATCCCTTCCATCTTCTCAAGTGTTTCACGCAGGTCAGAGAATTTATTTTTCTAGATAGAGCTTTCTTGAAATTCCAATAGCTCCATTTTCAGACTTCCTAAATCTAACCAGTGTAAGCAGGAAAGATCAAGTTCTTCAAATTTGGCTTCATCTGGAGAAGTGAGAAAACACAGGGTTGTCTCTAATTTACGGAACTGTAAAAATCTTTTACTAAAATTCACCTTTGCAGCTGACAGGATGCTGAAAAATTCCTTGTAGATTTCCTGGTGGCTGGTAGGATTGTCTGCAAATGCTGTAGCATTTTCTAAATGCTTTTTTTAGATTTGGAAAATATTTTAGCTGCCCACTTTCAAGGTCTCTTTCAAAAACCTGTAGTTTTCTCTCAAATGTTTTGATATCACAAAACATCCTCTCTGCTGTTTTCCTTACACCTTGCAGTTGTTTGTTCAGTACATTAAAGTGTAGTGTAAAATCTTTAAAAAAACATGAGGTTGGTAGGCCAGGCCATATCAGTGAGCTGTGGATATTCCTGCTCTTTTTCATTCATAGACAGCCTAATTTCATCCAAACAGGCTACAAATCTCTCCAGGACTCGTCCTCTGCTCAGCCACCGTATATTATTGTACATAAGTAAACAATTATACTGTGCCTAAACCTCCTCAAGAAGTGCTCGAAAATTCAGAGCATGAGCCATGATGTAATTCACCATTTTTGTGACATCTTGGAGGACATCGTCAAATTTTTTGCTACTTTCCCTGGAACAAAGAGCTTCATGGTGTATAATACAATGGAACTGAATTACTCCATGTTTTGTTTCTTTAACAAAGATCTGTATGAAACCAGATGTTGCCTCCACCATAGAAGGTGCCCCATCACTAGTAATTGAAACCATTTTTCTGGTCTTGTGACAAAAAACCTCCATCCTCCTCCTCCTTATGTTCTTTTAGGCAAAGACACTAGTTTCACCAGCCCTTCTCTCATGATGTCACCAACAGCATAACGCAAAATTACTGCTAGCCTTGCATGATTATTTATATCTGTGCTTTTGTCCAAGCACATGGAGTAACAGGCTGCCTTTTTTAAGTCAGTCGTGAACTGCTGACTTACATCACTTGCCATGCGCTGGACTCGATCTTTAACAGTATTTCTGCTAAGTGGCATCTCAAAGATTTGCTGAATAATTTTATCCTTGTTTGGGAAATCATGGAATAGGGAATTACTCCCAGACAACATGTCCATTTTGATAATATCCCCATCAGAGAGAGGCTTGCCATGTTTTGCTAGGCATAGTAAAATTTAAAGACTGGCATTTGTCAGATGATTTGTTTTAGAAAGGTAGTTGTAAAAACTACGATACTGGGAATGATATTTTCTTAATTTCCCTTCAAGAAACTCTTTTCTTACCTTTTCACCAAGTACAGCAACACTTTTGTAGTTGGCATAAAAATGCCATCTGACACTTGATGTGCGACACACAACAGTTTCATTACACAGAATACATAACGCTTTCCCATTGTGTTGAATCACTCCAAATGACTCTGTCCGGGCCTCTTGGAATGATCTTCCACTATCTGTTTTTGCTTTTTTTGCTGCACTCATTTTTGGGTGTTCAAGACTTGGAGTCTACAAAAAAAATAAAAAAAATTAAATAAAATGAAGCACCCAATAAAAACTATCCTTATACCAAAAATAGCTAATACTATTAGTTAACACTAAAGAAATGGATATTCATTTAAATCAACAATCTACGGCAGTGATTCTTAGCTGGGATTCCATTTCAATTTTCTGACCACCAGCACAAGAGGCCAATGGTAAAAGGATCCTGTTAAAAAAAAATAAAAAAAAAATTGTGTGCATCAGTTATGCATGCTTCTGTCTCAGATCTGTTTTTCAGGTGGAAAAAAAAGTCCTGCATGCAGGACAAGGTTACCTTCACATCTGCATTAGCAGATGTCCGGTAGCCTGTTCCAACAGGCAAGTGGAAGATATCATTCGTAAAAAAAAATGGCAGCATTCTGCAGTTTTTGTCCATCCTCCAGTGGTCAGCCAGATGTACCATATTTTTCACCCCATAAGACGCATGTTTTTCCCCAAAAGTGTGGGAAAAATGCCCCAGTGTCTTATGGGGCAAATACTAATGAGCGCTTCCATTATGGCTGTGGCGTCCAGAGCAGGAGAGAAAATTGTTTTATTTTATTTTATATGCTCTGTAGCTTGGGCTGATGAGAGGCATGGGGGCTGACATGAGAGGCATGGGGGATGACTTGAGAGGCAAGGGGGTTGACATGCGAGGCATGGGGGTTGATCTGAGAAGCATGGGAGCTGATGAGGTCTGATTGGGGCACATTCACTTTTGGGTCTGAGCTGAGGTCTGATATAGGGTCTTATTAAAATTGGGGGTCTGAGTGGTGGTCTGACCTGAGATGTAATGAAAAAGATTTTTTCCTTATTGCCTTCCTCTAAAACCTAGGTGCGTCTTATGGGCCGGTGCGTCTTATAGGGCAAAACATACTGTAAATGCAATGTCATCTGGGCCCCATTATACTTCAAAGGGTCCGGAACATATTTAATTTTCATCCGGCTGCGCCGAATCAAGTTCATCCTGGCGGGCTGTTTTTAGAGGGAACAGCCTGCCATAATCCAAAGTACAGAATCTTTTTTTTTCTATTATTCAGAAAAATGGAAAAATAATAGCAATTTGAACACTCCCTAACTAATGCTACTTTCCACACTTGCGATAGCATTCTCCGGCAGGCTGTTCTGGCGGAGAAACAGCCCGCCAGATCCGTAACTACCATGTGCAGCCATGCCAGAAGTTCATCTGACCCTGTTTGCTATAATGGGGACCGGCGGAGATCCGGTTTTGGGAGGGTGCGCTCACTAAAATAATGTGAGCGGACCATATGTCCCGGAGCGGCATTTATCGTGTGCAGGGGAGCACACAGCATCATAGGTTACTGTGATGCTGTGCATGTTGGGCTGCCAGTGGGACTATTGTTCCACACTCATAAGATCATATCATTGTGGGACAATAGTCCCGCGGGTGGCCTGACATGCACAGCATCATAGTAACCTATGATGCTGTGTGCTCCCCTGCACACGATCAATGCGGCTCCGGGACATATGGCCCGCTCACAGACTGTACGTCTCGGAGGGCATACGGTCGTGTGCATGGGCTCCTCTACAACCTCCCATACACTGGGTGGGAGTCTGGAGGTGTATGAGTGGTGGGGAATGGGGGTGCTCACTGAGTCCCCCCAGTCAGTGGAGGGCCAGTGACACATCTTATAATTTAGATTAGGTGTCGACTTGGGCAAGTGAGCAGCATTCACATTAAAATATAATTATACCAGGGCAGATGAATGTGATTTCCTCACTGCTTGCTCTGCAAGGAACAGCTCATGGGTCCAGGCTGCGCCACTCACAGAGCAAGAAGATGCTATGCTGAAGGCCTGTTGACACAGCAGAGGAAGAAGCATAACGCTGTTTGGTAGAAGCTCAGCCAACCAGCGTTAGGCTTATACCTGTAAACCACAAGCACTAACTGACCGAATACAGCAGGTTAGTGTGCGCCCCTGAAATGTTCCGTTCGGTCCTCTATCTCTGCCTCCACCCCTCCCATGTCACATGTTGCTCCTCTCTGCTCGCTGATTGCAGGAGGCCTGCAGTGACTTGAGTCCCTCCCCTCTCACACCCATTTCTACTCGGTGGTTTTATTACACTACAATCGCTGCATATACAAAACGGGACGGCAATACTCCCCTCTATTACATGTGGCCTAGAGCACGCGTGGCGACAAAGAAGGCTATGCGAGCCCTCTCTGGCACGCGTGCCATAAGTTCGCCATCAAGGTACTAGAGAGTGGAAGATGTGTGTCAGTTTGAGAATACCAAGACATTTACGGTGCCTACAAGGGCAATTTAATTTCTGAATTGGTGAGGGAGAATTAACAAGAAGAGGAAAGGGAATGTAAGTAAATTGTTGTAAGTTAGGGCAAGAGACAAGTTGAGAGATTAGATAGGGAACAGCGATAGGTGAAAATAAGTTCTAGTACGTGACCTTCTTTGTGAGTGGCTGTGGAGCTTGGTGACAGTTGAATAGCAGTTGTCAGTGGGAATGTTGAAGTCCATGACCATGGTGGAAATGTCAGTTCAAAGGTGCTAGTGGGGCTTGGTGATCAATAGATGATGGTTGAAGAGAGAGTAGATACATGTATTTCAAAAAAAGAGAAGGTGTTGGTGTTTAAAGGTGGAGTTGGCTTGCAGGATCAGTTCTCCACTAAGAGATGGTTGACTCCTCTACAGTTTTTGTGGTCAGGGTGCGAAGTGAAAGTAAATTGAAGGTTGCTATAAGAGGCTACTGCAGGGGCCTGTGTTTCAGAGAGTCTCAGCCATGTTTCGGTTATATCAAGAAAGATAAGGCTATGAAAAATTAGGAGTTTGGAGATGTGTTTATGGAGTATTGTGTTTGAAAAAATGAATATTATTCAATAAAACAGTAATATAGAAATAGAGCAAACTCGCTCTCTATTAACCCTTCCAATATTGTGCTTCATATTTATTAACATCACTATTTATTCCCATCCTTCCCAAAGCCATAACTTTTTTATTTTTCCATTCACAAAGCCGTATGAGGGCTGGTTTTATTGCAGGACAAGTTGTACGTTCTAATGGAAACATTTACAATTGCATACAATGTAGTGAAAAGCAGGGGAAAAAAATCCAAATGGGTGGAATAAAAAATAAATAAAATAATCTGCCACAGTGTGTTTTGTTTTTACAGCATTTCCTATAAGGTAAAACTAACCTGTTATTTTCATTGTCTGGGTCAGCACAATTACAACAATATCACATATGTATAGTTTTTCTTGCATTTTAATACAGAAAAAAAAAACTTAGGAAAAAACACATTTTTTCTTTGCATCACCATATTCTTAACCCCATAACTTTTTTATTTTTATGTGTATAAAGCTGAGTGAGAGTTCATTTTTTTGTGGAACAGCCTGTACTTTTCATTGATACCATTTTGGGTGTGTATGACTTTTTGATCACTTTTTATTCAATTTTTTTATGGCAAGTGAAGTGACCAAAAAGCAATAATTAGAATTCTTCTCTTATAAACCCCAATGCATTAGCATTGGAGTCTATGAGAATTACAGAGGTGGCCGCACTCACCATCTGCCCCCCTTTCCCGATCCTCACTAGGGGGAGCCTCCCAGATGCCATGGTTAAATTTGACCAAGTCATCTGAGGGGTTAAATGTGTGAATTTAACATTATTGTTAATTTCATACATTAGCCCTGGATGCCTGCTATTGTAAAATGAAAAACTTCTGGGCGCTACGGACACAATTTTTAAATACCATTTTAATTTATCCTCCAAAATCTATCCATAAATGAATCCACAAATATAAAACTGGCAAAACTCATTAATAAAAGCAATCAAATAGTTAATTAATGGAAAAAAGTTTAGTTAACCTCTTTATTACATGTCTAGATGTTTTTTTGCCTCCTGGCCCCTGCTAGCCCCTCTGAAAAGTCTTCAATAGACAGTATGTATGTACAGTTACTTCATACCTCAGGAACGTGGCCTGGTACCACTAACCAACTACATTACAATGAATTAAAGGGAATAAACCACTAAAAATTAACCTTGCCATGCAGTCAATAGGATCAGATGAATTAGCTTATTGTTGTTTTACAAGTTCTCCTTCTTTGAACCACTTGGCAGGTACTAACCAATGCATACTGAAAACACCCCAGAAGACTTGCTATTTTGGAGATGTTCTAACCTAGTCATCTAGCTGTCACATTATTTGGCCCTAATCAAAGTAGATCATACCTTTATGTTTGCTCATTTCTCTGACTTTCAATATATTCACTTCAAGAACTATTGACTGTTCACTGCCTAATATATAGCCTTGTTGGGTGTCAGTATGAGATAATTACTTCACCTGGCAGTGGCTTCAATGCTATAGTTGATCAGTACATTTATATACTACATATACTGTATAAGGCTGTCTTCACATTTTGCTTGAGCTCATGTGTGGTGAATATAGATAAGCAAAGTTTTAAAAAATTTGATTTAGCAACTTCTCCGAAGCTCGCCAAGAAATTAAACTTGTTACTAATTAATTTGTCACAAATCGCTTTAAATCAGATATACCCAGGCCACTCTGCCTTAGGGTATGGCCACAATGACTGTAGCGGGTTGCAACCATGCTGCGGTGAAAACCACGTGGCCAATTAGCCAACAGCTGCCATTCATTTAATAATAAAGACCTCTATATTTGGTCTTCATTGCTAATGTCTGTTGCTGGTATGGGGTTTGGCTGGTTAGGTGTGGGGGGGGGGGGAATATGCAAATTACATGCCCCCCCCCCAAGGGGTGCAGACTAGATGGTATTGGTTGGCATGCTGGAACTGGAATAATAAAGGCTTCCATCTTATTGGTATTGAATTACATATCTATAGTTTTGGCTGATGTAGGAATAAGTGAATGAAGGAATAAATAAATAATACTGACACAGAATAAGTCTTCCTGCACTCTCCGAACACTCTCCCTGCACTCTCCCTTCAACAATATTATTCAATTAATCACTTTTAGCAACACTGTCCCTAGCGGATAATCGCTTGCCATGTCTCTCCCTATGCTAAGCTTACAGGACAATGGTGGAGACCACACAGGATAAGGGTGTTATAGGGCTGTGAGGGGATGGCTATCTGCAGATTGGCTGGCTGCATGGCATTATGGGTTAATCGTGCATTCCCCTGCTTGTCTCCTCTACACTTAGTTTCGCTTTGTAACATGTGCAGCTGCCATTTTAGGAAAACCTGATTCGTAACCACAAAGCTCAGGGAAATTCAGATTAGTTTCGAATCAAACTTTTCCTAAAGATCGGACTGAATTTCGCTTTGAATGCTTTGCTTTGCTCAACACTAGAGGTGAATATGCCAGATGTATCCAAAGGACTCCATTCTCCCAGGAAATTACAAACTACTGATTTTAATCAATAATTTCCAGAGTTTCATTCAGTGCCATTTCCAATGCCAACCTTGCAATAAGGAAATATAGGCGGTGTGGAGAAGAAAAAGGAAGGAAAACCTTTTTTACACCTGTAGAAAAAAAGTTTGAAACACGTAACAGGCGCCAGTAACAGGCGACAGTTTATGAACTTTGTTCCTTCTTAGATATTTCACCATCAACTGTTAGTGGCATTATTGTAAAATAGAAATGTTTAGGAACCACAGAAACTCAGCCACAAAGTGTCAGACCATGTAAAGTTACAGAGTGGGATCACTGAGTGCTGAGGTTTATGGTGCTGACTCAACAACTGCAGAGTTCCAAACTTGGTATTAACGTAAGCACAAAAACTGTGTACCGAGAGCTTCATTGCATGGGTTAGCATGGCCAAACATCTGCATCCAAGCCTTACAAAGTTTAATGAGAAACATTAGATGGAATGGTGTAGAGCACACAGCCAATGGACTCTGGAGCAGTGAAAATATGTTCTGTGGAGTGGTGAATCATGCTTCTCTAACCGACAGT
Organism: Bufo bufo; assembly: GCF_905171765.1. Taxonomy (NCBI): domain Eukaryota; kingdom Metazoa; phylum Chordata; class Amphibia; order Anura; family Bufonidae; genus Bufo; species Bufo bufo. The sequence continues at coordinate 113,015,338 of NC_053398.1, read as the reverse complement.
CTGATGGACGAGTTTGGTTTTGGCGAATGCCAGGAGAACATTACATCCATGACTGTATTGTGCCAACCTTAAAGTTTGGTAGAGGAAAAATAATGCAGTGGGGTTGCTTTTTGGGGGTTGTTTAGGGATTTACCTAGGTTCTTTAGTTCCAGAGAAGGAACATCCTAATGCTTCAGCATACCAAGACATTTTTGGACAATTGTATGCTTCCAACTTTGTGGGAACAGTTTAAAAAAGACCCATTTCTGTTCGAACATAACTTTGAGTTTGTGCAGGCCAGTCAAGTTCGTCCACAGCAGAGCACTGACATCTTCTCTATCAAACACCTTTAGGATGAACTAGAACCGAAATGGCATCCAACATCGGTGCCTTATCTCACAAATACTCTTGCACTGTAGTTAAATGGACAAAAAATTCCCACAGACAAACTTTTCTAGAAGGCCTTCCCAGAAGAGTGGAAGCTGTTTTAGCTGCAAAGGGGGGATCATTATAACATTAAAAGGTATATGCTAGCAGATTTGCATGTGGCTAACCGGTTGCATGTGCGCTTGGCAGCTGAAGGCATCTGTGTTGGTCCCATGTCTATATGTGCCCGCATTGCTGAGAAAAATGTTTAAATATATGCAAATGAGCCTCTAAGAACAACAAGGGTGTAGCAGTTACACCTAGAGGCTCTCTTCTCTCTGCAACTGCAGCACCCTCTTCACTTTGATTGACAGGGCCAGGAATTATGATGTCTTCACTACTTGGTACTGTCAATGAAAGTGAAGAGGGCACATAGAGAGCTGAGCCCATAGGTGTAATGGTAACTCCCCCATTGTTCCTAGAGTCTCATTTGCATATATTTAAACATCATTTTTCTCAGCAATGCGGGCACATATGAGCATGGGACCAACACAGATGCCTTCAGGTGCAGCATGTCAGCCAGTTTCATAGGTACAAATCTGCTGACTAATGAATGACCTTTGATGCCTATTGATTTAGAATGGGATGTCATAAAAGCTCCTGTAGGTGTAATGTGTAGGGGTCTCAGTACTTTTGCCCATGTAGTCAAACTATGAAATAAACAGATTGAATAAGGAAAGTAGAAAACATAACATTCTGTAATGAAACGACAATGAAAGAAACATACATATTTTATGCAACCAGAGCAGAACAGTAAATGAAAGCAAAGCAAATGCATACATTTGAAAATTTAGTCATGCAGAAAAAATATTAATGTAAGACAACAGACGTGAAGAAAATAAAGTGTAAATAAAATGTGCAAAACAGGAAACGTGTATCTTTTGCTCTGCATGTATATATATATAAATGTGCAATACCTATATACATCAACAATCAATCAATCAATTCTATATATAACACTCTCAATGTCTGAGAAACCCAGAGAAAGAGCTCAATCTGATCACATAGTTCACCTGTTGGAGGCCCTTTTGCTGCATTTTAATCTTGGTACTCATCTGCTTCAGGACTTTATTGTCGTGTTCGTCTTTGAGGCTACTGTCATGCCCTGCCCTGTGAGTGACCTGAGAAGATCTGTCAGACTTGCGGCACGTGAGCCTATCTGACAGATTGCTTTGTTTTGGTGTTGGGCAGGATCCCACCTCCTCACAGGTTCTGCTCATTTGTTAGTTAGTGATGCTATTTATCTCAGCCTCTCACTATAGCCCTTGCGGTTTATAGTTTCTTCAGGATTTCTCTGCTGGCGCTTGGTGGATCTCCTGCTCCCAGTCCGTCTTGAGATAAGTCCTCTTTTTCTTCCCTTTTGTTGTATTTCCTGGCTAGGCCTCAGGAAGACACTGGTTCCTTCATCTCGTGCAAGGAACCGGTTGTCTTATCGCCTGCTCCCTAGCCTAGGGTTTGTTTCAGTTGCAGCAGGTATTAGGTTCCAGTACATGAACACTTCTACCATTGGGATTTGTTCATGTGGTTAGCAGACAGGGAAAGGCTTAGGGTTTGTCAGGTGGTGACCTTTTCCTGTTCCTTAGCTGTGAAGCATAGCCTGGTGTTTTGTTACCTGTTAAGTTGTGTTTGGTTTGCTTTCCTTCCCTCACCTTCCGTGACAGCTACATTCAGTGGATACCCATGAAGAGAATAAAACAAACTAACATGCACCACAGTGAAAACTTAACAGTGGCAAGGGGGAGAAAACATAACCATCTAGCCTAGACATCAATGATGGAAGTCAAAATTATATGTCAGGATAAGAGATGAGAGAATCATGAGCTGGAGCTCTTCACCTGTGAGGGTCTATCCCCAAAGGTGAAGAAGCACCCACATATTATTTGATTGACAGGGCTGGAATCTGGACCTCTAGCCCTGCCTTGTCAATCCTCTGCCTGCACCATTGCACAGATGTAGAAGAGCTCATTCTGCTTTGGAAGTAGCTACTGCACGTGCACCTCTGAACTTTAGGGTTGCGGCATCCATGCAGTCGCTACTCCCAAAGCCAAATGAGCACTTCTTCACTTGCACCACTACTCTGAGCAGCAGCGCAGGCAGAAGAATGACAGGGTCGGGCTAGATACAGTCTGCAGGCAGGTGGTTGCTTCTTCACCTGTGGGGACAGTCCCTTATGGGTGAAAAACTCTGGCTTATAAGATGAATATATTCGTTAGTCAGGATTTCAGTCTTGGGACTGCACATTTTGATTGGCAACAATCAGATAGCACAGTATGGAACTTGGAAACAGTAGCACAATTACCCAGGGCTGAAATTTGCTAAATGTTGGGTTCATACCCTGTAGATCCTGCACACTTGTAGGTTGCCGAAGCTGGAATCCAAGCTGGTCCCATAAATGCTCGATTGGCAATAAAGCCGGACATTTGGTAGGCCAAGAAAGTGTCACCATTTGATGAAAAAATTCCTGGTAAACCCTTGCTGTGTGTAGGTGAGCATTATCCTGCTGAAAAATTCCACTTGGAAGCCCTGCCATAAAAGACAACATACAGTCCTGATCAAAAGTTTGAGACCACTAGAAAAATGGCAAAAAATCATATTTTACATTGTTGGATCTTAACAAGGTTCCAAGTAGAGCTTCAACATGCAACAAGAAGAAATGAGAGTGAGACAAAACATTTTTTGAGCATTCAATTAATTGAAAATAACGATTAAACTGAAACAGGCTGTTTTTCAGCTGATCCAAATTTTAGGACCACATGCCTTTAAAAGGCCAAATCTGTGCAAAGATGTGGATTTATTGTCATTTTCTGTCAGGTAGTCACACGTTGTGATGGCAAAGGCAAAAAAACTCTCCCTTTTTGAACGTGGTCGGGTTGTTGAACTGAATAAGCAGGGTCTCTCACAGCGTGCCATTGCTGCTGAGGTGGGACGCAGTAAGACAGTCAGTTTGAATTTCTTAAATGATCCTGAGGGTTATGGAACAAAAAAGTCAAGAGGAAGACCCCAAAAAATTTCATCAGCACTGAGCCAGAGGATCCAATTGGCTGTCCATCAAGTTACTGGATGATCCTCGACCCAAATTAAGGCCCTTACTGGTGCTGACTGCAGCCCCATAACCATCAGACGGCATCTGAGACTGAAGGGCTTCAAAAACAAAAAACTTCTTCAAAGACCTTGTCTCCTTGAACGCCACAGAACTGCTCGTTTGGACTTTGCAAGAGAGCACCAAACATGGGACATTCAAAGGTGGAAGAAAGTTTTATTCTCTGATGAGAAAAAAATTTAACCTTGATGGTCCTGATGGTTTTCAACGTTACTGGCATGACAAGCAGATCCCACCTGAGATGTTTTCTACGCGCCACAGTGGAGGGGGCGCCATAATGGTCTGGGGTGCTTTTTCCTTCAGTAGAACAATGGAGCTTCAGGAAGTGCAGGGACGTCAAACGGCCGCTGGCTATGTCCAGATGTTGCAGAGAGCATTCCTCATGACTGAGGGCCCTCGTCTGTGTGGTAACGACTGGGTTTTTCAACAGGACAAAGCTACAGTACACAATGCCTGCAGGACAATGGACTTCTTCCAGGAGAATAACATCACTCTTTTGGCCCATCCTGCGTGTTCCCCTGATCTAAATCCAATTGAGAACCTTTGGGGATGGATGGCAAGGGAAGTTTACAAAAATGGACAACAGTTCCAGACAGTAGAGGGCCTTCGTGCGGCCATCTTCACCACTTGGAGAAATGTTCCCACTCACCTCATGGAAACGCTTGCATCAAGCATGCTGAAACAAATTTTTGAAGTGATAAACAATAACGGCGGAGCTACTCATTACTGAGTTCATGTTTGGAAGTTGGATTTCTGTTTTGGGGGGGGTTTAGTTTTTTTTTGGAGGTGTGGTCCTAAACTTTTGATCAGCTGAAAAACAGCCTGTTTCTGTTTATTCGTTGCTTTCATTAAATTGAATGCTCAAAAAATGTTTTGTCTCACTCCCATTTCTTCTTGTTGCATATTGAAGCTCTACTTGGAACCTTATTAAGATCCAGCCATGCTAAATATGATTTTTTGCCATTTTTCAAATGGTCTTAAACTTTTGATCAGGACTGTATGTGGCCGCAGGATGTCCTGTTAGTGTCCCTCGTATCACTACTAGAGCTGACCAACTGTCATATGGGATGGATCCCCAGATCATCACACCAACAGTTGGGGAAGTATGCTCCACAGCAAAGGCAGGATTGAAGCCCTCACCACAAGGGCCTCCATACTCAAAACCTACAGCCTGTGGATCCAAAACAGAACCTGGATTCATTGCCAAATAGGATATGGTTCCAGTCTGTAACAGTCCAGGTTTCTCATCACAACACTGCAAACAAAGGCAACAATGACTGGTTGTCACTGGTGGACATGTAATGGGTACCATGACACCAGTTTTCCTTCTGCTAACTGCCTGGAAAATTTCTGGGCAGAGACAGGGGTGAGTAATGAAGGTGCCACCTATGGCTGGATGGTAGACAACAAAACTGTAAGAGCTGCTTGTGCTTGTCGGCAGATCGAACAATCCTCTTTACTGGTGATCTGTCTGGGCCATGCAGAGCATATTCGCTGTGTGTGAATGTACTCTTGTAACCACTGGTCCCAACACCACTGAACAGATAAGTTAGTGCAGCCCAGACTGCAGGATTGCAGGAAATTCCCCAAAACAACCATCCTGCATCTCTCAGTCCAATTATGTGCCACCCTCAAAGTCTATCAACTGGGCAAAATGTCTTCAAATGCATCGTAGAAGAATGTCTAGCAGTCAATGATCTCTCTACAAATGGTACACTACCCAAAAGAAACCTCTGAGACTCTTTTCATAGGGCAGCACTTTTATGACCTCTGGTGGAAAGACTCAGACCACACCTGTAATCATTTACATATCTATTTGAGACATAGCTTACTGCAGAGTTTTGCCGACATCAGACATTTCTATTTGGGTGTGTTATTTTTTTATATTTTCATATTCCATAATAGCACAGCCTTCTTTGAACCACACAATATATACTTTTCTTATGTCTATAGAAATGAAAAATGTCCTGTTTGTAAAAGTAGACTTTATTGCTTCTGGCATCCTGATTGTCCCCTCCATAGGTGCAAGTATGCCTACTTGTGCAAGTTTAAGAACACATGTAACAACTGCCCTTTTTTAACACCTTCCAACCCCTTGGCCGGGTCTTTAAAGATGGCACCTGCTCCTGAACAGAGCGGGCCCCATAGCCACAGGGTGCCTGCTGTTTCATACAGCAGACACCCGCTGCTAATGTCCGCAACTGGCGGTAACGGCAGTCACGGACATTTTACACTTCAGATGCCGTGGTCAATCCTCAGATTTAGATGCCGTGGTCAATGGAGTGCGAGAAATACCAGAAGAACGCTCTTATGGCGATGCTCCCACTTTCCCTGTGCGTGATTGGAGGAGCCGGAACTTGTGGGCCTATTCGCCATTTTTGTTCTCTTCATTTTCTACAAAAAAATATTTAAAAAAGTGATCAAAAAGTCTTACACACCCCAGAATAATAATGAAAAGTACAGATCGCCCTGCAAAAAATGAGCCCCCCCCACAGCTCTGTACACATAATTACAAAAAAGTTATAAGGGTCAAAATATGGCAACAAAAAAATAAAACAGAGGGTGAGGGAAAGAACGCAGCCGGCACTGCTGCATGTGTCTATGCGGTCACTGGGGCGCTTTAAACACTGGTATCCCGAACCTTTACGGTTGTGCTCTCTCAGTGATGTAGTGGTTATAATAATAATAGCATAAGAAAAAAATCTATGTATGCACCTGTGTTTCATTCGCGTCCACTGATAATATGTAACTAAGAAATAAACTGCAAATAGCAACTTCGTGACCAGTGGTGAGTGCCGCGGTGCTTTTTTCTTATGCTATTATTAAAAAAATTCAAGTTTTTTCTAACTTTTTTTTCTTATTTTATCACTATCAAAACGCAAGAAAAACTATACATATAAAGTATTGCCAGATTTGTACTGACCTATAGAATGAGACTAACTGGTCAGTTTTATCGACATCAAACTTTTTTTTCCAATTTCATTCCAGTCGGAATTTTTTTCCTTCTTCCCATACATTATATGCAATATTAAATGGTGACATTGGAAAGTACAGCTTGTCCTGCAAAAAACAAGCCCTCATATGGCTATGTGAATGGAAAAATTTTAAAGTTATGGCTCTGGGAAGGTAGGTAGCACAAAATGATAACGCAAAAACTAAAAAACCTCATGGGTACAAGGGGTTAATGGAAACCTGTCCAGATGCTGACAAATTCTCTTTAGGGCTTGTATATGTCTCTTTTAACAATAGATGGTGTCATAATATCACTGTATAATACCACATAATCAGAATTTAGCTTTTCATTAAAATACCCAGAAAAAAATTCTTTTTCACAACGTACACTATACATTTTTTTGTATTGCAAAAGCATACATTATACTAAAAGGAAGATTTCGGTCTAAGTTCTGATTTTGGATCATTGAAAGCAACAACATTTTTTCATATTGGTTTTGAGCCTAATGCACTTTTTATAGCCAAATGTTTCCCATAAACTGTATAATAAATCTCTTAAATCTTAGATAGTATTTTTGCTAGATTCTTCCATGCATAGATAAGATATTAAGATATAAATTGACTTTAATGGCTAAAAATCTTATGATCTTTAATGTTGGGTGATGAAATTGTATTTTATTATTTTATACTTATTTTTTAAATGTATTTTGTATTTTATTCTTATTGTGTGTCTTTAAAGGGAATGGGCCATTAGAAAATTACTGTTTAACGGGTTCTCCAGGAATTAAGAAAATGAAAATACTTAAATATTACTTTATTATAAATAATTCCTAAATACCTTTCATCAGTTATAATGGATTGTTTTGTCTAGGGAGCAATCTGTCACGGCCTTTGGTTTGCGCTGTGACACTGTTGCCACACTTGTGGTTGCCCGCCGCAACGTGTTGCTGTGAGAGCATGCGGTGGCAGTGTCTTGTCCTTCTGGATGATTGCCATGACATGGTTGCCACGCATGCTGTTGCCGGTGGTAACGTGTGGTTTGGCATGCTTGTGTGTGCACTTTCCCTTTAAGTGGCTTCCTTCTTCTGTCTGGTGTTGGAAGGGTTAACTCCCTTCCTAGTGTTTTGTGAACACTGGGTTTGTGTGTGTGTAGGTGTGGCTGCTTGGGCTATTTAGCCTCTGATGGATGCCTGAAGCTGAGGGTTCCTCCAGCCTTGGTGTATGCTGGTGGCTCTCAGTTCCTGGCTTTTACCATCTGTCCAGTGAGGGCCACCCTTGTGGTCATCAATGTCATTCCGGTGTCTCCTTCCCGTCCCTATTTGTTTGGAGTGGGTTATGTTCAGGGTGTTTGTATGTCTAGTTTGGTGTTACATGTCTGGTGGTGTTTGGTGTCGTGTTTACTAGACATTCCCCTGTCTCATGTTATTGCAGCTATGGTGTCCTGGGTTCCTGTGTGGTTTGTGGTGTGTCCTTTAATGTTGGTGTGGACAGCAGCACTAGTGCACGGGTTCCAGTCAGTGTGTCTGTGGCAGGTAAGTGTGTTATTGGTTTTGCTTACCTGCCATCTCCATATGCTGTATGTGTTCCCCTCTCCTTGCATTCTGGCCTCAGATAGAGACTCCTGTTCCTCCATGACTGGGATGAACAGGTCGTCTCTTCCCTACTCCTTGGTGAGGGATTACCAGGGTGACTTAGGGTCTATAGGAATCCAGAGTATAAGTCGTCCTACCATCGGAGTCCACTCATACGGTGAGGAGTCAGGGAGAGGATTAGGGATGTTGTAGGAGGTGACCTGCTCCCTTATTACTCCTTTTTGGCCAGGCTGATCCCCTTTTACCCTTTGACAGCGCTCGGTGGGGGGTTTCCCCCACTCCCCGCCATGACACAATCATTAGGAGAAATAAAATTGCAGCCGTCCTATTACTACATACAAAACCTGTCCTGATCACAAAAGAGGACAAGTTACTTCACAACTCTGAGATAATGAGCTGCCTCTTCTCTGCTCGTCAGGGGTTATGATCCTCAATACAGATGATAAGATCTTCGCCTGAATCTCTGTAGGAATGGAGCTCATGAGGAGACATGAAGTACAGAGAGGATGCACAGGACAGACTGTGGTAATGTGGGGCTGTGGTATAGGAGACTGTACCTCATGTCTCCTCATGAACTCTATTCCTACAGAGATTCAGCTGAAGATCTTATCAGCTGTATTCAGGATCATAATCCCTGACAAACAGAGCAAAGAGGAGGATGAGGCGGCTTTTTAGCCCAGTATTGTGAAGTAACCTGTCCTGCTGTGTGATTAGCACAGGTTTTGTGTGTACTAATAGTATGGCGGCCATTTTATTCCTCCTGATGATTGCTCCCTAGACAAAACGAGCTATTATAACTAATGAAAGGTATTTGGGTATATATTTACAATAAGGTAATATTTAAGTATTTTCATTTTCTTAATTCCCAGAGAACCCCTTTAAATCAAGTTTCTAAGTAAAAGGGGTTTTCTGGCAATGATTGAAATTGTCTGCAAGCAACTTGTCCTAGAATGTGAGTAGGACTGGTTGCCTACACTTGCAGAGCTGCCTAGGTGGGGACGGGGCAGGACTTCAATATACTGCTATACAATAGATGGTAGTAATGGGACCCTGTCTATGATATGCCATCCTGGCTGAGCAGCCTGAAAGGAATGCTCACCAATTTGTAGTATATCGCTGAAGCACAGTATGTTCTGTGATCCCACCGCCGCCTTTACCTGCCTAGCAGCTCTCCAAATGGTGGCAACCAGTCCTGCTTACATTCTAGTCTTCTTAAATAATTTCCAAAGAAACTATTTAAACATATTTTTAAAGACTTTTTGAAGATGTTCATTTTAATTTTTCTTGTCACTATATTTTAACCCCTTCCCGACATGTGACGTAATAATACATCACATGTTGGGTCTTTAAAGATGGCCCCATAGAAACCAGGTGCCTGCTGTTTCTTGGAAAGTACAACTTGTCCTGCAAAAAATAAGCTCTCATAACTATGTGAAAAAAAAAATAAAAAAATTATGGCTCTGGGAAGGCGGGGAGCAAAAAACTAAAATGCAAGTCAAAAAAGTCATAAAAGTCAAAAAATCCTTCAGGGTGGAAAGGGTTAAAATATCCTTAAATCCTACAGTTTTTGAACTGGCCACAAAGCCTAATAATAGGCACCACTTGTTGGTCTGTACAGATCAATTTTGAGCAGTCATCTCATTATTATCAGAGGCAGGATGTCAATGACAAATGTCACATAAATACACTATTCACATTAGGTGATATCACAGCTTATCTACTCCAACCTGACCTCTGCAAAGCTCAGAGAACATAACTGGAATATTCTCCCCATAGAAATCAATGTGTGCTCTCCAGTTTATAGTGTCTAGACCCACGGTGGCTGCTGTGAAGCATATCTCTAACTCTGTTAACAACAGCTCAAGAAAGATGGCCGCCTCTATAATCCTGTTCTGGAAATAGAATTAAAAAAAAAATCCACAGTCAGAAAATAAAACATGAGAAATAAAGGCTATGTGTCACTAAATGTTCTTAATTGGCAAAATAAATTTAAGGTGATCCACCCAAAAATCAGAAGGTTAGAGTGTACATTTCTTGCTCACTGAAGGTTATTTACCTGCATATATACTGGAGATTATATTTGGAATTTTGTAGAGATGGTAACGATCAGGTACAAAAGTTATCATTACCACAACAACTAGAAAGCTGTCATAACCAGATCTACCGTATTCAAAGCTATAAATAACAGGCTATTGTCGAGCAACACAAGCAAAGTAACAATAACGTGTTTAGATTTCAAAATAAACTGTCAAACATGATACAACGTTATTTTTTTCTCTTTACCCTAGGAAAAGTACAAATGATAGCATTCACACAAAATTATATTGAACCCTTTCACTGCCTTTCCTGAGACCCTAAATCTGTACACCTTGATCATAACTCAAGACAAATAAGTAATGGGATGAAAAAAATTGTCTTGTCTTGGATTTTTGTCATGCTCTTATTTGCAAATGTCAATGCCTTTCAAATCTGGATTACAGCAGCTGGTACTGTGAGATTTTTTTATTTTTTATATTTGGACAAAATGTTATAATGTAGCCTTTTTAATTTTGTAGCCTTTGTACAGTACTACAATGTATTTGACACAAAGTAATAAAGATGTGATTTTTATGTTTAAACATTCAGCTTTAGGGTCCATTCACACGTCAGTATTTTTACCTTTCCAGATAAACGTTCCTTTTATTTGCGGATCCGTTTTTCAGTACAACCTTCTGTTTTTTTACTAAAGTGCTTCCGAATCCGTTCCGTGTTTCCGTTATTCCGTTTATTTTTTATTTTTTTCCCATCCATTTTCCTGTCAACGGATCCGCAAAATCGGATGACATTCGGATGGTTTTGTGCATGTCATCCGCATTTATGCGGATCAATTGACTTGAATGGACAACGGACCCGAAAAACGGACAGAAAGTAGGACAAGCTTAATTTTTTTTCAGGATCCGCATACTTGAAAATAGGAAAACGGAACGGATTCCGTGATTCGGAAAGCACTATGATTGGTGTCCGCATTTTTGCAGAGGCAATTGAAATTAATGGATCCGAAAAAACGTTCCGATTTAAACGAAACGGAAAACTGAGTTGTATAAGGGACGTGTGAATGGACCCTTATTTTAAGGCTACATTTGCATGACAGTGTAAAAAACAGCTGTTAAAAATTGATAAACTGTCAGTTTTTCATATGGTCATTTTGCATCAGTATGTGCATCCATTTTCGGTCCTTTTATCCATTTTTAATGGCTGCTTTTATCAGTTTTGCATCAAAAAACTGTAGTTAATAACATATGAATTTCTACCCCCTAGTATAGATAATAGCCCCTTTTGTGTCCCCCAGCATAGAAAATGACCCCCTTTGTGTCCGCCAGTATAAATAATGGCCCCTCTGTGCCACCAGTATAAATAATGACCTTGTTTGTGCCCCCCCTGCAGTATTATAAATTGCCCCCTTGTGGCCCTGGTATTATAAATTGCCCTCTTTAGTGCAGGCAAAAAAAAAAAAAACTCATCCACTTGCACACGCTGGAACACTCCTCACTGCAAACAGCAGGACTTGCACTGCCAGTATGATCATGTGCTTCAAGTGAGGAGTAAGTCTTCTGGCATGTTCAAGTGGATGAGCTATTTTTATTTTATTTTAACACCTGTAACTGTATTTGTCGCCTGTTAGACAGATGCCCTTCTGTCTAAGGCTACTTTCACACTAGTGTTTTTGCTGGATCCGACAGGGTTCAGCAAAAAAGCTTCCGTTACTGATAATACAACCGTCTGTATACGTTATGAACGGATCTGGTTGTATTATCTGTAACATAGCCAAGACAGATCTATCATGGACTACATTGAAAGTCAATGGGGGACGGATTGAGACATATGAAGATTTTATTGTGAATTTCAGTTCACTTGCAGGGGATACCACTTGTTGCATGGGCTGATGGTCCTTAAAGTAGCAATTGTATAGCTTTAGAGTTTATCCAGGAGGGGAAAGTTTTTGGAATTCCTCCATAGTAAAGAAGTGTGGGGCATGTTCTGATACCACAGTCAGCCCCAAAGGTCCAGGAGAAAAAAAAACAACATTTGTAGCTGCTTTAAGGTCTATATCTTTGAATCAAAATATATTATAGTTTATTGATGATATGGGGGTTGGGCCCCAAGAATAATTTCCTCTGGTGGGCCCAAGGAATTCCAGTCCAACCCTGCTGTAGAGTAGCAAGAACATGAAAAAAATATTAGCATATCACCAATATTTGAATGCAGATGTGTAACTTGAAGGCTGTAGGAGCATTTACAAAATATAATGTGCCATATATAATGCAATAATTATATAATAATCTTCCTATGTTGAAGATGTGTTTTCTAGACCCCCTCAGGCACCAGATGCAACTGCTAGCTCTGCAGCACCCACATTTAGATGACCAAAAATGTAATACATTTAAATTATACTTTGGGTACCTGTTCTGAAAGACTGTGGAAACACTACAATTGTATTACCTTACTTCTGTAAGTGCATCAGGACATACACCCACACCTATTTAGACTGATTTTATATATATATATTTTTTTTTGGGGGGGGGGCATTTAAAAAAAACTATCTGGTCCTCAGAAGGTCTTAAAATGACTTAACTACAGCCTCAAATGAAGCACACCAAAGAGATTTCACCGTTTCATTATTTATTTAACAAAAATGAAGCCAACATAAAAAAGCCATGTGTGAAAAACTAAGTAAGGCTACTTTCACATCTGCGTTTTTGCTGGATCTGTCATGGTTAAGCAAAAATGCTTCTATTATGATAATACAACCATCTGCATCCGTTATAAAAAGGATCTGGTTGTATTATCTCTAAATTAGCCATGAAGGATCCGTCTCTAATACCAATGGGTCAATGGGTGATGGATCCGTTTTCTTTTGTGTACATTGTGAGTCATGACGAATTCATCTTGCTCTGCATCACAGGACACACTTTTGTGTACGTCATGGGAACGCAATGAAACGGAACGGAATGCATTCTGGCACACTCCGTTCCCTCCCGTTCAGTTTTGTCTCCATTGACAATGAATAGGAACAAACCTGAAGTGTTTTCCTCTGCTACTGAAATCCTATGACGGATCTTGATAGCGGAAAAGGGAAAGAGCAGATGTGAAAGTAGCCAAAATCCCATAATTACTAGCTGGTAGAACCACCATTAGCAACAATAATATGAAGGGATTGTTTTCTGTTTTTTGGTCTACTCTAATTTCCAACGTTGCTTTATTTTGTTGAGGCTTGTGGGCATAGTTTATGCACACCTGTTTTAAGGTCCTGCCACTGCATTTCAGTTGAGTTGAAATCGGGATGTTGGCTGGGTCATTATTCTATTTTCAGCCACATTGTTGTAGATTTGTTGAAGTGCTTGAGAATATTGTCCTGTTGCATGATCCAGTTTTTGCCAAGCTTTAGTTGTTGGATTGATGGTCTCATGTTTAACTCTAAAATACTTTGGTGAGGAGTTCATGGTTGACTCAGTTACTGCAAGTTGCCCAGGTCCTTTGGCTGCAAAAATCATCACCCTCTACCATAGTGCTTGACAGCTGTTATGAGATATTTGTGCTGATATGCTGTGTTTGTTTTTCACCAAACGTGGTGCTATTATGGACAAACATGTTGACTTTGATCTTATCTGTCCACAGAACATTGTTCTTGTGTTTTTTTCAGATGCAACCTTGCAATCTTAAGCCATGCTGCCATGTTTATTTTTATAAAGAAGAGGCTTTTCAAACAATCCAAACTATCCATACTTGTTCAGTTTTTGTAAATTGTGATGTCATGAAATACTTACTGAGGCCTGTAGAGTCATAGACGTAGCTCCAGACAGCACGCCAATCAACGCATGCTGTTGCCACCACCAGAATGCCGTCATTGCAAAGCTCAGCAGTGTGGCATTTTTTTTGTGTGTCTGCCTCTGACAACAGAGATGCCATTTGCAACCTGTGCCAAAAGAAACTGAGTCGTGGGAAGTCCAACACCCACCTAGGTACAACTGCTTTGCGAAGGCACATGATCTCAAATCACAAATGCCTATGGGATCAACACATGAGTACAAGCAGCACACAAACACAAAGCCACCATCCTCCTCCTGGTCCAGCATCTTCAGCCACGTCAACCACTGCTGTCCTCCTTGCCCCCTCTCAACCATCCGCCACTCCATCTCTTGCCTTGAGCAGTTCATGCTCATTTGCCCACAGTCAGGTGTCTGTCAAGGACATGTTTGAGCGTAAGAAGCCAATGTCACAGAGTCACCCCCTTGCCCGGCGTCTGACAGCTGGCTTGTCGGAACTCTTAGCCCGCCAGCTTTTACCATACAAGCTGGTGGAGTCTGAGGCCTTTAAAAAATTTGTAGCTATTGGGACAACGCAGTGGAAGGTACCCGGCAGAAATTTATTTTCACAAAAGGCAATCCCCAACCTGTACTGTGCAAAAGGAAGTCATGGCATGTCTGGAACACAGTGTTGGGGCAAGGGTCTATCTGACCACTGATACCTGGTCTGCAAAGCACGGTCAGGGCAGGTATATCACGTACACTGCGCATTGGGTAAACCTGCTGACGGCTGCCAAGCATGGAATGCGTGGCTCTGCAGAGGAGTTGGTGACACCGCCACGACTTGCAGGCAGGCCTGCTGCCACCTCCTCTACTCCTCCTACTCCATCCTCTTCGATAACCTCCTCGGCTGAGTCCTCTTCTGCTGCTGCGTCTTGCTCCACATCAACTGCACCCCCCCCAGCTCCCCAGGGGCTATTCCACATCCCAGATACGACAGTGTCACGCCGTCTTGGGGTTGACTTGCCTGAGAGCAGAGAGTCACACCGGACCAGCACTCCTGTCCGCCCTGAACGCACAGGTGGATCAGTGGCTGACTCCGCACCAACTGGAGATCGGCAAAGTGGTGTGTGACAACAGAAGCAATTTGTTGGTGGCATTGAATTTGGGCAAGTTGACACATGTGCCGTTCATGGCACATGTGTTGAATCTGATTGCACAACGCTTTGTGCATAAGTACCCAGGCTTGCAGGACGTCCTGAAGCAGGCCAGGAAGGTGTGTGGCCATTTCAGGCATTCCTACACGGCCATGGCGCACTTTTCAGATATCCAGCGGCGAAACAACATGCCAGTGAGGCGCTTGATTTGCAACATCCCGACACGTTGGAATTCAACACTCCTAAAGTTCGACCGCCTGCTCCAACAAAAAAAAGCCGTCAACGAGTATTTGTATGACCGGGGTGCTAGGACAGCCTCTGCGGAGCTGGGAATTTTTTTGCCACGTTACTGGATGCTCATGCGCAATGCCTGTAGGCTCATGCATCCTTTTGAGGAGGTGACAAACCTAGTCAGTCGCACTGAAGGCACCATCAGCGACATCATCCCATTTGTTTTCTTCCTGGAGCGTGCCCTGCGAAGAGTGCTGGATCAGGCCGTAAATGAGCGTGAAGAGGAAGAGGAAGAGTTGTGGTCACCATCACCACCAGAAGCTGTATCAGCATCGTTTGCTGGACCTGCGGCAACGGTGGAAGAGGAGTCTGAGGAAGAGGAGTCAGAGGAGGAATGTGGCTTTGAGGAGGAGGAGGAAGACCAACCACAGCAGGCATCCCAGGGTGCTCGTTGTCACCTATCTGGGACCCGTGGTGTTGTACGTGGCTGGGGGGAAGAACAGACCTTCAGTGAGGACGAGGAATGGGACATGAGTAGCTTGGCATCCAACCTTGTGCAAATGGGGTCTTTCATGCTGTCGTGCCTGTTGAGGGACCCTCGTATAAAAAGGCTGAAGGAGAACGACCTGTACTGGGTGGCCACGCTACTAGACTCCCGGTATAAGCAGAAAGTGCCTGAAATGTTACCGAATTACCGGAAGTCAGAAAGGATGCAGCAGTTCCAAAATTAATTAAAAAGTATGCTTTACACAGCGTATAAGGGTGATGTCACAGCACAACGGGAATCTAACAGGGGAAGAGGTGAAAGTAATCCTTTTCCTACCACGACCACGCCGGCAAGGACAGGACGCTTTACAGACGTGTTGTTGATGGAGGACATGCAGAGCTTTTTAAGTCCTACGCATCGCCACAGCCCTTCGGGGACCACCCTCAGAGAACAACTCGACCGACAGGTAGCAGACTACCTCGCCTTAACTGCACATATCGACACTCTGAGGAGCGATGAACCCCTTGACTACTGGGTGTGCAGGCTTGACCTGTGGCCTGAGCTATCCCAATTTGCGATAGAACTTCTGGCCTGCCCCGCTTCAAGTGTCTTGTCAGAAAGGACCTTCAGTGCAGCAGGAGGTATTGTCCCTGAGAAGAGAAGTCGCCTAGGTCAAAAAAGTCTAGATTACCTCACCTTTATTAAGATGAATGAGGCATGGATCCCGAAGGGACTGACAGTGGGCGATACATTTGACTAAAAAAGGTCTGATGAGATGAGCTGCCTTGGGCTAAAAATGGTCCACACGCTGCTGTATTTTATCTCTGCATGCCGGATGACTTGCATAACTTATCCGCCACCAACTAGGGTTCAAGCCGCAATGTTTTAGTGCACTTTCTGCCTGGAAAACATAAATTTTTCTGGCATGTGTACATGCCTAATTTTTCTGGCCTCTGGTGCTGCACTGTGGCTGCAAAAACAAAACAAAAAAAAAGGCACATACATGTGTCAATTCCCTTTCGTGATCGTTACCTTGTTGTGGTGAAGGGGCTTGCTTATCACAATGAAGCGACCACGTCTATGAGTGTGTTGGCAATGGCAATGTTGGCACACCCCAGATGATAAGGTCGTTGCTTCATTGTGAATAGACCAAAAGCGATCGGCTGGATAATTTTGCATAGAAAAAACATTAATTTTCTTTGTGATCATCTAAGGCAGACCTGGGCAAACTACGGCCCGCGGGCCGTATGCGGCCCGGCGGACCTTTTAATCCGGCCCCCGGCATTTTTGTTGCCGCCGCCGGCCCTGTAACAGCACTGAGTCACTGTCCGGAGTGAGGAGGGGGCGGGGCCCGCGGCCGCTCTGCGCTCCGCTCTGCTGCCTGGCCTGCCTGTCTCTTTAACAGAGCAGACCAGTGGCTGCTGGAGCGTGATGCAGCTGCCGCACAGGCAGAAAGAGGAAGGAGGCGGAGCCCCAGCCAGCAGCCACAGCCAAAGCCAAGCAACAGAACTTACAGGTATTTGGTGGGGGTGGGGGTGGCTCATATAGGACAGGGGGACAGTGTGTGCTTTCCTGCCTGCTACTACATCACCCCCCCCCCCCCCCCCAGGGATTGTGGGGGTCATTAAGGGTTGGACTTGCTGCTGATGTTGAGTGTGCCAGTGTGTGTGTGTCCGTCCCTGTGTGTGTGTGTGTCTGTCCCTTTGTGTGTGTGTGTGTGTGTGTCCGTCCCTTTGTGTGTGTGTCTATCCCTGTGTGTGTGTGTTTGTCCCTTTGTGTGTGTGTGTGTGTGTGTCCATCCCTGTGTGTGTGTGTTTGTCCCTTTGTGTGTGTGTCCCCGTCCCTGTGTGTGTCCGTCCGTGTGTGTGTGTGAGTGTGTCTGTCCCTTTGTGTGTGTCCCCGTCCCTGTGTGTATGTCTCTCCCTGTGTGTATCACCTTGCCCACATTGTTCCTATGTCTTGACGCAGCTGCTTCAGAACGTTCTGTGCGGGGAAGAAGATGGAAGAGGAGGCAGCGCCAGCATGGAGTCTGTGCGATAGACACAGGGAGGCACACTAAGGACGAAGGTAACACTTCCACATGATCTACACTAGTGTTATCTGTGGTTTTACATAGGACTGCAGGTAACACTACTACATTATTTAGCACTAGTGTTATCTGTGGTTTTACATAGGACTGCAGGTAACACTACCACAAGGTTAGCTCACACAGGGCGCCTGAACACCTAAGGCCGGCCCTGGCTGCGCACCCCAGCGCCAAGGGATGACGTCACTGATGTAATATGCCTCTTATATGTGGAGAGCGGTGATGTCACAGATGTAATATATTACTTATAAGTGATATATTACATCAGTGACATCACCACTCTCCACACATAAGTAATATATTACATCAGTGACATCACTGCTGTCCACATATACCGGTAAGTAATACATTACATCAGTGACATCACCGCTCATCACATATATGTGGAGAGCGGTGATGTCACTGATGTAATATATCGCCTATATGTGGACAGCGGTGATGTCACTGATGTAATATAACATTATATGTGGAGAGTGTTCATGTCACTGATGCAATACAGCGCTCCAGATGGCGACCAAAATGGTCGCCAATGCGCCTTAAAATTTGCAGATGGCGACAAGACTTGTCATAGGCTACAGGCCTGAGGTCTATTTGGTAGTGAAATCCCAGCGCAGGCAGGCATGATGATGTCATCACGCCCGCCTGTGCCAGGACGCGGTGATTTTATGCAGTATTGAGTTTAGCCTTTTGGCCCGGCCCTCCAAAATATTTTCAGTTTCTCATGTGGCCCCATCGAAAAAATAATTGCCCACCCCTGATCTAAGGTGATCATTAAAGCCTACTAGGCCAACAATGGGCCCACACTGCAGAATCATTGTTTTCTGGGTCACTTAACTGTCACTGAACTACCTCAGCATGACCATAGGCTTTGAAAAAAACCCATCGCCTGCAATCTCCCAAACGTGCGCACGAGCACAGTCATCACTACACCAAGATTGACGCATAGAGGAATAAAATTTATGTCATGAGTGTGTCAACTATTGACAACTCTTTGCGGTTGTCTAAAATCTATTCCATACACATCTCCTGATAGGGGACGTAACAGGGATTAAACTGATAGGAATAGTACTACTTAACACACCACAAATATCTGGTGGCACAGTACATTGCACGGCGCACGCGCAGTGCCCCAAATTGGAAGTAGGAGGACCAACCAAGCATCTTTTTCCTCTCCCGGTTCCTAAAATCTATTCCATAGACCGGCCCCTGATAGGGGACGTAACAGGGATTAAACTGATAGGAATAGTACTACTTAACACACCACTCATATCTGGTGGCACAGTACATTGCAAGGCGTACGCGCGGTGCGCCAAATTGGAAGTAGCAGGACCAACCAAGCATCTTTTTCCATCTCCCAGTTCCTAAAATCTATTCCATAGACCGGCCCCTGATAGGGGACGTAACAGGGATTAAACTGATAGGAATAGTACTACTTAACACACCACTCATATCTGGTGGCACAGTACATTGCACGGCGCACGCGCAGTGCCCCAAATTGGAAGTAGGAGCAACCAAGCATCTTTTTCCATCTCCCGGTTCCTAAAATCTATTCCATAGACCGGCCCCTGATAGGGGACAAAACAGAGATTAAACTGTTAAGAACAGATTTTTTTTTATTTAAAAAAAAGAGGACAGCCTCTGCGGAGCTGGGTATTTTTTGGCCACGTTACTGAACGCTCATGCACAATGGCTGTAGGCTCATGCGTCTTTTTGCGGAGGTGACAAACCTGGTCAGTCAAATCCAAGGCAACATCATCGACCTCATGCCATATGAGTTTTTTCTGGAGCGTGCCCTGAGAAGAGTGCTGGATCAGGCCGTAGATGAGCATGAAGAGGAAGAGTTGTGGTCACCATCACCGCCAGAAGCAGCCTTGTCGTCGTCCATTGCTGGACCTGCGGCAACGCAGAGAGAGGAGTCTGAAGAAGAGGAGTCAGAGGAGGAAGGTGGCTTTGAGAAGGTGGAAGACCAACCACAGCAGGCGTCCCAGGGGGCTTGTTGTCACCTTTCGGGGACCCTTGGTGTTGTACGTGGCTGGGTGGAGGAAGAGACCTTCAATGACGTCAGTGAGGACAAGGAACGGGACATGGCTAGCTTGGTATCCAACCTTGTGCAAATGGGGAGTTTGCGGTTGTGCAAATAGAATGTTTGCGTTTGTTTGCGGTGCGTTAAACGGGGAGTTTGGTCTGTCAGAGTTTGGTCTGTCACTGTGAAGCGGGCGTAACCCTTGCACTACCTGATCGATACAACATTATACCTGATGGTATACACACACTGGATGTTTTAAAGCACGTTATTCCAAACAATTTAGGAATGTTAGGTGATTTATGCCCTTTATGGATTAAAACCCGACTCTGCGTCAACTACGTAATTTTCCATGGGAGTTTTGCCATGGATCCCCCTCCGGCATGCCACAGTCCAGGTGTTAGTCCCCTTGAAACAACTTTTCCATCACTATTGTGGCCAGAAAGAGTCCATGTGGGTTTTAAAATTCTCCTGCCTATTGAGGTTTATGGCGGTTCGCCCGTTCGCGAACATATGCGAAAATTCACGTTCGCCGTTCACGAACGGAAAATTTCACGTTCGCAACATCTCTAATCTCAGGTTGTATTTACAGAATTTTAAGATCTTCAAAGGAACAGATGTTTTTTTCACTCTCAAAGAGAGTGTACATTGTTTTTCACATGGCTGTAGTTAAGGTTGAAAAAGATGCAAGTCCATCAAGTCCAGTCTATAATCCTACAGTGTTTAATCAGAAGAAGGCAAAACCATTAGGCCCCTTTCACACAGGCGAGATTTCCGCGCGGGTGCAATGCATGAGGTGAACGCATTGCACCAGCACTAAATCCGGACCCATTCATTTCTATGGGGTTGTGCACATGAGCGGTGATTTTCACGCATCACTTGTGCGTTGCGTGAAAATCGCAGCATGCTCCTCTTTGTGCATTTTTCACGTAACGCAGGCCCCATAGAAATGAATGGGGTTGCGATTTTCACACACGGTTGCTAGGAGACTATCGGGATGGGGACCCAATCATTATTATTTTCCCTTATAACATGGTTATAAGGGAAAATAATAGCATTCTAAATACAAAATGCATAGTAAAATAGCGCTGGAGGGGTTAAAAAAAATAAAAAATATTTTAACTCACCTTAATCTACTTGATCGCGCAGCCGGCATCTCTTCTGTCTTCATCTGTGAGGAAAAGGACCTTTGATGACGTGACTACGGTGGTGATGGATCATGTGACTGACCATGTGATGAGCGTAGTGACGTCATCAAAGGTCCTATTCCTCACAGAAAAAGACAGAAGAGATGCCGGCTGCGCATGTGGATTAAGGTGAGTTAAATTATTTTTTATTTTTCTTGAACCCCTCCAGCACTATTGTACTATGCATTATGTATTCAGAATGCTATTATTTTCCCTTATAACCATGTTATAAGGGAAAATAATACAATCTACACAATCTTGAACCCAAACCTGAACTTCTGTGAAGAAGTTCGGGTCTGGGTACCACATTCCGTTTTTTATCACGCGCTTGCAAAACGCATGGCACCCGCGCGATAAAAACTGAACAACGGAACGCAATCCCAATCAAAACTGACTGCAATTGTGTACTTACTTGCGCGGGTTTGCCGCAATGCACCAGGACGCATCCGGACCTAATCCGGACACGCTCGTGTGAAAGAGGCCTTAAGATCATATTTGGGGAAGCTATTCCTTCATTCCAAAATGCAAATATGACAGAATAAATCCTTCTATCAATGTCGGTCCGCCAGTGCCTCATATTAGCCCCCAATGCCTCATATCAGCCCCCAATGCCCCTCTTCAGCCCCCAGTGCCTCATATCAGCCCCCAGTGCCTCATATCAGCCCCCACAGTGCCTCATATATGCCCCTAATGCCCCTCTTCAGCCCCCCAGTGCCTCATATCAGCCCCCAGTGCCTCATATCAGCCCCAGTGCCACTCTTCAGCCCCCCAGCAGCCTCTCTTCAGCCCACAATGCCTCATATCAGCCCCCCAGTGCCCCTTGTCAGCCCCCAAACAGCTTCTCTTTAGCCCCCCAGTGCCTTATATCAGCCCCAATGCCCCTCTTAAGCCCCCCAGCAGCCTCTCTTCAGCCCCCAGCAGCCTCTCTTCAATCCCCAATGCCACTCTTCAGCCCCCCAGTGCCCATCTTCAGCCCCCCAGAAGCCTCTCTTCAGCCCCCAGTGCCTCATATCAGTCCCCAGTGCCTCATATCAGCCCCCAGTGCCCCACTTCAGACCCCCAGCCACCTCTCTTCAGCCCCCCAGTGCCTCATACCAGCCCGCCAGTGCCTCATATCAGCCCCCAATGCCACTCTTCAGCCCCCCAGTGCCCCTCTTCAGCCCCCCAGCAGCCTCTCTTCAGCCCCCAGTGCCTCATATCAGTCCCCAGTGCCTCATATCAGCCCCCAGTGCCCCTCTTCAGCCCCCCAGCCGCCTCTCTTCAGCCCCCCAGTGCCTTATATCAGCCCCCAGTGCCCCTCTTCAGCCTCCCAGAAGCCTCCCAGAAGCCCCCAGTGCCTACCTTCGGCCTCCAGTGCCCCTCTTCAACCCCCCAGTGCCTCTCTTCAGCCCCCCAGCAGCACCTCTTCAGCCCCCCAGTGCCCCTCTTCAGCCCCCCAGTGCCCCTCTTCAGACCCTCATCAGCCTCTCTTCAGCCCCCCAGTGCCTCATATCAGCCCCCCAGGGCTCATATCAGCCCCCAATGCCCCTCTTCAGCCCCTCAGTGCCTTATATCAGCCCCCAGTTTCTCATATCAGCCCCCAGTGCCCCTCTTCAGCCCACCAGAGCCCCTCTTCAGCCCCCAGTGCCTCCATCAGCCCCCAAATAAAAAATAAAAAAACACTTACCGTTCCTGCTCCGGATGCTGCCGCTCGTCTTCACCCACACTCATTAATCCTCTTGTACAGTCCGCTGTGTGGGCACGAACAGTGTGAGGTCACAGCGCAACCTAACACTGTGCACAGCCTTCACAGTGGAGCGCCGAGGACCAGGAAGGAAGAGGTGAGTATATCGCTTTCAGCGCTTTCCGGCCTTGACAGAACCTCGAGTCGACTTAATTAGGGTGTGCCCAGGCACACCCGGCACACCCTGTGAGAACGCCTATGCCATATAGTGGAGTACACCTTACAAAAAAGTTTCAGTAAAAATTAGAGGCATGAAGATTTCATTCTAATGTACCTTTTAGAATGCACACACAGAGAGAAAATGGTCAGCCACAAGACCGCTACTACCTCCCAGTTTTAGTGAGCATTCTAATGGTTGCTAAGTTTTCTAAGTTTTTGTCCTCATTCTTGCTTTTATCCATTTCATCCATATCTATTTCAATATACACTTCAACCAACTGTACCTTTGTTTATTTGCTTTATTTTTGCTTGTTTGATAAATTGCTTGCTGTTGAAATTCATTGTATCACCTGTAACCCATTTAGATTGCAAGGTTTTCCGGACATAGACTTGAAAAATCTATACTTTTATATATTCTGGAATTGTTACTCCTGTTTCTATTCTTTGTTAGATATTTGTAAGAAGACACATAAGTAATAGTTTTCTGAAATCAATTCAATTTACTTTGATCTTAAGCATGATCATACAATAGTATTCAATCATTTCTCCATTATATGTCATTAAGTAATCAAAGGATATACATCTTGTATTTATGATACAATATTCTTCTGCCTTTGAGCATCAAACTACCATCTCAGGATAGATCAATACATTACTTCTCCCTGAAGGAAATTTTTATGGCCTGAGAACAAGTCAATACATAATCCACCGAGAAATTCTCATAGGTTTCAATACATAAACATGTTCACAAAGAGTTTGCAAACTGGTCCCCTTGAATCTGATATAAGACTGTAGGTTAAAATATATAAGATATCAACAATGTATGAATATAGGGATGGCTCCCCTGTCTACTGTGATGGAATAGGTGCACCTATCAATTGTGACTCACCCATTCACCGATATATAAATTGTGAATTTAGATATTAAATGAAGGGCACTCACTATCTGGAATCACCTCAAGCTTGCAAGATTTATTTAAAAGAACAACATATAATAAAATTCATGAACAAAAACAGATAAAAATTGGACTGGATGTAAACAATAAGCGTAAAAATAATTTCTAAAAAGTAGCTATCATGACTTATACTAGATTCTATCATGTATACCACATATATTATGGCATTAGAGTGTCGCAAAGTCACTGAATGCCGTTTTTTTTGTATATGCGATTGATTGCGATATTCATACATTTCTTATTGTTCAAATAACTGCTTGTTGTCCATAATATTGTAGAGCTATTATTATAGTACTATAGTTGTTGTTATAATACTATAGTAGTTAGACTTGGTACTTGTTGAAAACACTGAACACCGATATAGTTGATAAGTATATGTCAATTAATATCAGAGCGTATCAAATTCGTTGTTATGTCTGTTGTATTAAATTTTCTTTCATTTCCCTGTTTTTTTTCCAGACCTCACTGTTCTCAGGTGTACAGTCCACCTTTGCCTGGATGTCCGTATAAGTAAGTTACACAGTTGCGCAATGTAAATTTTAGTTACTTACTGTTCACTGCAGGAGCAGAGTCAAATGCCGACCGCGGCGTCCCGCGTGCTACTTCTTCAGTGGTAAATCCCCCTATCTTGTTTGTACCCTTAAGTACCCTCTCATAAGAATATCCTGAAGGTTACATCGAAAAGATGAAATGGATAACAGGCCAAACTGGATGGACAAATGTCTTATTTTGGCCTTATATACTATGTTACTATGATATTTTGTTTGTTCCATGGCAAGTTGTTTATTTTTTTCTAATTATTGTTTAAATTGCATCTTCGCCATTAAAGTAATTTTATTGGCCACAATGAGCATATAAATATGGATGAGCGAACCCGAACTGTATAGTTCGGGTTCGTACCGAATTTTGGGGTGTCCGTGACACGGACCCGAACCCGAACATTTTCGTAAAAGTCCGGGTTCGGGTTCGGTGTTCGGCGCTTTCTTGGCGCTTTTTGAAAGGCTGCAAAGCAGCCAATCAACAAGCGTCATACTACTTGCCCCAAGAGGCCATCACAGCCTTGCCTACTATTGGCATGGCTGTGATTGGCCAGTGCACCATGTGACCCAGCCTCTATTTAAGCTGGAGTCAAGTAGCGCCGCACGTCACTCTGCTATGATCAGTATAGGGAGAGGTTGCAGCTGCGACGTTAGGGCGAGATTAGGCAGATTAACTCCTCCAAAAGACTTCATTCTGTGATCGATCTGCAGCTGTGGATCATTGAAGTGATAATATCGACTTGCTCACTTTTTTGAGGCTGCCCAGAGCGTTTTTAGATCACTTTTTTTCTGGGGTGATCGGCGGCCATTTTGTGACTTGTGGTGCGCCAGCACGAGCTATCACCAAGTGTATTTAACCATCGATAGTGTGGTTATTTTGTGCTATATCCTACATCAGCTGCAGGCTGAGCCTGTGTCACCGAAGTGCATTTAACCATCAACAGTCTGTTTATTTTTTGGCCATATACTACATCAGCTGCAGGCTGAGCCTGTTTCACCCAAGTGCATTTAACCATCAACAGTCTGATTATTTTTTGGCCATATACTACATCAGCTGCAGGCCGAGCCTGTGTCACCGAAGTGCATTTAACCATCAACAGTCTGGTTATTTTTTGGCCATATATTACATCAGGGGCAAGTTGAGCCTGTCACCCAGCGCCTAAAGAATAGACCTGACATTTCTATTCAACCAAATCTGCACAGTTTTAGCTGGTCAAGTTATTTGTAGTGACCGTCAAAGCAGACTTTTTGTTCTGGGTTGAAAAAGCATTCCCAAATTTGCCATTCTGAAAATAACTAGTTTGTGGTATTTCAGGCCTACTTGAAATCTATCCCAAAAAGAAAATCTTCCATTAAAGTTATTGATAGTATCATTCAGAAAAACCTAAGACACATGCTAGCGTGCTGATAGAAGTGTCATTCTGTGATTAAACCTATAACTGTCACACAGCGCAAAAAAAAACAGGTCTCACATCTCTATTCAACCAAATCTGCACAGTTTTAGCTGGTCAAGTTATTTGTAGTGACCGTCAAAGCAGACTTTTTGTTCTGGGTTGAAAAAGCATTCCCAAATTTGCCATTCTCAAAATAACTAGTTTCTGGTATTTGAGGCCTACTTGAAATCTATCCCAAAAAGAAAATCTTCCATTAAAGTTATTGATAGTATCATTCAGAAAAACCTAAGACACACGCTAGCGTGCTGATAGAAGTGTCATTCTGTGATTAAACCTATAACTGTCACACAGCGCAAAAAAAAACAGGTCTCACATCTCTATTCAACCAAATCTGCACAGTTTTAGCTGGTCAAGTTATTTGTAGTGACCGTCAAAGCAGACTTTTTGTTCTGGGTTGAAAAAGCATTCCCAAATTTGCCATTCTGAAAATAACTAGTTTGTGGTATTTCAGGCCTACTTGAAATCTATCCCAAAAAGAAAATCTTCCATTGAAGTTATTGATAGTATCATTCAGAAAAACCTAAGACACACGCTAGCGTGCTGATAGAAGTGTCATTCTGTGATTA
This sequence comes from Bufo bufo, assembly GCF_905171765.1. Lineage (NCBI taxonomy): Eukaryota > Metazoa > Chordata > Amphibia > Anura > Bufonidae > Bufo > Bufo bufo. The sequence continues at coordinate 112,988,939 of NC_053398.1, read as the reverse complement.
AACCTATAACTGTCACAAAGCGCAAAAAAAAACAGGTCTCACATCTCTATTCAACCAAATCTGCACAGTTTTAGCTGGTCAAGTTATTTGTAGTGACCGTCAAAGCAGACATTTTGTTCTGGGTTGAAAAAGCATTCCCAAATTTGCCATTCTGAAAATAACTAGTTTCTGGTATTTGAGGCCTACTTGAAATCTATCCCAAAAAGAAAATCTTCCATTGAAGTTATTGATAGTATCATTCAGAAAAACCTAAGACACACGCTAGCGTGCTGATAGAAGTGTCATTCTGTGATTAAACCTATAACTGTCACACAGCGCAAAAAAAAAACAGGTCTCACATCTTTATTTAACCAAATCTGCACAGTTTTAGCTGGTCAAGTTATTTGTAGTGACCGTCAAAGCAGACTTTTTGTTCTGGGTTGAAAAAGCATTCCCAAATTTGCCATTCTCAAAATTGTGGTGAACGGGAACAATGAGGAAAACATCTAATAAGGGACGCGGACGCGGACGTGGACATGGTCGTGGTGGTGTTAGTGGACCCTCTGGTGCTGGGAGAGGACGTGGCCGTTCTGCCACAGCCACACGTCCTAGTGAACCAACTACCTCAGGTCCCAGTAGCCAGCAGAATTTACAGCGATATTTGGTGGGGCCCAATGCCGTTCTAAGGATGGTAAGGCCTGAGCAGGTACAGGCATTAGTCAATTGGGTGGCCGACAGTGGATCCAGCACGTTCACATTATCTCCCACCCAGTCTTCTGCAGAAAGCGCACAGATGGCGCATGAAAACCAAGCCCATCGGTCTGTCACATCACCCCCATGCATATCAGGGAAACTGTCTGAGCCTCAAGTTATGCAGCAGTCTCTTATGCTGTTTGAAGACTCTGCTGCCAGGGTTTCCCAAGGGCATCCACCTAGCCCTTCCCCAGGGGTGGAAGAGATAGAATGCACTAACGCACAACCACTTATTTTTCCTGATGATGAGGACATGGGAATACCACCTCAGCACGTCTCTGATGATGATGAAACACAGGTGCCAACTGCTGCGTCTTTCTGCAGTGTGCAGACTGAACAGGAGGTCAGGGATCAAGACTGGGTGGAAGACGATGCAGGGGATGGAATGAAGGTCATGCCACTGACTTTCACAGTTTGGAGGAAGAGGCAGTGGTGAGACCGAGCCAACAGCGTAGCAAAAGAGGGAGCAGTGGGCAAAATCAGAACACCCGCCACCAAGAGACTCCGCCTGCTACTGACCGCCGCCATCTGGGACCGAGCACCCCAAAGGCAGCTTCAAGGAGTTCCCTGGCATGGCACTTCTTCAAACAATGTGCTGACGACAAGACCCGAGTGGTATGCACGCTGTGCCATCATAGCCTGAAGCGAGGCATTAAAGTTCTGAACCTTAGCACAACCTGCATGACCAGGCACCTGCATGCAAAGCATGAACTGCAGTGGAGTAAACACCTTAAAAACAAGGAAGTCACTCAGGCTCCCCCTGCTACCTCTTCTGCTGCTGCCGCCTCGGCCTCTTCTGCTGCTGCCGCCGCCTCGGCCTCTTCTGCTGCTGCTGCCGCCGCCTCAGCCTCTTCCTCTGCCTCTGGAGGAACGTTGGCACCTGCCGCCCAGCAAACATGGGATGTACCACCAACACCACCACCTGCGTCACCAAGCATCACAACCATGTCACACGGCAGCGTTCAGCTCTCCATCTCACAAACATTTGAGAGAAAGAGTAAATTCCCACCTAGCCACCCTCGATCCCTGGCCCTGAATGCCAGCATTTCTAAACTACTGGCCTATGAAATGCTGTCATTTAGGCTGGTGGACACACACAGCTTCAAACAGCTCATGTCACTTGCTGTCCCACAGTATGTTGTTCCCAGCCGCCACTACTTCTCTAAGAGAGCCGTGCCTTCCCTGCACAAACAAGTGTCCGATAAAATCAAGTGTGCACTGCGCAACGCCATCTGTGGCAAGGTCCACCTAACCACAGATACGTGGACCAGTAAGCACGGCCAGGGACGCTATATCTCCCTAACTGCACACTGGGTAAATGTAGTGGCGGCTGGGCCCCAGGCGGAGAGCTATTTGGCGCACGTCCTTCCGCCGCCAAGGATCGCAGGGCAACATTCTTTGCCTCCTGTCTCCTCCTCCTCCTACTCAGCTTCCTCCTCCTCTTCTTCCACCTGCTCATCCAGTCAGCCACACACCTTCACCACCAACTTCAGCACAGCACGGGGTAAACGTCAGCAGGCCATTCTGAAACTCATATGTTTGGGGGACAGGCCCCACACCGCACAGGAGTTGTGGGGGGGTATAGAACAACAGACCGACGAGTGGTTGCTGCCGGTGAGCCTCAAGCCCGGCCTGGTGGTGTGCGATAATGGGCGAAATCTCGTTGCAGCTCTGGGACTAGCCGGTTTGACGCACATCCCTTGCCTGGCGCATGTGCTGAATTTGGTGGTGCAGAAGTTCATTCGCAACTACCCCGACATGTCAGAGCTGCTGCATAAAGTGCGGGCCGTCTGTTCGCGCTTCCGGCGTTCACACCCTGCCGCTGCTCGCCTGTCTGCGCTACAGCGTAACTTCGGCCTTCCCGCTCACCGCCTCATATGCGACGTGCCCACCAGGTGGAACTCCACCTTGCATATGCTGGACAGACTGTGCGAGCAGCAGCAGGCCATAGTGGAGTTTCAGCTGCAGCACGCACGGGTCAGTCGCACTGCGGATCAGACACACTTCACCACCAATGACTGGGCCTCCATGCGAGACCTGTGTGCCCTGTTGCGCTGTTTCGAGTACTCCACCAACATGGCCAGTGGCGATGACGCCGTTATCAGCGTTACAATACCACTTCTATGTCTCCTTGAGAAAACACTTAGGGCGATGATGGAAGAGGAGGTGGCCCAGGAGGAAGAGGAGGAAGAGGGGTCATTTTTAGCACTTTCAGGCCAGTCTCTTCAAAGTGACTCAGAGGGAGGTTTTTTGCAACACCAGAGGCCAGGTACAAATGTGGCCAGACAGGGCCCACTACTGGAGGACAAGGAGGATGAGGATGAGGAGGAGGTGGAGGAGGATGAGGATGAAGCATGTTCACAGCGGGGTGGCACCCAAAGCAGCTCGGGCCCATCACTACTGCGTGGCTGGGGGGAAACACAGGACGATGAAGATACGCCTCCCACAGAGGACAGCTTGTCCTTACCTCTGGGCAGCCTGGCACACATGAGCGACTACATGCTGCAGTGCCTGCGCAACGACAGCAGAGTTGCCCACATTTTAAAGTGTGCAGACTACTGGGTTGCCACCCTGCTGGATCCCCGGTACAAAGACAATGTGCCCACCTTACTTCCTACACTGGAGCGTGATAGGAAGATGCGCGAGTACAAGCGCACGTTGGTAGACGCGCTACTGAGAGCATTCCCAAATGTCACAGGGGAACCAGTGGAAGCCCAAGGCGAAGGCAGAGGAGGAGCAAGAGGTCGCCAACGCAGCAGTGTCACGGCCAGCTCCTCTGAGGGCAGGGTTAGCATGGCAGAGATGTGGAAAAGTTCTGTCACCACGCCACAGCTAACTGCACCACCTCCTGATACGGAACGTGTTAGCAGGAGGCAACATTTCACTAACATGGTGGAACAGTACCTGTGCACACCCCTCCACGTACTGACTGATGGTTCGGCCCCATTCAACTTCTGGGTCTCCAAATTGTCCACGTGGCCAGAGCTAGCCTTTTATGCCTTGGAGGTGCTGGCCTGCCCGGCGGCCAGCGTTTTGTCTGAACGTGTATTCAGCACGGCAGGGGGCGTCATTACAGACAAACGCAGCCGCCTGTCTACAGCCAATGTGGACAAGCTGACGTTCATAAAAATGAACCAGGCATGGATCCCACAGGACCTGTCCATACCTTGTGCAGATTAGATATTAACTACCTCCCCTTAACAATATATAATTGTACTCCAGGGCACTTCCTCATTCAATAATATTTTTAATTTCATTTTACCATTATATTGTGGTGCAACCCAAAGTTGAATGAACCTCTCCTCTGTCTGGGTGCCGGGGCCTAAATGTGTGACAGTGGCCTGTTCCAGTGGTGGGTGACGTGAAGCCTGATTCTCTGCTATGACATGAATACAGATTCTGCGCTGACATAAGGCCAGATTCTCTGTTACGGGACCTCTCTCCTCTGCCTGGGTGCCTGGGCCTAAATGTGTGACAGTGGCCTGTTCCAGTGGTGGCTGACGTGAAGCCTGATTCTCTGCTATGACATGAATACAGATTCTGCGCTGACATAAGGCCAGAATCTCTGTTACGGGACCGCTCTCCTCTGTCTGGGTGCCGGGGCCTAAATGTGTGACAGTGGCCTGTTCCAGTGGTGGGTGACGTGAAGCCTGATTCTCTGCTATGACATGAATACAGATTCTGCGCTGACATAAGGCCAGATTCTCTGTTACGGGACCTCTCTCCTCTGCCTGGGTGCCTGGGCCTAAATGTGTGACAGTGGCCTGTTCCAGTGGTGGGTGACGTGAAGCCTGATTCTCTGCTATGACATGAATACAGATTCTGCGCTGACATAAGGCCAGATTCTCTGTTACGGGACCTCTCTCCTCTGCCTGGGTGCCGGGGACTAAATGTGTGACAGTGGCCTGTTCCAGTGGTGGGTGGCGTGAAGCTTGATTCTCTGCTATGACATGAAGACAGATTCTGCGCTGACATAAGGCCAGATTCTCTGTTACGGGACCGCTCTCCTCTGTCTGGGTGCCGGGCCTAAATGTGTGACAGTGGCCTGTTCCAGTGGTGGGTGACGTGAAGCCTGATTCTCTGCTATGACATGAATACAGATTCTGCGCTGACATAAGGCCAGATTCTCTGTTACGGGACCTCTCTCCTCTGCCTGGGCCTAAATGTGTGACAGTGGCCTGTTCCAGTGGTGGGTGACGTGAAGCCTGATTCTCTGCTATGACATGAATACAGATTCTGCGCTGACATAAGGCCAGATTCTCTGTTACGGGACCTCTCTCCTCTGCCTGGGTGCCTGGGCCTAAATGTGTGACAGTGGCCTGTTCCAGTGGTGGCTGACGTGAAGCCTGATTCTCTGCTATGACATGAATACAGATTCTGCGCTGACATAAGGCCAGAATCTCTGTTACGGGACCGCTCTCCTCTGTCTGGGTGCCGGGGCCTAAATGTGTGACAGTGGCCTGTTCCAGTGGTGGGTGACGTGAAGCCTGATTCTCTGCTATGACATGAATACAGATTCTGCGCTGACATAAGGCCAGATTCTCTGTTACGGGACCTCTCTCCTCTGCCTGGGTGCCTGGGCCTAAATGTGTGACAGTGGCCTGTTCCAGTGGTGGGTGACGTGAAGCCTGATTCTCTGCTATGACATGAATACAGATTCTGCGCTGACATAAGGCCAGATTCTCTGTTACGGGACCTCTCTCCTCTGCCTGGGTGCCGGGGACTAAATGTGTGACAGTGGCCTGTTCCAGTGGTGGGTGGCGTGAAGCTTGATTCTCTGCTATGACATGAAGACAGATTCTGCGCTGACATAAGGCCAGATTCTCTGTTACGGGACCGCTCTCCTCTGTCTGGGTGCCGGGCCTAAATGTGTGACAGTGGCCTGTTCCAGTGGTGGGTGACGTGAAGCCTGATTCTCTGCTATGACATGAATACAGATTCTGCGCTGACATAAGGCCAGATTCTCTGTTACGGGACCTCTCTCCTCTGCCTGGGCCTAAATGTGTGACAGTGGCCTGTTCCAGTGGTGGGTGACGTGAAGCCTGATTCTCTGCTATGACATGAATACAGATTCTGCGCTGACATAAGGCCAGATTCTCTGTTACGGGACCTCTCTCCTCTGCCTGGGCCTAAATGTGTGACAGTGGCCTGTTCCAGTGGTGGGTGACGTGAAGCCTGATTCTCTGCTATGACATGAATACAGATTCTGCGCTGACATAAGGCCAGATTCTCTGTTACGGGACCTCTCTCCTCTGCCTGGGTGCCGGGGCCTAAATGTGTGACAGTGGCCTGTTCCAGTGGTGGGTGACGTGAAGCCTGATTCTCTGCTATGACATGAATACAGATTCTGCGCTGACATAAGGCCAGATTCTCTGTTACGGGACCTCTCTCCTCTGCCTGGGTGCCTGGGCCTAAATGTGTGACAGTGGCCTGTTCCAGTGGTGGCTGACGTGAAGCCTGATTCTCTGCTATGACATGAAGGCAGATTCTGCGCTGACATAAGGCCAGATTCTCTGTTACGGGACCGCTCTCCTCTGTCTGGGTGCCGGGGCCTAAATGTGACAGTGGCCTGTTCCAGTGGTGGGTGACGTGAAGCCTGATTCTCTGCTATGACATGAATACAGATTCTGCGCTGACATAAGGCCAGATTCTCTGTTACGGGACCTCTCTCCTCTGCCTGGGTGCCTGGGCCTAAATGTGCGACAGTGGCCTGTTCCAGTGGTGGCTGACGTGAAGCCTGATTCTCTGCTATGACATGAAGACAGATTCTGCGCTGACATAAGGCCAGATTCTCTGTTACGGGACCTCTCTCCTCTGCCTGGGTGCCTGGGCCTAAATGTGTGACAGTGGCCTGTTCCAGTGGTGGGTGACGTGAAGCCTGATTCTCTGCTATGACATGAATACAGATTCTGCGCTGACATAAGGCCAGATTCTCTGTTACGGGACCTCTCTCCTCTGCCTGGGTGCCTGGGCCTAAATGTGTGACAGTGGCCTGTTCCAGTGGTGGGTGACGTGAAGCTTGATTCTCTGCTATGACATGAAGACAGATTCTGCGCTGACATAAGGCCAGATTCTCTGTTACGGGACCGCTCTCCTCTGTCTGGGTGCCTGGGCCTAAATGTGTGACAGTGGCCTGTTCCAGTGGTGGGTGACGTGAAGCCTGATTCTCTGCTATGACATGAATACAGATTCTGCGCTGACATAAGGCCAGATTCTCTGTTACGGGACCTCTCTCCTCTGCCTGTGTGCCTGGGCCTAAATGTGTGACAGTGGCCTGTTCCAGTGGTGGCTGACGTGAAGCCTGATTCTCTGCTATGACATGAAGACAGATTCTGCGCTGACATAAGGCCAGATTCTCTGTTACGGGACCGCTCTCCTCTGTCTGGGTGCCGGGGCCTAAATGTGTGACAGTGGCCTGTTCCAGTGGTGGGTGATGTGAAGCCTGATTCTCTGCTATGACATGAATACAGATTCTGTGCTGACATAAGGCCAGATTCTCTGTTACGGGACCTCTCTCCTCTGCCTGGGTGCCTGGGCCTAAATGTGTGACAGTGGCTTGTTCCAGTGGTGGGTGACGTGATGCCTGATTCTCTGCTATGACATGAAGACAGATTCTGTGCTGACATAAGGCCAGATTCTCTGTTACAGGACCTGTCTCCTCTGTCTGGGTGCCGGGGCCTAAATGTGTGACAGTGGCCTGTTCCAGTGGTGGGTGACGTGAAGCTTGATTCTCTGCTATGACATGAAGACAGATTCTGCGCTGACATAAGGCCAGATTCTCTGTTACGGGACCGCTCTCCTCTGTCTGGGTGCCGGGGCCTAAATGTGTGACAGTGGCCTGTTCCAGTGGTGGGTGACGTGAAGCCTGATTCTCTGCTATGACATGAATACAGATTCTGCGCTGACATAAGGCCAGATTCTCTGTTACGGGACCTCTCTCCTCTGCCTGGGTGCCGGGGCCTAAATGTGTGACAGTGGCCTGTTCCAGTGGTGGGTGACGTGAAGCTTGATTCTCTACTATGACATGAAGACAGATTCTGCGCTGACATAAGGCCAGATTCTCTGTTACGGGACCTCTCTCCTCTGCCTGGGTGCCTGGGCCTAAATGTGTGACAGTGGCCTGTTCCAGTGGTGGGTGACGTGATGCCTGATTCTCTGCTATGACATGAAGACAGATTCTGTGCTGACATAAGGCCAGATTCTTTGTTACAGGACCTGTCTCCTCTGTCTGGGTGCCGGGGCCTAAATGTGTGACAGTGGCCTGTTCCAGTGGTGGGTGACGTGAAGCTTGATTCTCTGCTATGACATGAAGACAGATTCTGCGCTGACATAAGGCCAGATTCTCTGTTACGGGACCTCTCTCCTCTGCCTGGGTGCCTGGGCCTAAATGTGTGACAGTGGCCTGTTCCAGTGGTGGGTGACGTGAAGCCTGATTCTCTGCTATGACATGAATACAGATTCTGCGCTGACATAAGGCCAGATTCTCTGTTACAGGACCTCTCTCCTCTGCCTGGGTGCCTGGGCCTAAATGTGTGACAGTGGCCTGTTCCAGTGGTGGCTGACCTGAAGCCTGATTCTCTGCTATGACATGAAGACAGATTCTGCGCTGACATAAGGCCAGATTCTCTGTTACGGGACCGCTCTCCTCTGTCTGGGTGCCGGGGCCTAAATGTGTGACAGTGGCCTGTTCCAGTGGTGGGTGATGTGAAGCCTGATTCTCTGCTATGACATGAATACAGATTCTGCGCTGACATAAGGCCAGATTCTCTGTTACGGGACCTCTCTCCTCTGCCTGGGTGCCGGGGCCTAAATGTGTGACAGTGGCCTGTTCCAGTGGTGGGTGACGTGAAGCCTGATTCTCTGCTATGACATGAATACAGATTCTGCGCTGACATAAGGCCAGATTCTCTGTTACGGGACCTCTCTCCTCTGCCTGGGTGCCTGGTCCTAAATGTGTGACAGTGGCCTGTTCCAGTGGTGGGTGTCGTGAAGCCTGATTCTCTGCTATGACATTAAGACAGATTCTGTGCTGACATAAGGCCAGATTCTCTGTTACGGGACCTCTCTCCTCTGCCTGGGTGCCTGGGCCTAAATGTGTGACAGTGGCCTTTTCCAGTGGTGGGTGACGTGATGCCTGATTCTCTGCTATGACATGAAGACAGATTCTGTGCTGACATAAGGCCAGATTCTCTGTTACAGGACCTGTCTCCTCTGTCTGGGTGCCGGGGCCTAAATGTGTGACAGTGGCCTGTTCCAGTGGTGGGTGGCTTGAAGCTTGATTCTCTGCTATGACATGAAGACAGATTCTGCGCTGACATAAGGCCAGATTCTCTGTTACGGGACCGCTCTCCTCTGTCTGGGTGCCTGGGCCTAAATGTGTGACAGTGGCCTGTTCCAGTGGTGGGTGACGTGAAGCCTGATTCTCTGCTATGACATGAATACAGATTCTGCGCTGACATAAGGCCAGATTCTCTGTTACGGGACCTCTCTCCTCTGCCTGGGTGCCGGGGCCTAAATGTGTGACAGTGGCCTGTTCCAGTGGTGGGTGACGTGAAGCTTGATTCTCTGCTATGACATGAAGACAGATTCTGCGCTGACATAAGGCCAGATTCTCTGTTACGGGACCTCTCTCCTCTGCCTGGGTGCCTGGGCCTAAATGTGTGACAGTGGCCTGTTCCAGTGGTGGGTGACGTGAAGCTTGATTCTCTGCTATGACATGAATACAGATTCTGCGCTGACATAAGGCCAGATTCTCTGTTACGGGACCTCTCTCCTCTGCCTGGGTGCCTGGGCCTAAATGTGTGACAGTGGCCTGTTCCAGTGGTGGGTGACGTGATGCCTGATTCTCTGCTATGACATGAAGACAGATTCTGTGCTGACATAAGGCCAGATTCTCTGTTACAGGACCTGTCTCCTCTGTCTGGGTGCCGGGGCCTAAATGTGACAGTGGCCTGTTCCAGTGGTGGGTGACGTGAAGCTTGATTCTCTGCTATGACATGAAGACAGATTCTGCGCTGACATAAGGCCAGATTCTCTGTTACGGGACCGCTCTCCTCTGTCTGGGTGCCGGGGCCTAAATGTGTGACAGTGGCCTGTTCCAGTGGTGGGTGACGTGAAGCCTGATTCTCTGCTATGACATGAATACAGATTCTGCGCTGACATAAGGCCAGATTCTCTGTTACCGGACCTCTCTCCTCTGCCTGGGTGCTGGGGCCTAAATGTGTGACAGTGGCCTGTTCCAGTGGTGGGTGACGTGAAGCTTGATTCTCTGCTATGACATGAAGACAGATTCTGCGCTGACATAAGGCCAGATTCTCTGTTACGGGACCTCTCTCCTCTGCCTGGGTGCCTGGGCCTAAATGTGTGACAGTGGCCTGTTCCAGTGGTGGGTGACGTGAAGCCTGATTCTCTGCTATGACATGAATACAGATTCTGCGCTGACATAAGGCCAGATTCTCTGTTACGGGACCTCTCTCCTCTGCCTGGGTGCCTGGGCCTAAATGTGTGACGGTGGCCTGTTCCAGTGGTGGGTGACGTGAAGCCTGATTCTCTGCTATGACATGAATACAGATTCTGCGCTGACATAAGGCCAGATTCTCTGTTACGGGACCTCTCTCCTCTGCCTGGGTGCCGGGCCTAAATGTGTGACAGTGGCCTGTTCCAGTGGTGGGTGACGTGAAGCCTGATTCTCTGCTATGACATGAAGACTGATTCTGCGCTGACATGAAGCCAGATTCTCTGCTATGGCATGAAGAGACTGATTCTCTGCTGACATGAAGCCAGATTCTTTGCTATGGCATGAAGAGACTGATTCTCTGCTGACGTGAAGCCAGATTCTCTGCTATGGGACCTCTGTCCAATTGATATTGGTTAATTTTTATTTTTTTAATTTTAATTTTAATTCATTTCCCTATCCACATTTGTTTGCAGGGGATTTACCTACATGTTGCTGCCTTTTGCAGCCCTCTAGCTCTTTCCTGGGCTGTTTTACAGCCTTTTTAGTGCCCAAAAGTTCGGGTCCCTATTGACTTCAATGGGGTCCGGGTTCGGGACGAAGTTCGGATCGGGTTCGGATCCCGAACCCGAACATTTCCGGGAAGTTCGGCCGAACTTCTCGAACCCGAACATCCAGGTGTTCGCTCAACTTTACATATAAACACATATTTATCTCAAGCGTTTTATATGCGGTTTCTTATAAAACCCCCTTTAATTATTATAATATTTCACCTTCTGTCTTCCACTTTATGAATCTAAGATTCACACCCAACAGCAAAAGGAAATAATAATAGACATGCAACTGTAAAACATTAGTCATAAAATACCATTAAAAATATAGATATATTTCTCAATTCATATTCATTGACGTCGGCTTTATCCACTTCTTTCACTTGTATATACGTGCGGTTTTCATGCAATATTTAAAAAAACGTATATACTGATAAGTCGACGTCAGAGAAACTTATGGATGGGCTGACTAATGCACAAAATAGTTTGTTGAATGAGGTACTAAAATTCGCACCCACTAATAAATTAAATAAATTTGACATTTATATTGGTGTTAAAAAATGTATATATTATATAAAAATATTACATAAAAAAGCCAATAACAATGGATGAAGGTATATTGAAGAAGGACGAGTATCAACATACAGGTTTAAAAAATAAATCAAAAAAATTTCGAAGACAGAAGATCAGCCAGGAAATGGCTACTTTTCGTCAAAGCGTGGAATATGACATACAGAAAAAGAATGATAGAATTATTAGTAATAATAATCTTACTAAATAAGAAATTGAAACTATCAAACAACTTCAGACACTGGAACAGATAGTCATCCGTCCTGCAGATAAGGGAGGTGCAATTATCATTTTGTAAGCAGACAAATATAGCAAAGAATAGAGATGAGTAGAGTTTAGCGGACACCTGGATGTTCGGGTTCGACGGGTTCGGCCGAACTTCGGAAAAAAGTTTAAGTTCGGGACCCGAACTTGACCCTGAATCCGAACCCCATTGAAGTCAATGGGGACCCGAACTTTTGAACACTAAAATGGCTGTAAAAATGTCATGGAAAGGGCTAGAGGGCTGCAAATGGCGTCAAAATGTGGTTAAGAGCATGGCAAGTGCTCTGCAAGTAAATGTGGATAGGGAAATGACTTTAAATAACATAAAATACGTAAAAATAAAAAATAATAATCTTGATCTAAGAGGACCAGGTCCATATGGAGTAGGAGGTTGAGGAGGCGGTGGATGTGGCGGTGTAGGTGGATGTGGCGGTGTAGGTGGAAGCGGCGGTGGAGGAGGAGGTAGCCTACACTGGTTTTTGGTTTTGAATTTTATTTTTAAAATTAGGGTACACCCCAAAACATTGGGAAATATAACCTGTGATAACCCCCTCCAGTCATGCTAAACACACGTTCAGACAATACACCGGCTGCAGGGCAGGCCAGCACCTCCAAGGGGTAAATGGCAAGCTCAGGCCATGTGCCCAATTTGGAGACCCAGAAGTTGCAGGGGCTGACCCCTGTCAGTCAGTTCATGTAGGCGTGTGCACACTTACTGCCCACCATGTTGCACGTCCCCGTGATGTTCACAATCCAATTTGATATCTGCTCTATCAACTTTCGATGTTCTTTTATGCGCCTACCATGGTGATCACGGGTGGTGGGGAATCAGGGTTCCAGGCCAGAGAGGGAGCGTGAGAAAGAGACCACATCCAAGGGAGGATTCATTTTTACAAATTTAAAATTAGAGTGGAAATATGGGAGAAATTATTAAAGCATATAAGTGTGACAACTTTTCAAAGTTTAAGCACTGAATGTAAGGATGTGGTGCGCATTAATTACTGAATAATTTATTACATTTTATTTCCTGTCACCTATGCATAGCAGGTGTTTATTCATGTCTAAAATTGTATAATGTCAACCCAAGAATGTAACAGAAAAATTATTGAAATTTATTAAGCTGTCAACTAGGTAGAGGAGGGGTATATTACACCCAAAAATTGGTGAATTTCACCCAAAAATTTAACTGACAATTTTTTTATTTTTTTCCGGTCTACTAGGTATAGGAGTGGTACATCACACCCAAAAATTGGTGAATTTCACCAGAATATATAACTGACATATTTTTTTTTTAACCGTACCACTAGGTATAGCAGTGATACTATACACACCAAAATTGGTGAATTTCACCTGAAAATGTAAATGACAAAGTAGTAAAATGATATAAAATAAAACACGTACAAAAAAAAAAAAAAAAGAATTTATGAGGTGGAGTTCCATTTGCAGTAGGAGTTTGAGGATGCGGCGGACGTAGCGGAGTAGGTGGAAGCGGCGGTGGAGGAGGACGAGATAGCCAACACAGGTTTTTGGTTTTCATTTAATTTTGTAAAATTAAGGTACACTCCAAAAGAGTGTGAAATATCCAAAATACAAACATAAGCAATTCCGCTGCAGTATAACAATGGCTGCTTAGTGCCGGTATACATGTCTATTCTGCACAAGGTACGGACAAGTCCTGAGGAATCCATGCCTGGTTCATTTTAATAAACGTGAGCTTGTCCACATTGGCTGAGGACAGGCGGCTGCACTTGTTTGTGATGACGCCCCCTGCCGTGCTAAACATGCGTTCAGATAATGGCTGCAGGGCAGGACAGCACCTCCAAGGAGTAAAGGGCAAGCTCAGGCCATGTGCCCAATTTGGAGACCCAGAAGTTGAAGGGGGCAGACCCGTCATTCAGTACATGTAGGTGTGTGCACACATACTGCTCCACCATGTTGGTGAAATGCTGACTCCTGCTAGGACGTTCCATATCAGCTGGTGGTGCTGGTTGTTGTGGCGTGCTGACAAAGCTTTTCCACAATTCGGCCATGCTAACCCTGCCTTCTGAGGTGCTGGCGGTGCCCCAGCTGCGTTGGCGACCTCTTCCTCGTCCTCTGCCTTCGCCTTGTGCTTCCACTGTGCCTCCGCTGTCAGGTGGGAATGCCACCAGCAGCGCGTCTACCAGCGTGCGCTTGTACTCGCGCATCTTACGATCACGCTCCAGTGACGGAATTAAGGACGGTACGTTGTCCTTGTAACGGGGATCAAGCAGTGTGGCCACCCAGTAATCAGCACAAGTTAGAATGTGGGCAACTCGGCGGTCGTTGCGGAGACACTGCAGCATGTAATTGCTCATGTGTGCCAGGCTGCCCAGAGGCAACAAAAAGCTGTCCTCTGTGGGAGGTGTATCGTCTGTGTCCTCTGTATTCCCCCAGCCACGCACAAGTGATGGCCATGAGCTGGTCTGGGTGCCACCCTGCTGTGAACATGGTTCCTCCTCCTCCATCTCCTCCTCCTCATCCTCCACTTCGTCATCCTCCAGAACTGTGCCCTGGTTGGACAATTGTGTACCTGGCGTTTGTGGGTGCAGGAACCCACCCTCGGAGCCACTTGGGAATGACTGGCCGGAAACCCTACGAAATGATCCCTCTTCCTCCTCCTCCTCCTCCTGTGCCACATCCTCTTCCATCATCGCCAGGAGCATTTTTTCAAGGAGGCATAGAAGTGGTATAGTAACGCTGAGAACGGCCATGTTGGTGGAGTACTCGAAACAGCGCAACAAGGAACACAGGTCTCGCATAGAGGCCCAGTCATTGGTGGTGAAGTGGTGCTGTTCTGCCGAGCAACTCACCCGTGCGTGCTGCAGCTGAAACTCCACTATCGCCTGCTGCTGCTCGCACAGCCTGGCCAGCATGTGCAAGGTGGAGTTCCACCTTGTGGGCACGTCGCATATGAGGCGGTGAGCGGGAAGGCCGAAGTTATGCTGCAATGCTGACAGGCGAGCAGCAGCAGGGTAAGAACGCCGAAAACACGCACAGACGGCCCGCACTTTATGCAGCAGCTCTGACATATCAGGGTCATTTTTAAGGAATCTCTGCACCACCAAATTCAGCACATGTGCCAGGCAAGGGATGTGCGTCAAACCGGCTAGTCCCAGAGCTGCTACGAGATTTCGCCCATTATCGCACACCACCAGGGCGGGCTTGAGGCTGACTGGCACAAACCACTCATCGGTCTGTTGTTCAAGGCCCGTCCACAGCTCCTGCGCGGTGTGGGGTTTGTCCCCCAAACAGATAAGTTTTAAAACTGCCTGCTGTCGTTTGCCCCTGGCTGTGCTGAAGTTGGTGGTGAAGGTGTTACGCTGACCGGATGAGGAGCTGGTAGAGGATGAGGAAGCAGAGTAGGAGGAGGAGGCAACAGGAGGCAAACTGAAGAGCCATGCAATCCTCGGTGGTGGAAGGACATGCGCCAAACTTCTATCCTCCTCAGGCCCAGCCGCCACTGCATTTACCCAGTGTGCTGTTATGGAGATATAACGGCCCTGATCGTGCTTACTGGTCCACGTATCCGTAGTCAGGGGCACCTTGCCACAGATGGTGTTGCGCAGTGCACACCTGATTTTGTCCCCTAATTGGTTGTGAAGGGAAGGGATGGCTCGCCTTGAAAAGTAGTGGCGGCTGGGCACGATGTACTGTGGGACAGCCACCGCCATAAGCCTTTAAAACTATCTGTCTCCACCAGACGGAATGACAGCATTTCAAAGGCCAGTAATTTAGAAATGCTGGCATTCAGGGCTAGGGATCGCGGGTGGGTAGGAGGGTACTTACTCTTCCTCTCCAGCGTTTGGGAGATGGAGAGCTGAACGGTTCAGTGAGACATTGTGGAGATGCTTGGTGACCCAGGTGTTGGTGTTGCCTGCAGATCCTCTGTTTGCGGGGTAGCACTGTCACTCCAGAGGTGGATGAAGAGGCCGAGACTGCAGCAGAAGAGGAAGCAGGAGGAGCCAGAGATCTTTCTTGGTTTTTTAGGTGTCTACTCTACTGCAGCTCGTGCTTTGCACTTAAATGCCTGGTCATGCAGGTTGTGCTCAGGTTGAGAACGTTTATGCCTCGCTTCAGGCTCTGATTGCACAGCGTGCAAACCACTCGTGTCTTGTCGTCAGCACATTGTCTGAAGAACTGCCACGCCAGGGAACTCCTTGGAGCTGGCTTTGGTGTGCTCGGTCCCTTGTTGCGGTGGGCAGTAGGAGGCGTGCTGTCTAGAGGACGACCGCTGCGCTTTTGCACCCTGCTCCCTCTTCTGCTGTGCTGGTGGCTCTGTGCGACCACCGCCTCTTCCTCCGAACTACATAGGTCACTCGCATGACCTTGATTCCATGTGGGGTCGAGGACCTCATCGTCCTCCACATCATCTTCCACCCAGTCTTCACCCCTGCCTTCCTCGTCGGTCTGCACACTTTCAAAAGCCCCAGCAGTTGGCACCTGTGTTTCGTCATCATCCAAGACGTGCTGCGATGGTCCTCCCATGTACTCATCTTGAAAGATAAGTGGTTGGGCATCGATGCACTCAATCTCTTCCACTTCTGGTGCAGGGCTAGGAGGATGGCCCTGGGAAACCCTGCTAACAGAGTCATCAAAAAGCAGAAGAGACTGCTGCATGATTTGGGGCTCAGACTGCTTGGCTGATTTGCAAGGGGGTGAGGTGAAAGACTGATGGACATGGGCTGCAGGTGCCACCTGTGGTCTTTCAGCAGGAGACTGGGTGGGAGACAATGTGAAGGAACTGGATCCACTGTCAGCAACCCAATCTACTATCGCCTGTACTTGTTCAGGCCTAACTATTCGTAAAGCAGCATTAGGCCCGACCAAATACCGCTGCAGGTTTTGTCGCCTACTCGCACCTGAGGAAGGGGTTTCACTTGTGCGTGTAGCTGGCACAGATCGACCACGTCCTCTCCCTGCAACAGGAGCTCCACCAGCAGCACCATGACCTGGGCCACGTCCCTTATTTGACGCTCTCCTCATATTTTTTGAATTTAGGATCTTGCTCTAAATGGGTGTATAATAAATAGTAGAATAGAACGACAGTATGTAAAGGGTATATCTCACACGGCCTGAACCAGACTAGGCCTGAATTAAAGATTTCTTTGCACAAAATGGCTGTATTTTAAATGGCTGTATTTCAAATGCCTGATTCAAACCCCTGTGTGTAGAGGGGGTATCTCACACGGTCTGAACCACTGTAGGCCTGAAGTAAATATATCTTTGCCCAAAATGGATGTGTTTCAAATGCCTGATTCAAACCCCTGTATGTAGAGGGGGTATCTCACAAGGTCTGAACCACTGTAGGCCTGAAGTAAATATATCTTTGCACAAAATGGCTGTATTTTAAATATCTGTATTTCAAATCCCTGAATCAAACCCCTATTTGTAGAGGGAGTATATCACACGGTCTGAACCACTGTAGGCCTGAAGTAAATATATCTTTGCCCAAAAGGGCTGTATTTCAAATGGCTGTATTTCAAATGCCTGATTCAAACCCCTGTATGTAGAGGGGGTATCTCACACGGTATGAACCACTGTAGGCCTGAAGTAGATATATCTTTGCACAAAATGGCTGTATTTCAAATGCCTGATTCAAACCCCTGTATGTAGAGGGGGTATCTCACACGGTCTGAACAACTGTAGGCCTAAAGTAAATATATCTTTGCCCAAAAGGGCTGTATTTCAAATGGCTGTATTTCAAATGCCTGATTCAAACCCCTGTATGTAGAGGGGGTATCTCACACGGTCTGAACCACTGTAGGCCTGAAGTAAATATATCTTTGCCCAAAATGGCTGTATTTCAAATGGCTGTATTTCAAATCCCTGAATCAAACCCCTGTATGTAGAGGAAGTATCTCACACGGTCTGAACCACAGTAGGCCTGAAGTAAATATATATTTGCCCAAAAGGGCTGTATTTCAAATGGCTGTATTTCAAATGCCTGATTCAAACCCCTGTATGTAGAGGGGGTATCTCACATGGTCTGAACCACCGTAGGCCTGAAGTAAATATATCTTTGCCCAAAAGGGCTGTATTTCAAATGGCTGTATTTCAAATGCCTGATTCAAACCCCTGTATGTAGAGGGGGTATCTCACACGGTATGAACCACTGTAGGCCTGAAGTAGATATATCTTTGCACAAAATGGCTGCATTTCAAATGCTTGATTCAAACCCCTGTATGTAGAGGGGGTATCTCACACGGTCTGAACAACTGTAGGTCTAAAGTAAATATATCTTTGCCCAAAAGGGCTGTATTTCAAATGGCTGTATTTCAAATGCCTGATTCAAACCCCTGTATGTAGAGGGGGTATCTCACACGGTCTGAACCACTGTAGGCCTGAAGTAAATATATCTTTGCCCAAAATGGCTGTATTTCAAATGGCTGTATTTCAAATCCCTGAATCAAACCCCTGTATGTAGAGGAAGTATCTCACACGGTCTGAACCACAGTAGGCCTGAATTAAATTTTTCTTTGCCCAAAATGGCTGCATTCCAAATGGCTGTATTTCAAATGACTTTTAAGTCCCCAATATAGCATTGCATGTATTCAATGTAGAGTCATATATAATCGATCCAAAGTCTGGAAATGTTCCTGTGAATCGTACACTCTAGTTCATATTTCTCCAAACATGCGTTAATGTAGAGCTTTGAACTGGTGGTCACCGAATATCAGTCTTAATATGCCAATGCAGAGGATCTTATGCGATATATCACTTGGCTTATATTGTCAACAGGTTATTCCATAAGTTAGATCTTTTCACAGTATATGTTGAATGGTTATATAGTCTACTTTCAATATAGAGGGAAGTACTCACGATTCGGCTTTCTTTCATGGCGTCCCACGTGAAATAGCTGAGAAGTAAGCTTACCTCTTGCTTTCCATGCTCTGAGAAAGCATTAGCTACACTCTTGTAGCGAGTCTTTATACGTCTCCTCGTTTGTAGCAAAATGTGGCTCTGAGGAAGGAGACAGTAAAGTCCCCAAAACGCGTCTGGTGTGGACAACATACTCGGTCTTTAGACGAAACAACCGGACATATGCCTGCATACACCGATTGAGTCTCCAACAAGTGAAGCGCTTCACCAAGGACATCCGATAGCGGTAACCGGGAACCGACATCTACATAGGAATAGGCACGTAGCTGACCCATTTTCAACACTGGGACTCTAACTATGTTAAAGGGATTCTGTCACCAGGTTTCACCCCTGTCAGCTAAACATATGCTGATGTTCAGGGCCTCATCAGGATTCCTAATGTGGGCTTCTAAATGTGATCCGTAGCCATATTTTGCTAAAAAACTGGTTTTACTAACCTGTCACTCAAAGAAATAAGATGCCCAAGGGGATGTCAAGGGATGCACTCACCGCCGTTCGTGCCCAGCGCCGCCTTTCCAGACTTCTGCACCGCCTCCTAATCCTCTGTGCCGCCTCTCGCTCTCCCTCCCTCCCCCCTCCTCCTGCTGTAAGATATTGTGCGTGCGCACAGGGCTCTGAGAGGCTGGCGCCAGAGTGCAGGTCATACCTGGGTTGAGCGAAGTGCCGGCGCATGCGCACTTCGCTTTAAGAAGCCAAATTGAGAAGTCCACACTGGCGCATCAGGCAGAGCCCTGTGCGCATGCGCGAGATCTTACAGCGGGAGGAGGGAGGAGGAGGGATGGAGGGAGAGCGAGAGGCGGCACAGAGGATTAGGAGGCGTTGCAGAAGTCTGGAAAGGCGGCGCTGGGCAAGAAACCGCAGTGGGTGCGGCCGGCACCTTGCATCCCTTGACATCCCCTTGGGCACCTTATTTCTTTGAGTGACAGGTTAGTAAAACCTGTTTTTTAGCAAAATAAGGCTACGGATCACATTTAGAAGCCCACATTAGGAATCCTGATGAGGCCCTGAACATCAGCATATGTTTAGCTGACAGGGGTGAAACCTGGTGACAGAATCCCTTTAAGACACGTGGGACGCCAAAGAAAATTTGCCCACAGTGTAACAAGCTGAAACTATCGGGACCGCGAATAACATTTTGTTTCATAAAGACTCGGGAGACGTATAAAGACTCGCTACAAGAGTGTAGCTAATGCTTTCTCAGAATATAGAAAGCAGGAGGTAAGCTTACTTTTCAGCTATTTCACGTGGGACGCCACAAAAGAAAGGCAAATCGTGAGTACTTCCCTCTATATTGAAAGTCGACTATATAACCATTCAACATATACTGTGAAAAGATCTAACTTATGGAATAACCTGTTGACAATATAAACCAAGTGATATATCGCATAAGATCCTCTGCATTGGCATTTTAAGACTGATATTCGGTGACCACCAGTTCAAAGCTCTACATTAACGCATGTTTGGAGAAATAAGAACTAGAGTGTACGATTCACAGGAACATTTCCAGACTTTGGATCGATTATATATGACTCTACATTGAATACATGCAAATGCTATATTGGGGACTTAAAAGTCATGAGTCTGCGTGAATATTGAAAGGAATTGGTCTTATTCTAACTGCAGACGACTGCTCCATATACCTGGTAGCGTCTGTGTACTGGATTTTATTTTGAGCCTATATTTTTATTCATTTTATTTATTTTATATATTTTATGTATTGTGGAAGCCACATGCCTTGATAGGGATATTTTATCATTATGTATTATTGCCTTTAAATAAAATCCTAGTGATATACTTTAGCTCTACCTGACTCCATCTATCAGAGTGACCATCCACTTTTTGCAAATTTCTCCTACTTCCATTTGGTGTGTTGGGTGTAACACTAGTTTGGAGCACCTATACATCACCAGTGAGAAGGTGAGACGTCCTATACCTTCTTTTTGTATTTCAAATGCCTGATTCAAACCCCTGTATGTAGAAGGGGTATCTTACACGGCCTGAACCAGTGTAGGCCTGAATTCAATATTGGTGCACCAAATGGCGGTATTTAAAATCTCAGAATGTAACCCAAATGTATTAAGGGTGTATCTCACAATGACATCTGCATAAAAGGCTGCCAACTAAATTTTTTGTGCACAAACAAGTGTTTGTTTAACAACTGAATTTGACAGCAGTATATAAGCCTGTAATTTCACACGTGCTGATGCTGCAAGGCATGAATAAAGTGTTTTTTGTCGAAAAAGTGTGTTTTTCAAACCCCAGAAAATGATGGTTGTATTTCTAGCTTAAATTGCACACTGACTAATACAGATGTTATAGATTGCAAAAAAAAGTCTTTTTTTGGTAACAGAATATGAAAGCTGTATATATTAAACTTGAATTTAACACTTGCAGATCTGGAGAATGCTGTTTTTTGAAAAAAAAAAGTGTTTTTAAAACCCCAGAAAATGATGGGTGTATTTCTACCTTAAATTGCACACTGACTAATACAGATGTTGTAGATTGCCAATAAAGTATTTTTTTGGTAACAGAATATGAATGCTGCATATATTAAACTTGAATTTAACACTTGCAGATCTGGAAAATACTGTTTTTTGAAAAAAAATTGTGTATTTTTAAAACCCCAGCAAATGATGGGTGTATTTCTACCTTTATTGCACACTGACTAATCCAGATGTTGTAGTTTGCCCAAAAAAAATGGTGATTTGCAATGTCCCAAAAGCAATGTCCCTAAAATGGCCGCCGCCGCCACCCACCTTACTAACAGAATAATAAAAGGTTATTTTTTTTTGGTCAATGGCCTCAGGGCAGGGTAAAATGATTGTGTCCTGCACCCACACAACTATTTCTAGGTAGATCGCTGAGTTAGATTCTCTCCTATTCTCTCCCTGAAATCACAAGTCCAGCAGCATCCTCTCCCTACACTTGTAACAGCAGAGTGAAGTGCAGCGCTACGTGACCCAAGCTTATATAGAGGCTGGGTCACATGCTGCTCTGGTCAATCACAGCCATGCCATTAGTAGGCATGGCTGTGATGGCCTCTTGGCGCAAGTAGTATGACGCTTGTTGATTGGCTGCTGTGCAGCCTTTCAAAAAGCGCCAAGAATGCGCCGAACACCGAACCCAAACCCGAACTTTTACGGAAATGTTCGGGTTTAGGTCCGGGGTCCAAAAATCCTAAAGTTTGGTACGAACCCGAACTTTACAGTTCGGGTTCGCTCAACCCTAGAGATGAGTGAATTTCTCAAAAATTCAATTCGGCTGGTTCGCTGAATTTTCCGAAAAAATTTTCTTCGAATTGCGTTAAAAAATTGCTATTTCCAGGCTGCAGAGAGCCCTTAACATGCATAGGGAGTCTGCTGGGTTAGTGAAATAATACTGTCAGTGAGGATGACATACAGGTGACAGGCGTCGCTATTAGAATCACTGCACACTTCACTTATTTGGGCAGTCACGAGGCCAAAACTGACCAAATAACTCAAGTATTAACTCCGTCTTACAGGTCCATGTTAGCGTCAAGAAGGCTACAGAGTGGCGGCATCATGAGGAGGCCACAGAGTGGCACAATGAAACAGTGTTAAGTTCGCCGCAGTATGAGAAGGCCACAGAGTGGCGCAATGACAGAGTCTGGAGTTGGTGACAGCATCAGGAGGCTACAGAGTAGCTCAATGACAGAGATTCTGGAGGTGACAGAAGCATCAGGAGGCTACAGAGTGGCACAATGACAGAGTGTGTAGTTTGCAGCAGTATGAGAAGGCCACAGAGTGACACAATGAAAGAGTCTGGAGTCGGCGACAGCATCAGGAGGCTACAGAGTTGCTCAATGACAGATTCTGTAGGTGGCGGCAGCATGAGGAGGCCACAGAGTTGCACAATGACAGAGTCTGGATAAAAGACTGAGGGCAAAGATTGTTGAGAAAGATGCAGATGGAAAGTTATCTGTAGAGCTGTACGACGGTAACCTGCAAATTAATGCAGCCCTCAAAAGCAAGTTGGGTTTGTCGGTTCCAAAACCTAAATTAGATCGTGGGGCGGGTGATCAGTCCAAGACCTTCAAGCAGCATAATGATAAAAATGATAAAAACTAGTGGCAAGGTGACATAGTGTGGAGATGGCAGCATGAGGAGGCCACATAGTGGCATGGTGACATAGTGTTGAGATGGCAGAACACCAGCAGCATGATACCACAGAGTAGCACAGTGACAAAGCATGGAGATGGCAGCAACAGCAGCAGCATGATACCAAAGAGTGGCAAGGTGGCATAGTGTGGAGATGGCAGCAACAGCAGCAGCATGATTCCACAGAGTGGCAATGGGACATAGTGTGGATATGGAACCAACAGCAGCAGCATGATACCACAGAGTGGCATGGTGACATAGTGTGGAGATGGAAGCATCAGGAGGACACAGAATGGAATGGTGACATGGTGTGTAGATGGATGATCTAATCTGCTGCATCAGGCATCGGTGGGTGGAAATCCTTGTCGATCCATGCCTGATTCATCTTGACAAAAGTAAGTCTCTTCACATTTTGGGGGGACAGGCAAGTTTTTCTTGGGGTAACTATGGCCCCCGCTGCACTAAACACCCGCTCTGATGCCACACTACTGGCCGGGCAGGACAGCTTTTCTAGGGCAAACTCTGCCAGTTGCTGCCACAAATCCAGTTTGGCTGCCCAGTAGTCAAGCGGATCTTCAATGTGGGGTAGCAGGGTGCTGTCCAAGTATGCCACCACCTCCTGGTTAAGGTCCTGCTCAAGGTCTACCTGCTGCAGCTGGTGAGTAGTTTCTTCACTATGCGGGTGAAGAAAGCTGCTCATCTTGGACTCTAGACTCAGGCTGCTGCTGATGGAGCTGCTACTGTTCCTGCCACCGCACCCCTCCCTAGCAGCCATGGCAGTGGGATGTGAGTGCAGAGGGCCCCCCCGTTCAGACCTGCGAGAGGATGGACGATGGCGCAGATAGGAAGAGGCCAACTGATTACATAGGATGTCTCTGTAGTACTTCAGTTTGTCCTCCCTCTCAGTGGGTCTAAAAAAGGCCCCCATTTTGGAACGGTAGCGAGGGTCCAACATGGTGGAAAGCCAGAAGTCGTCCCTCTGCCGAATGGTGACAGTTCTGCTGTCACTACGCAAACAAGTGAGCATGCAGCGGGCCATTTGTGCAAGTGACTCTGAGGGATTCCCTGAATCCATCTCCACTGCATACTGCCACGGTGTGTCTGGGTCCTCTGTCTCATCTTTCTCATCGCCCTCTTGCTCCTCCTGCTCCTCCTCTCCTGTCACCACAGTAGAAAAACCACTCAATTGGCTACATATTGCCTCTGCTCCAATGTCCTCCTCCTCCTCTTCCAGTTCAGCCCCTATAGGGCTCACGTGGCCATGAGATCTAGGCGCCACGTCTCCAGTCCCCTGACAAGCCATATTCACCAGCATCTGTTCCAGGATATGGAGTAGTGGAATGACGGTGTTCATCCTGTAGTCCTGGCGACTGACAAATAACGTGGCCTTCTGAAAGCGCCTGAGAAAACGGCAGGTGTTACGCATGATCTGCCAATGGCTGACATCGAAGTTACAAAGGGGAGTACTCCTATCCGCTTGGATTATCAAGAAATCGTTGATGGCCTTTCTCTGTTCGTACAGTCGGTCCAACATATGGAGGGTGGAATTCCAACGGGTGGAAACGTTGTATATCAGCCTGTGTTGGGGGATGCCGTTCTGCTGCTGCAGCTCAAGGAGGGTGTGCTTTGAGGTGTATGAGTGGCTGAAATGCATGCAAAGTTTCCTGGCCTGGTTTTGCAGATGGGTGGAAGACTTCAGGAACCGCTTGACAACCAGATTGAACACGTGTGCCATGCAGGGCGCATGGCTCAGCCATCCTTGACGCAGCGCCGACATGTTCTTCTCGTTGTCAGTCACCTTTGTTCCGATTTTCAGTTGTCACAGAGAAAGCTAGCAGTTGATTTCTTTCTGAAGGACATGGAGTAGTTCCTCCCCTGTGTGACCACGTCCGCCCAGGCAAACCAGGTGCAGAACCGCATGACACCGCCGTGCCCTGCACATGTGGAATGCTGGAGGGGCACTGTGACTTGTCCCTGCAGTGGAGGCTGAGGACATGGTGGAGGATGAGGAGGCAGAGGCGGACATTGTCGCAGGACAAATGGTGTGACAACGTGGAGGCAGAAGCGACGTCACCTGGCCAAGTTGCTGGTGTGGCTGTACAGGAATTCACATTCACCCAGTAGGCTGTAAAGGACATGTATTGTCTCTGACGTAGTTACAGCTCCACATGTCTTCGCTATCATGCACTTTGGCAGACACAGACAGGCTCAAGAACTGGCCCACCTTCTGTTCTACATACGTGTGCAGGGCTGGCACTGCCTTTTGTGAAAAGAATTGACGGCTTGGGACTCTCCACCTCAGCTCGGCACAAGACATGAGTTCTATAAAAGGTGCAGAGTCCACCACTTGGAAAAGGAGGGACTGCAGCAACAGCAACTTGGCCAGGAACTCATTCAGCTTCTGCGCCGTTGGATGCGTGCATGCATACTACTGTCTCTTGGCAATCGCTTCAGTGATTGATTGCTGGCAGAATGACTGACAAGGAGTAGAAGGAGGAGGAGCAGGAGCTTTAGGACCAGCAGACGATGGGACAGACAGACATCTCCCTTCTGCTGAGTCGGTGGAGCCTTGACTGCCTGCAATGGGGTGCGTGCCACTAGGTAATGCAGCGGTGGCTGTGGCAGGCTGGCCACGCCTCACCTTCTGCCCACAGATTAGACATATGGCCATGTTCACCTCCTCTGGAGTCTTGACAAAAAACCGCCACACCACCGAGTAGCTGATTTTCCCCCCAACACTCTGCATGGACTGACTGCTAGTGCTGCTGCTCGCGTGTACCCGTGCGCCACTCCTTTCCTGGGCAGCTAGGCTGCTGCGAAGCGGGTGGTCTACCCCGGGCCCGTTTGTCTGCTGACCTCCCACTGCTTCCACCCTGCTGACTCCCAGCCATGCTACCACGTTGCTGGCTCAGCCGCTGCCTCGTGGGCAAGCTGCCACCCTCTTCTTCTGATGATGATGAAGCCCCTTCTTCATCCGGCTCCCAAGTGCAATCGGCTTAATCATTATCGAGTAGTGTCTGCAAATCACTGGTGTCCTCCTCAACGCTCTCTGGGTCAGGAGGCTGACCGCTCGCAACACCACCTCCCATGCCACTCTCCTCATCACTATATGCCCGCCTAGCGGAGGAAGCGGCGGATGTCTCCTCCAAATATTGGCTGGGCATTAGCTGCTGACTGTCCTCAAGTAGATCATCTTCACTGAATAGTAAAGCTGAGCCCACAGCAGATAGTACTTCTGTGGCTGAGGGAACAGCAAAGGACAGAGGCAGGTTGAGGACAGTTGAGGGCACAGGGCCTGACCCCGGGCCATGCCAACTTTTTTGTCTGACGAACCCACCAACTGTTGGCTGGGGGTGTCCGATGTCACTTGGGATGAATTGGATGACCGAGTTAACCAATCAATAACCGCTGGGTTGCTGGTCAAAACTTGACCAGTAGATGACACTGTGAGCTCAGGCCTCTCGCTGTGACTCCTGCTGCTATGGCCCCTTATTTTGCTGCAACCCCTGCCTGCACCAGAAACATTTAGGCCTCTGCCACTCCTCTGTGCATGTCCTGGCACTTCTCTGTCTGACATACTTTTAGCTGAACTAAATTAAAACAACCCTAAAAGCCCTGAATATATTTCTCGCTTTGAACTGAAATAGGCCACTAAATTATTATAGCAGAAATAAAAACAAACGTGACCTGCGTATATATTTCTCGTATTCGACTGAAAAAGGCCAATAAATGATTTTAGCGTAAATAAAAGTTAACTGTGTATATTTTTTGCTTTTGTTTCTTACATATGGCAATAAACACTTTTAGCGCAAATAACACCAAAATGTGAACTGCGTATATTTTTCTCATATTTTTTACTGAACTGGCAATAAATGGTTTGAAGGCAAATAACATCAAATGTCAACAGTATGTATGAAATAACTGCAGAAGTTACCTGAGTAAATATACACTGTTCAAAAAAATAAAGGGAACACAAAAATAACACATCCTAGATCTGAATTAATTAAATATTCTTCTGAAATACATGTTTCTTTACATAGTTGAATGTGCTGACAACAAAATCACACAAAAATAAAAAAATGGAAATCAAATTTTTCAACCCATGGAGGTCTGGATTTGGAGTCACCCTCAAAGTGGAAAAACACACTACAGGCTGATCCAACTTTGATGTAATGTCCTTAAAACAAGTCAAAATGAGGCTCAGTAGTGTGTGTGGCCTCCACGTGCCTGTATGACCTCACTACAACGCCTGTGCATGCTCCTGATGAGGTGGCGGACGGTCTCCTGAGGGATCTCTTCCCAGACCTGGACTAAAGCATCTGCCAACTCCTGGACAGTCTGTGGTGCAACGTGACGTTGGTGGATAGAGCGAGACATGATGTCCCAGATGTGCTCAATTGGATTCGGGTCTGGGGAACAGGCGGGCCAGTCCATAGCATCAATGCCTTCGTCTTGCAGGAACTGCTGACACACTCCAGCCACATGAGGTCTAGCATTGTCTTGCATTAGGAGGAACCCAGGGCCAACTGCACCAGCATATGGTCTCACAAGGGGTCTGAGGATCTCATCTCGGTACCTAATGGCAGTCAGGCTACCTCTGGCGAGCACATGGAGGGCTGTGCGGCCCTCCAAAGAAATGCCACCCAAACCATTACTGACCCAATGCCAAACCGGTCATGCTGGAGAATGTTGCAGGCAACAGAACGTTCTCCACGGCGTCTCAAGACTCTGTCACGTCTGTCACATGTGCTCAGTGTGAACCTGCTTTCATCTGTGAAGAGCACAGGGCGCCAGTGGCGAAAAATGCCAATATTGGTGTTCTCTGGAAAATGCCAAACGTCCTGCACAGTGTTGGGCTGTAAGCACAACCCCCACCTGTGGACGTCGGGCCCTCATATCACCCTCATGGAGTCTGTTTCTGACCGTTTGAGCAGACACATGCACATTTGTGGCCTGCTGGAGGTCATTTTGCAGGGCTCTGGCAGTGCTCCTCCTGTTCCTCCTTGCACAAAGGCGGAGGTAGCGGTCCTGCTGCTGGGTTGTTGCCCTCCTACGGCCTCCTCCACGTCTCCTGATGTACTGGCCTGTCTCCTGGTAGCGCCTCCATGCTCTGGACACTACGCTGACAGACACAGCAAACCTTCTTGCCACAGCTCGCATTGATGTGCCATCCTGGATAAGCTGCACTACCTGAGCCACTTGTGTGGGTTGTAGACTCCGTCTCATGCTACCACTAGAGTGAAAGCACCGCCAGCATTCAAAAGTGACCAAAACATCAGCCAGGAAGCATAGGAACTGAGAAGTGATCTGTGGTCACCACCTGCAGAACCACTCCTTTATTGGGGGTGTCTTGCTAATTGCCTATAATTTCCATCTGTTGTCTATCCCATTTGCACAACAGCATGTGAAATTGATTGTCACTCAGTGTTGCTTCCTAAGTGGACAGTTTGATTTCACAGAAGTGTGATTGACTTGGAGTTACATTGTGTTGTTTAAGTGTTCCCTTTATTTTTTTGAGCAGTGTATTTCTTGTTGAACTGAAATAAGCCACTATACGCTTTCACCAGAAATTACTGCAACAGTGCAGTAGGTATATATTTTTCTTGCATTACTGAAATATGGCCACTATAAGCTTTCACCAGAAATTACTGCAACAGTGCAGTAGGTATATATTTCTATTTTTTACTGAAATACTGCTCTATAAGCTTTCAACAGAAATAACTGCAACAGTGCAATGGGTATATATTATTTTTGTATTACTGAAATACGGCCTTATACTCTTTCACCAGAAATTACTGCAACAGTAATCTGCTAGCATCTGCACACGTCTCTCCCTGCCTATTAAATGATTCATCTCACTATCCTTTCACTGCACTAGTAAATCGCTTCTTTCTTTTTTTTTCTTTTGTAACAATTAGTTTTTATTTCTCTCTCCCTAGCGCCTGCATACACGTCTGTCCCTGACCAATGTACGATGGTGAATGGCAGCATCTAAGATGGCCGCCGTATTTATAGGGTTGTGACATCACTGGGCTGGCTGCTGATTGGCTGCATGCATGGCATTATGGGTCATCCCGCCTTCCCATATTTCCTTGACCTATGTCCTCACACGTGTAGCCGCCATTTTAGACGCCATTTTAGCCACCCGCCATTGTAGGAAAAAATGTGATTCGTTACCACAAAGCGTGAGGAAATTCGCATTCGTTCAGAATCAAATTTTTCCTTAAATTCGGAACGAATTCGACTTTGTCTAGTAATGGCAGTAACAGGGACTATAGTGGGGAGGGGGGCAGCAGCATTGACAGTGACATAGTGGGGAGGAAGGGCAACAGCAGGGGCATACAGCACAAGATGGTGGCAGATCAAAGTAGTAGCAGAACCCAGAAACAGCAGTATGATAGTAAGGCTCAGTGGCATGCATATCCTTTAAAAAATTTACATGTACAGTACAGACCAAAAGTTTGGACACACCTTCTCATTCAAAGAGTTTTCTTTATTTTCATGACTATGAAAATTGTAGATTCACACTGAAGGCATCAAAACTATGAATTAACACATGTGGAATTATATACATAACAAACAAGTGTGAAACAACTGAAAATATGTCATATTCTAGGTTCTTTAAAGTAGCCACCTTTTGCTTTGATTACTGCTTTGCACACTCTTGGCATTCTCTTGATGAGCTTCAAGAGGTAGTCCCCTGAAATGGTTTTCACTTCACAGGTGTGCCCTGTCAGGTTTAATAAGTGGGATTTCTTGCCTTATAAATGGGGTTGGGACCATCAGTGGCGTTGAGGAGAAGTCAGGTGGATACATAGCTGATAGTCCTACTGAATAGACTGTTAGAATTTGTATTATGGCAAGAAAAAAGCAGCTAAGTAAAGAAAAACGAGTGGCCATCATTACTTTAAGAAATGAAGGTCAGTCAGTCAGCTGAAAAATTGGGAAAACTTTGAAAGTAAGGGCTATTTGACCATGAAGGAGAGTGATGGGGTGCTGCGCCAGGTGACCTGGCCTCCACAGTCACCGGACCTGAACCCAATCGAGATGGTTTGGGGTGAGCTGGACCGCAGAGTGAAGGCAAAAGGGCCAACAAGTGCTAAGCATCTCTGGGAACTCCTTCAAGACTGTTGGAAGACCATTTCAGGGGACTACCTCTTGAAGCTCATCAAGAGAATGCCAAGAGTGTGCAAAGCAGTAATCAAAGCAAAAGGTGGCTACTTTGAAGAACCTAGAATATGACATATTTTCAGTTGTTTCACACTTGTTTGTTATGTATATAATTCCACATGTGTTAATTCATAGTTTTGATGCCTTCATAGTCATGAAAATAAAGAAAACTCTTTGAATAAGAAGGTGTGTCCAAACTTTTGGTCTGTACTGTACATACAGTATCAGTAGGCCAAGAATCCCCATTGTAGGTATCGTTGTAAAGACAGTGGACAGGAGGCATCAGGCAGGTAGCAGCATTTGAATGGTGGCTGCGGGATGAGACCAGATGTAATGGCCCATTTTGCAGAATATTCCAGCAGCACACTACAGTATGATCATTAGTGGCAGAAATATCTATTCTGTTGCATAGGGCAACGGCGTCTGGAAATCCAGGTTGATCCAATGCCTGATTCAGCTTTATGAAGGTTAGGCTCCATTCACATGTCCGCAAAATGGGTCCGCATCCGTTCCTCAATTTTGCGGAACAGGTGTGGACCCATTCATTTTCAATGGGGCCGGAATGTGATGTCCGCATCTGCACTTCCGGATTCGCACTTCTGTTCCGCAAAAAATAAATAAAAATTGAACATCTCCTATTCTTTCGGACAAGAAAAAGCATTTTCTATGAGAGTGCTGGCGATGTGCGGTCCGCAAAATGCAGAACGCACATTGCCGGTGTCCGTGTTTTGCGGATCCGCAAATGGACTCTAAGTCTCTCGACATTTAGGGAGGATAGGCGAGTTCTCTTAGGAGTAACTGTGCCCCCTGCCACACTGAACATCTGCTCTGATGCCACACTACTGGCTGGGCAGGAAAACAGGCCCATGATAAACTCAGCCAGTTGCGGACACACTTCAAGTTTGCATGTCCAGTAGTACAGGGGATGTTGGATCATGAGTGACAGGGTGCAGTCCAAGTATGCCACCACCTGCTGGTTGAGGTTCTGTTATAGTACATTTCCTGCTGCTGGGAGGTTTCTTCAGTAGTTGCTTGAACACCAGTCATGGCACCGGTCAGAGTGCAGAGGGTCCCTCTGGTCAGAGCTTTCTGAGGACGGGCAATGGCTCTTGTAGGCAGCGACCAACTGATAACACAGCATGTCTCTTTAGTAGTTAATTTTTTCATCCTTCTCAGAAAGTCTAAAAAAAGGCCCCATTTTTGACCGGTAGCATGGGTCTAACAATGTGGGTAGCCAGTAGTCCTCTCTCTGACCAAGGTTGACCAGGTGCAGAACCGCGTGACAACAGCTAGCTTTGTACAGGTGATATGCTGGAGGACACTGTGAACAGTGACTTGAGGGTAGGGTAAGGACAAGGTGGAGGATGAGGAGGCAGAGGAGGCCATTGGTGTGGAAATCTTAGCATTAGAACAAAGAGGTAGCATTGCCATCAGCAGGCCAAGTTGCTGGTATGCCTGGTCCGGAAATACATTTGCCCAGTGGGCTGGGAACGACATATATCGTCCTTGACCATAGTTACAACTCCATACATCAGCGTTGGCGTGACCTGTACCAGACACCGAGTTGCCCAAGGACTGGCCAACCTTCTGTTTAGAGTACGTGTGCAGGGCTGGTACAGCATTTTTGGAAAAGTAATGTTGTCTTGGGATTGTCCACCTTGGATGGGCACATCAGTTCTATGAAATGTGCAGAGTCAACTACATGGAAAGGGATGAACTTTAGTACCAGCAACTTAGACATTAAGCTTCTGTGCCATTGGATGTGTGCACGCATAATTTTGTCTTTTTGTAATCACCTCGGTGTCACAACCAGACAGTTGAGAAGCTCTGACAGGAGCTTTCCAGATCCTCCTCCTTGAGTTTCTTTGTTTTGGTTAAGTTCCTCATCTCGTTAGTCTATCTCAGCTGTCATGCAGTTGGACTGATTGCTTCCCTTTAAGTTCCTCCCCATGATGCATTAGGTTGCGGCTTATACAACTTCCCGGAGTGTGTGTGCTTGCTGTTTCTATTTCCCAGTCCTCTGCAAGATAAGTGCTGTTCCTTTATTTGTGATTTTCTGTCTGCTGGATTTTCAGGTGACCCTGACTCCTTCCGTGTCTAGTGTAGGGAGCCGGTGGTCGTGTCCCCTCACTATTGTAGGGTCTTCAGGTATTAGATAGCCGAGGTACGTGGATATGCGCCCATCCACCTTTGGGGTGTTCGCATAGGCTTAGCAATTAGGGAGAGTGGCAGGTCTCATGTAGGGGTCTCCCTTTTGTTCCTTAGTTGTGGATCCAGTGAGTCATTATTGTATTGCATTGTCTTGTTTCCTGTACACCATCCGTGACATTATAAGCCGCCAAAACCGTCTCAAGCATGGATCCGGTTTCACTTTAGGCTGAGCGCTTCCAGGGTCTTTCATTGGAGGTAGCTGATCTCCGTAAGACTTTTTCTCAGTTTCAAGTGACCGGTTCAGCTTGCGTTCATGGAGTTTGTTCTGAGCCTAAGATCTCGCTCCCGGATACGTTCTCCGGGGGTAGTGAGTATTTTGTGCGTTTTAGAGTGGCTTGCAAACTCCATTTTCGCCTTCTTCCCCATTCCTCTGGTGATGAAGAACGGAGGGTGGGGATCATTATATCGCTGCTCAGGGGTAACGCTCAATCCTGGGCCTTTTCGCTGCCGGAGGGGGCACGGCCCCTCCGTTCAGTGGATGAATTATTTTTAGCCCTGGGTCAGATATATGATGATCCGGATCGTATTGCTCTGGCTGAGTCTAGACTACGTCTGTTATGCCAGGGTAAACAATCCGCAGAGATATACTGCTCAGAGTTTCGGAGATGGGCAGCTGATACTGGTTGGAATGATGCTGCACTCCGAAGTCAATTTTGCCATGGTCTTTCAGAGGGATTGAAAGATGCATTTGCCTTTCATGAGAGACCTACCTCCTTGGATTCTGCTATGTCTCAGGCCGTTCGTATTGACAGGCGTCTTAGAGAGAGAGGAGAGATCTCTCCTTCCTGTCATACTCAGTCCCGGGACAGTGCAGCGGTCTCTTTCTGTGCGCAGGGGTCTCAGTCGCTGTCAGCCCCTTCTGAGCAGGAGCCCATGCAGCTGGGGTTGATTGCCTCTGACAATAGAAGATTCAGCCCGCATGGGAGGGTTTGTTTTTGTTGCGGAGGTATAAATCATTTGGCAAATGTTTGTCCCTCTAGGAGATTCAGGCAGTTTTCTGGGAGTAATAAAGAAACAAAAAGGAAAAAATCTTTAAAAAATGTTCCGTCTGTTACTATTGGCAGGGTTGAGGCGGAAATTGAAGGTTTTCCGTTTGCTTGTAGTTCCCGTTTTGTCCTGCCTGCTAGGGTTGCGCTAGAGAGCAAAAGCATTTTTTGTGAGATTTTTGTGGATAGTGGAGCAGCTGTCAATCTCATTGATAATCAATTTGCAATAACTCATGGTTTCCAGGTATGCACTTTGGGAAAGGATATTCCTGTTTTTGCTATTGATTCCGCTCCACTTTCTCAGAAATCATTAAAGGGCATAGTTCACAATATCCGTTTAATTGTGAGTGATGCTCATGTTGAGGATGTGTCATGTTTCGTCCTTAGCGGTTTGCCTACTCCTCTAGTGTTGGGGCTACCCTGGCTCACTAAACATAACCCCACCATTGATTGGCAAGCGAGGCAAATAAATGGTTGGAGTGACTTTTGCAGAGAGAATTGCCTCATGACATCTGTTTCTGAGATTTCTACTAAGACTGTTCCACCTTTCCTCTCTGAATTTTCGGATGTCTTCTCTGAGAGTGGAGTTCAGGATTTGCCCCCGCACAGGGAGTACGATTGCCCTATTAATCTCATCCCAGGCGCCAAGCTGCCTAAATCTCGTTTATACAATCTTTCCCAACCTGAGAGGGTCGCTATGCGTGCTTATATCTCTGAGAGTCTGAGATAAGGACACATACGACCCTCGAAGTCACCTGTTGCTGCTGGTTTTTTCTTTGTTAAGAAAAAAGATGGTTCTTTAAGACCTTGTCTGGATTTCAGGGAGCTGAACAGTATCACTATTCGTGACCCTTATCCGCTTCCTCTGATCCCGGACCTGTTTAACCAGGTTGTTGGGGCTAAAGTCTTTTCCAAATTAGACCTAAGAGGGGCATACAACCTGGTCAGGGTCAGAGAAGGAGACGAATGGAAGATGGCTTTCAATACCCCTGAGGGCCATTTTGAGAATTTGGTTATGCCTTTTGGTTTGATGAATGCCCCAGCCGTTTTTCAGCATTTCGTGAACAGCATTTTTTATCATTTAATGGGAAAATTTGTATTAGTGTATTTGGATGACATTTTGATTTTTTTCTCCTGATTTCAAGACTCATAAGGAACATTTACGTCAGGTCTTGCTCATCCTGCGGGAGAATAAATTATACGCGAAACTGGAAAAATGTGTGTTTGCGGTTCCAGAAATTAAATTTCTGGGGTTTCTTTTCTCTGCTTCTGGTTTTCGCATGGACCCCGAGAAGGTCCGCGCTGTGCTTGAGTGGGAGCTTCCTGAGAATCAGAAGGCGCTGATGCGTTTTTTGGGCTTTGCCAATTATTACAGGAAATTTATTTTGAATTATTCCTCTGTTGTTAAACCACTCACTGATATGACCAGAAGGGGGGTAGATTTTTCTTCCTGGTCGGTAGAGGCGCGTAAGGCCTTTTCTAATATCAAGGAGAGTTTTGCTTCCGCTCCCATCCTGGTACAACCTGATATTTCGTTACCCTTCATAGTTGAGGTTGATGCTTCTGAGGTAGGGGTGGGTGCGGTCTTGTCTCAGGTTTCCTCTCCTGCCAAATGGCAACCATGTGCCTTTTTCTCGAAGAAACTCTCCTCCTCAGAGAGAAATTATGATGTGGGAGATAGGGAATTGTTGGCCATCAAGTTGGCTTTTGAGGAATGGCGCCATTGGCTAGAGGGAGCCAGACACCCTATTACCGTGTTTACTGACCATAAAAATCTGGCCTACTTGGAGTCAGCCAAGCGTCTGAACCCGAGACAGGCCAGATGGTCTTTGTTCTTTTCAAGGTTTAATTTTGTTGTCACGTTCCGCCCTGGGGTTAAGAATGTGAAGGCAGATACCCTGTCACGTTGTTTTCCGGGAGGTGGGAATTTTGAAGACCCGGGTCCCATTTTGGCTGAAGGTGTGGTGGTCTCTGCTCTTTTTCCTGAATTGGAGGCAGAGGTGCAGGCAGCCCAGTCAGAGGCTCCTGATCTTTGTCCTCCTGGGAGGTTGTTTGTGCCTCTCGCTTTGAGACACAAGATTTTTAAGGAACACCACGATACGGTCCTTGCTGGGCACCCAGGGGCAAGAGCCACACTGGATCTCATCGCTCTGAGATTCTGGTGGCCTGCGCTTCGTAAGTCGGTTGAGGGTTTTGTGGCAGCTTGCGAGACTTGCGCTCGTGCCAAAGTCCCTCATTCACGGCCATCAGGTCCTCTCCTTCCCTTACCCATTCCTTCCCGTCCTTGGACACATCTGTCCATGGACTTCATAACGGACTTGCCTCGTTCCTCGGGGAAGACTGTGATTCTGGTGGTGGTGGACCGTTTTAGCAAAATGGTGCATTTCATCCCTTTTCCTGGTTTGCCCAATGCTAAGACGCTGGCGCAGGCATTTATTGACCACATTGTCAAATTGCATGGTATTCCTTCAGACATAGTCTCTGATAGGGGCACGCAGTTTGTTTCCAGATTCTGGAAGGCTTTCTGTTCTCGCTTGGGGGTTCGGTTGTCATTCTCTTCTGCTTTCCACCCGCAGTCGAATGGCCAGACAGAGCGCGTCAATCAGAATCTGGAGACATATCTGCGCTGTATTGTGGCGGAGAATCAGGAGGATTGGTGTTCTTTTTTGTCCCTTGCTGAGTTTGCTTTAAATAACCGTCGTCAGGAGTCCTCTGATAAGTCACCATTTTTTGGTGCATATGGGTTTCATCCGCAGTTTGGGACTTTCTCGGGAGAGGGGTCTTCGGGTTTACCTGATGAGGACAGATTCTCCTCGTCTTTGTCATCTATTTGGCAAAAGATTCAGGATAATCTAAAGAGCATGAGTGAGAGATATAAGCGTGTGGCGGATAAGAGACGTGTGCCTGGTCCGGACCTGAATGTTGGTGATCTGGTGTGGTTGTCTACCAAGAATATCAAATTGAAGGTTCCCTCCTGGAAGTTGGGTCCTAGGTTTATTGGGCCTTACAAGATCCTGTCTGTCATCAATCCTGTTGCCTACCGTCTTGATCTTCCTCAGACTTGGAAGATCCATAATGTTTTTCATAAGTCCTTATTGAAACCTTATGTTCAACCTATTGTACCCTCGCCTTTGCCTCCTCCTCCGATTATGGTTGATGGAAATCTTGAATTTCAGGTCTCTAGGATTGTGGATTCTCGTCTTGTCCGCGGTTCCCTCCAGTACCTCGTTCATTGGGAGGGTTATGGTCCTGAGGAGAGGATGTGGGTCCCAGTGACGGACATTAAGGCCACTCATCTCATCAGGGCTTTCCATAGGTCCCATCCTGAGAAGGTGGGCCCTGAGTGTCCGGAGTCCACTCGTAGAGGGAGGGGTACTGTCACAACCAGACAGTTGAGAAGCTCTGACAGGAGCTTTCCAGATCCTCCTCCTTGAGTTTCTTTGTTTTGGTTAAGTTCCTCATCTCGTTAGTCTATCTCAGCAGTTGGACTGATTGCTTCCCTTTAAGTTCCTCCCCATGATGCATTAGGTTGCGGCTTATACAACTTTCCGGAGTGTGTGTGCTTGCTGTTTCTATTTCCCAGTCCTCTGCAAGATAAGTGCTGTTCCTTTATTTGTGATTTTCTGTCTGCTGGATTTTCAGGTGACCCTGACTCCCTCCGTGTCTAGTGTAGGGAGCCGGTGGTCGTGTCCCCTCACTATTGTAGGGTCTTCAGGTATTAGATAGCCGAGGTACGTGGATATGCGCCCATCTACCTTTGGGGTGTTCGCATAGGCTGAGCAATTAGGGAGAGTGGCAGGTCTCATGTAGGGGTCTCCCTTTTGTTCCTTAGTTGTGGATCCAGTGAGTCATTATTGTATTGCATTGTCTTGTTTCCTGTACACCATCCGTGACACTCGGTGATCGATTGTTGCCAAAACAAGTGGCTAGGAGTAAGAGGAGGAGGAGCATGAGCAGCTATAGACATCATTAAGGTTGATGGAAAGGAACAACGGCTTCTTTTCTGATGATGCTGGAGAGGGGGTGCGGGCTGGTGGGAGATGCAGCAGTTGTGCAACACTAAACAAATGGCATGGTTTTCCTTTTCCACTTTATGCATTGATGCAGGACCATTGTGCCAACCTTAGCACCCTGACGGCGCCTTACCTTCTGCACACCCATTCTGCATAACGCCACACTAACGCCCCCCAGCAACTTTATGAAAAATTCCCACACTGGTGAGTATGGCATTTTCCCTCCACCATGGGGTGAAGCCTGCTTTTATGAACTCATGTAGTAACCCATAATGAGAAAGCAAAAACAGCATTTTAGACATTTTCACCAATTTATTAAAAAGGAAAAACTAAAATTTCACATCTACATAAGTGTTCAGACTCTTTGCTATAACACTTGAATAATAGTTCTGTGGGCCCTGGCTCGCACAAAACCGAAGATAAAATCGATTTTAGACGGAAGAAAAATTGTTAGGAAACATTCTTTCCTGTATATTTACTTGTATATAAAGTACAAGTGCTGCCAAAAATCTAGTGTACCTAGTTGCTAAGAGAGATAGAAAGGACACGGATGGTTGCATTGATGGATGCCTGACCTATGGTCTGCGTGTGGTGGCACCCCTGTAATGAATTCTTGCTTGTTGATACACTATACTGCTGCTAGCCCAAGTGGACAATACTAGTGTGCATGTGTGTCCAACATCTATAGGGCATTTAGCAATATTAATAAGGACAGCCAAGCAAATTACACTAAGGGAGGGGTGCATACCATCCCTTACCCTCATTTTTTATACACAATTTTTTGGCAGATGGCCTTTTATTCATCCTTGATACCAATAAAGTTTTTTTGTTTTGTTTTTTGGGAACAATATCGAGCTTTAAGTTAACCTGTTATTTTTGAATAGTGTAAACACAGCATCAATTCTTAAGTTAACGACTTTCTAAATGATTGTCATTGAAAGATATTACTCATCCCAAATGAAACAAGCCATCATACGTCTACATAAAAAAAAAATGTTAAAATTATGGCTTTTGAAAAGGAAAATGAAGCAAAACATTGGCCTCGATAGGGTCTGCGGTGCCAGAGGAGGCATGTAATTTATGACGAGGCACAGACCTCTGGCAATCCATGAACTTGGAGCTGCAATAGATTTCAGTCACTATTTGCTTTAGTCACCATGCTTCTCTCAGTAGACTTGTGACCATGTACTTTTAATTATATTGGTTTATATCTGTCATAATTCAAACATTTTTGCGCCACCTGTGAAGTTAACTATATTTTCTAAACTTGATATTTATGAGGACATGTAGTTCAAAAATGTTCAGGCTATAAATAATAATCTATATATAATATGTATCTTATTCATATTACCACTAATTTGTTCATGGTCTACAACACAAAATCTGTAACAGGTCAACCTTCCTCTCAAGTCTCGTTTATAATACAGGTGTCTTCCTATGTGGCACAGGACTCCTCCAGGCAGGCACTAGGGACAGGGTGCAATCTCTGCTCCTCTATTACTGTGCCCTTGTCTTTCCGGGTTATACAAAATACAAGCTTGAAACCAAGAAATTCCACTTCAACATTAATCAATGGTATTCTTGAGATGTTAACAAAAAAGTTACAGAATCAGCCATTACAATTTTTGAAAAATGTATGATTTTTCTAATTCTTACATTTTATAGGACACAATGTGGTTATTTAAAGCTCACAGTAAAATGTATTCCCTTGACACCTGATGATCTGCAAATATCTCTAGCACCTACAGAAGCCTCAAAACTTCTGGAGCTAAATCATTTGGAGTGATGAAACCAAAATTAAACTTTACGGTCACAACTGTAAACTGTATTTTTAGAAGAAGGAGGTGGATATCTACTGTTTTAAGGATGTGTAAGATACAGTGGCCTTGGGAACTTAAATGGAATGTGTCATCAGAAAATGACCTATTGTTTTATATCACATTTTTATGTTTAACATATTTATAAATAATTTTGGTGGTTATTTTAAATTTTCCATATCACTATATAAATATATTTAAAAAAATAAATAAATACAATTCTGAAGTTTTCACACTAGCCACTAAGCATAATAATAGGCTCCACTTCTTGGTCTGTACAGATCACTTTACTGCAGTTATCTGCTTATCTGTCATTCTAATCCTGCCTATAATGATATCATCTTTGTGTATGGATAAGACAGGATCCACCATTCACAACAGGTGGTTTCCAAAGCTTATTTATTCTTTTCTTGTGCAATGACCTCTGTACAGGTCACAGAGCCTGCCTAGAAAACTCGCCCACAGAAGTCAATGTATCTGCCGTAAAGCAATATTCCTAATGGTTTCTAAATGCTGTTAATAATAGCTCAGGCAAGACTGTTGCCCCTATAATCATGTTCATGAAGCCGAATAAAAAATCTGCATTCAGAAAATAAAAAACTGATTAGAAAAAAAGGATATGTGTTGCTATGTAGTTTTAACTTGCAGATAAAATTTTTGGTGACACATTTTCTTTAAAGGTGTTATCCATCAACTTATATTGATGACCTATCCTTAGGAGCCTGCCCCAGGGTATCATACGGAGATAGAGAAAGAGAGAATAGAGAAAAATTAATACAAAAATAAAAAATGTAAAAATAAAAAAGTGAAGAGAAAAAAGATGCGTCCTAGGAGAGTCATACATACATTTTCAGGGCAATTAAAGGACTCTCAATTCGAGTAAAATTTATTGGGAATCGAATTCGGCCAAAGCAAACCCCAACTGAATTTTTAATGATTCGGTCATCTCTAGTTCCTACCAAGGTATTGTAGCCTCTACTGCATCAGTAGGGTAAAATAATATTGGTGAGCTTCTCAAAGATATGGACTTTTGTAAGTATTTATGTGCAACAAACATTTCCATTTGAACCTGCATTTTTTTTTTACTACATCGTAAAAATACTATAGTAGCACTATACTAATTTGCAATCACTTACAAAGCAAAAAAAAAAAAAGCTAAGAAAAAATACTGTTCATATAACTTTTTTTCAGCATGTTGCCTTGAATTTGTTTGGTGTTACAATTAATTTACATTTCTGTATATTGAATATCTTTCACATGTCAGCTCTCTTTCCACATCATTTGCATCCACCTACATTACTCATTCAATCTGTAAGGATATATAAACATTGCAAAACATTCTACATCTAAAAATACATATTCAAACCTTGTGCAAAACAACATAGTTTTCACTGCCAATAGTGGGATGTAAAATGAGAATATATATGCAAAATAAACATTATAATCATAGGAAGATAATTTGCTGATTTAATGTAAAACTTTGAAAATGAATAAAGGTAAAAGTGATGAAGGTCTAGTTTACTGTACCATACCACAACCTAGTTGCTCATCGTATAATGATTTCACAGCAAATTTTCAAAAAAGCTAAAATAGAGCTAGTAGGGTCATGTAACATGACAGGGCCAATAATGTTTTTGTGCTATTCCCTCATCAGCAAGTTTACAAGTTTTATTACACTATATTTCCTTAAAGGGGCTTAATTACTAATGACTAGGGATGAGCGAACCCGAACTGTATAGTTCGGGTTCGTACCGAATTTTGGGGTGTCCGTGACACGGATCCGAACCCGAACATTTTTGTAAAAGTCTGTGTTCGGGTTCGGTATTCGGCGCTTTCTTGGCACTTTTTGAAAGGCTGCAAAGCAGCCAATCAACAAGCGTCATACCACTTGGCCCAAGAGGCCATCACAGCCATGCCTACTATTGGCATGGCTGTGATTGGCCAGTGCAGCATGTGACCAAGCCTCTATTTAAGCTGGAGTCACGTAGCGCCGCACGTCACTCTGCTATGATCAGTGTAGGGAGAGGTTGCAGCTGCGACGTTAGGGCGAGATTAGGCAGATTAACTCCTCCAAAAGACTTCATTCTGTGATCGATCTGCAGCTGTGGATCATTGAAGTGCTATTAATGACTTGCTCACTTTTTTGAGGCTGCCCAGAGCGTTTTTAGATCACTTTTTTTCTGGGTTGATCGGCGGCCATTTTGTGACTTGTGGTGCGCCAGCACAAGCTATCACCAAGTGTATTTAACCAACGATAGTGTGGTTATTTTGTGCTATATCCTACATCAGCTGCAGGCTGAGCCTGTGTCACCGAAGTGCATTTAACCATCAACAGTCTGGTTATTTTTTGGCCATATACTACATCAGCTGCAGGCTGAGCCTGTGTCACCCAAGTGCATTTAACCATCAATAGTCTGGTTATTTTTTGGCCATATACTACATCAGCTGCAGGCTGAGCCTGTGTCACCCAAGTGCATTTAACCATCAACAGTCTGATTATTTTTTGGCCATATACTACATCTGGAGCAGGCTGAGCCTGTGTCACCCAAGTACATTTAACCATCAACAGTCTGATTATTTTTTGGCCATATACTACATCTGGTGCAGGCTGAGCCTGTGTCACCCAAGTGCATTTAACCATCAACAGTGTGGTTATTTTTTGGCCATATATTACATCAGGGGCAAGTTGAGCCTGTCACCCAGCGCCTAAAAAATAGACCTGACATTTCTATTCAACCAAATCTGTACTGTTTTAGCTGGTCAAGTTATTTGTAGTGACCGTAAAAGCACACTTTTTTTTCTGGGTTGAAAAACTATTCCAAAATTTGCCATTCTCAAAATAACTAGTTTCTGGTATTTGAGGCCTACCTGAAATCTATCCCAAAAAGGATATCTTACATTGAAGGTGCTGATAGTGTCATTCAGAAAAACCTAAGACACACGCTAGCGTGCAGATAGAAGTCTGATTCTGTGATTAAACCTATACCTGTCACACAGCGCAAAAAAAAACAGGTCTCACATCTCTATTCAACCAAATCTGCACTGTTTTAGCTGGTCAAGTCATTTGTAGTGACCGTAAAAGCACACTTTTTGTTCTGGGTTGAAAAACCATTCCCAAATTTGCCATTCTCAAAATAACTTGTTTCTGGTATTTGAGGCCTACTTGAAATCTATCCCAAAAAGAATATCTTACATTGAAGGTACTGATAGTGTCATTCAGAAAAACCTAAGACACACGCTAGCGTGCTGATAGAAGTCTGATTCTGTGATTAAACCTATACCTGTCACACAGCGCAAAAAAAAACAGGCCTCACATCTCTATTTAACCAAATCTGTACTGTTTTAGCTGGTCAAGTTATTTGTAGTGACCGTAAAAGCACACTTTTTGTTCTGGGTTGAAAAACCATTCCCAAATTTGCCATTCTCAAAATAACTAGTTTCTGGTATTTGAGGCCTACTTGAAATCTATACCAAAAAGAATATCTTACATTGAAGGTACTGATAGTGTCATTCAGAAAAACCTAAGACACACGCTAGCGTGCAGATAGAAGTCTGATTCTGAGATTAAACCTTAACCTGTCACACAGTGCAAAAAAAAACAGGTCTCACATTTCTATTCAAGCAAATCTGTACTGTTTTAGCTGGTCAAGTTATTTGTAGCGACCGTAAAAGCCCTATTTTTTTTCTGGGTTGAAAAACTATTCCCAAATTTGCCATTCTCAAAATAACTAGTTTCTGGTATTTGAGGCCTACTTGAAATCTATCCCAAAAAGGATATCTTACATTGAAGGTACTGATAGTGTCATTCAGAAAAACCTAAGACACACGCTACCGTGCAGAGAGAAGTCTGATTCTGAGATTAAACCTTAACCTTTCACACAGTGCAAAAAAAAACAGGTCTCACAATTCTATTCAACCAAATCTGTACTGTTTAATCTGGTCAAGTTATTTGTAGCGACCGTAAAAGCCCTATTTTTTTTCTGGGTTGA
Organism: Bufo bufo; assembly: GCF_905171765.1. Taxonomy (NCBI): domain Eukaryota; kingdom Metazoa; phylum Chordata; class Amphibia; order Anura; family Bufonidae; genus Bufo; species Bufo bufo. The sequence goes on along the minus strand of NC_053398.1, from coordinate 112,946,164 downwards.
AAAACTATTCCCAAATTTGCCATTCTCAAAATAACTAGTTTCTGGTATTTGAGGCCTACTTGAAATCTATCCCAAAAAGGATATCTTACATTGAAGGTACTGATAGTGTCATTCAGAAAAACCTAAGACACACGCTACCGTGCATATAGAAGTCTGATTCTGAGATTAAACCTTAACCTGTCACACAGTGCAAAAAAAAACAGGTCTCACATTTCTATTCAAGCAAATCTGTACTGTTTTAGCTGGTCAAGTTATTTGTAGCGACCGTAAAAGCCCTATTTTTTTTCTGGGTTGAAAAACTATTACCAAATTTGCCATTCTCAAAATTGTGGTGAACGGGAACAATGAGGAAAAGATCTAATAAGGGACGCGGACGCGGACGTGGACATGGTCGTGGTGGTGTTAGTGGACCCTCTGGTGCTGGGAGAGGACGTGGCCGTTCTGCCACAGCCACACGTCCTAGTGTACCAACTACCTCAGGTCCCAGTAGCCGACAGAATTTACAGCCATATTTGGTGGGGCCCAATGCCGTTCTAAGGATGGTAAGGCCTGAGCAGGTACAGGCATTAGTCAATTGGGTGGCCGACAGTGCATCCAGCACGTTCACATTATCTCCCACCCAGTCTTCTGCAGAAAGCGCACAGATGGCGCATGAAAACCAAGACCATCAGTCTGTCACATCACCCCCATGCATATCAGGGAAACTGTCTGAGCCTCAAGTTATGCAGCAGTCTCTTATGCTGTTTGAAGACTCTGCTGCCAGGGTTTCCCAAGGGCATCCACCTAGCTCTTCACCAGGGGTGGAAGAGATAGAATGCACTAACGCACAACCACTTATGTTTCCTGATGATGAGGACATGGGAATACCACCTCAGCACGTCTCTGATGATGACGAAACACAGGTGCCAACTGCTGCGTCTTTCTGCAGTGTGCAGACTGAACAGGAGGTCAGGGGTCAAGACTGGGTGGAAGACGATGCAGGGGACGATGAGGTCCTAGACCCCACATGGAATGAAGGTCGTGCCACTGACTTTCACAGTTCGGAGGAAGAGGCAGTGGTGAGACCGAGCCAACAGCGTAGCAAAAGAGGGAGCAATGGGCAAAATCAGAACACCCGCCGCCAAGAGACTCCGCCTGCTACTGACCGCCGCCATCTGGGACCGAGCACCCCAAAGGCAGCTTCAAGGAGTTCCCTGGCATGGCACTTCTTCAAATAATGTGCTGACGACAAGACCCGAGTGGTTTGCACGCTGTGCCATCAGAGCCTGAAGTGAGGCATTAACGTTCTGAACCTTAGCACAACCTGCATGACCAGGCACCTGCATGCAAAGCATGAACTGCAGTGGAGTAAACACCTTAAAAACAAGGAAGTCACTCAGGCTCCCCCTGCTGCCTCTTCTGCTGCTGCCGCCTCGGCCTCTTCTGCTGCTGCCGCCGCCTCGGCCTCTTCTGCTGCTGCTGCCGCCGCCTCGGCCTCTTCCTCTGCCTCTGGAGGAACGTTGGCACCTGCCGCCCAGCAAACATGGGATGTACCACCAACACCACCACCTGCGTCACCAAGCATCTCAACCATGTCACACGGCAGCGTTCAGCTCTCCATCTCACAAACATTTGAAAGAAAGCGTAAATTCCCACCTAGCCACCCTCGATCCCTGGCCCTGAATGCCAGCATTTCTAAACTACTGGCCTATGAAATGCTGTCATTTAGGCTGGTGGACACACACAGCTTCAAACAGCTCATGTCGCTTGCTGTCCCACAGTATGTTGTTCCCAGCCGCCACTACTTCTCCAAGAGAGCCGTGCCTTCCCTGCACAAACAAGTGTCCGATAAAATCAAGTGTGCACTGCGCAACGCCATCTGTGGCAAGGTCCACCTAACCACAGATACGTGGACCAGTAAGCACGGCCAGGGACGCTATATCTCCCTAACTGCACACTGGGTAAATGTAGTGGTGGCTGGGCCCCAGGCGGAGAGCTGTTTGGCGCATGTCCTTCCGCCGCCAAGGATCGCAGGGCAACATTCTTTGCCTCCTGTCTCCTCCTCCTCCTACTCAGCTTCCTCCTCCTCTTCATCCACCTGCTCATCCAGTCAGCCACACACCTTCACCACCAACTTCAGCACAGCCCGGGGTAAACGTCAGCAGGCCGTTCTGAAACTCATATGTTTGGGGGACAGGCCCCACACCGCACAGGAGTTGTGGCGGGGTATAGAACAACAGACCGACGAGTGGTTGCTGCCGGTGAGCCTCAAGCCCGGCCTGGTGGTGTGCGATAATGGGCGAAATCTCGTTGCAGCTCTGGGACTAGCCGGTTTGACGCACATCCCTTGCCTGGCGCATGTGCTGAATTTGGTGGTGCAGAAGTTAATTCGCAACTACCCCGACATGTCAGAGCTGCTGCATAAAGTGCGGGCCGTCTGTTCGCGCTTCCGGCGTTCACACCCTGCCGCTGCTCGCCTGTCTGCGCTACAGCGTAACTTCGGCCTTCCCGCTCACCGCCTCATATGCGACGTACCCACCAGGTGGAACTCCACCTTGCATATGCTGGACAGACTGTGCGAGCAGCAGCAGGCCATAGTGGAGTTTCAGCTGCAGCACGCACGGGTCAGTCGCACTGCGGATCAGACACACTTCACCACCAATGACTGGGCCTCCATACGAGACCTCTGTGCCCTGTTGCGCTGTTTCGAGTACTCCACCAACATGGCCAGTGGCAATGACGCCGTTATCAGCGTTACAATACCACTTCTATGTCTCCTTGAGAAAACACTTAGGGCGATGATGGAAGAGGAGGTGGCCCAGGAGGAAGAGGAGGAAGAGGGGTCATTTTTAGCACTTTCAGGCCAGTCTCTTCGAAGTGACTCAGAGGGAGGTTTTTTTCAACACCAGAGGCCAGGTACAAATGTGGCCAGACAGGGCCCACTACTGGAGGACGAGGAGGACGAGGATTAGGAGGAGGAATAGGAGGATGAGGATGAAGCATGTTCACAGCGGGGTGGCACCCAAAGCAGCTCGGGCCCATCACTGGTGCGTGGCTGGGGGGAAACACAGGACGATGACGATACGCCTCCCACAGAGGACAGCTTGTCCTTAACTCTGGGCAGCCTGGCATTCATGAGTGACTACATGCTGCAATGCCTGCGCAACGACAGCAGAGTTGCCCACATTTTAACGTGTGCGGACTACTGGGTTGCCACCTTGCTGGATCCCCGGTACAAAGACAATGTGCCCACCTTACTTCCTACACTGGAGCGTGATAGGAAGATGCGCGAGTACAAGCGCACGTTGGTAGACGCGCTACTGAGAGCATTCCCAAATGTAACAGGGGAACCAGTGGAAGCCCAAGGCGAAGGCAGAGGAGGAGCAAGAGGTCGCCAATGCAGCTGTGTCACGGCCAGCTCCTCTGAGGGCAGGGTTAGCATGGCAGAGATGTGGAAAAGTTTTGTCAACACGCCACAGCTACCTGCACCACCACCTGATACGGAACGTGTTAGCAGGAGGCAACATTTCACTAACATGGTGGAACAGTACCTGTGCACACCGCTCCACGTACTGACTGATGGTTCGGCCCCATTCAACTTCTGGGTCTCCAAATTGTCCACGTGGCCAGAGCTAGCCTTTTATGCCTTGGAGGTGCTGGCCTGCCCGGCGGCCAGCGTTTTGTCTGAACGTGTATTCAGCACGGCAGGGGGCTTCATTACAGACAAACGCAGCCGCCTGTCTACAGCCAATGTGGACAAGCTGACGTTCATAAAAATTAACCAGGCATGGATCCCACAGGACCTGTCCATCCCTTGTGCAGATTAGATATTAACTACCTCCGCTTAACAATATATTATTCTACTCCAGGGCACTTCCTCATTCAATACTATTTTTAATTTCATTTTACCATTATATTGCGGGGCAACCCAAAGTTGAATGAACCTCTCCTCTGTCTGGGTGCCGGGGCCTAAATGTGTGACAGTGGCCTGTTCCAGTGGTGGGTGACGTGAAGCCTGATTCTCTGCAATGACATGAAGACAGATTCTGTGCTGACATAAGGCCAGATTCTCTGTTACGGGACCTCTCTCCTCTGCCTGGGTGCCGGGGCCTTAATGTGAGACAGTGGCTTGTTCAAAGTGGTGGGTGAAGTGAAGCCTGATTCTCTGCTATAACATGAAGACAGATTCTGCGCTGACATAAGGCCAGATTCTCTGTTACGGGACCGCTCTCCTCTGTCTGGGTGCCTGGGCCTAAATGTGTGACAGTGGCCTGTTCCAGTGGTGGGTGACGTGAAGCCTGATTCTCTGCTATGACATGAAGACAGATTCTGCGCTGACATAAGGCCAGATTCTCTGTTACGGGACCGCTCTCCTCTGTCTGGGTGCCGGGGCCTAAATGTGTGACAGTGGCCTGTTCCAGTGGTGGGTGACGTGAAGCCTGATTCTCTGCTATGACATGAATACAGATTCTGCGCTGACATAAGGCCAGATTCTCTGTTACGGGACCTCTCTCCTCTGCCTGGGTGCCTGGGCCTAAATGTGTGACAGTGGCCTGTTCCAGTGGTGGGTGACGTGAAGCCTGATTCTCTGCTATGACATGAAGACAGATTCTGCGCTGACATAAGGCCAGATTCTCTGTTACGGGACCTCTCTCCTCTGCCTGGGTGCCTGGGCCTAAATGTGTGACAGTGGCCTGTTCCAGTGGTGGGTGACGTGAAGCCTGATTCTCTGCTATGACATGAAGACAGATTCTGCGCTGACATAAGGCCAGATTCTCTGTTACGGGACCGCTCTCCTCTGTCTGGGTGCCTGGGCCTAAATGTGTGACAGTGGCCTGTTCCAGTGGTGGGTGACGTGAAGCCTGATTCTCTGCTATGACATGAAGACAGATTCTGCGCTGACATAAGGCCAGATTCTCTGTTACGGGACCGCTCTCCTCTGTCTGGGTGCCGGGGCCTAAATGTGTGACAGTGGCCTGTTCCAGTGGTGGGTGACGTGAAGCCTGATTCTCTGCTATGACATGAATACAGATTCTGCGCTGACATAAGGCCAGATTCTCTGTTACGGGACCTCTCTCCTCTGCCTGGGTGCCGAGGCCTAAATGTGTGACAGTGGCCTGTTCCAGTGGTGGGTGACGTGAAGCCTGATTCTCTGCTATGACATGAAGACAGATTCTGCGCTGACATAAGGCCAGATTCTCTGTTACGGGACCTCTCTCCTCTGCCTGGGTGCCTGGGCCTAAATGTGTGACAGTGGCCTGTTCCAGTGGTGGGTGACGTGAAGCCTGATTCTCTGCTATGACATGAAGACAGATTCTGCGCTGACATAAGGCCAGATTCTCTGTTACGGGACCGCTCTCCTCTGTCTGGGTGCCGGGGCCTAAATGTGTGACAGTGGCCTGTTCCAGTGGTGGGTGACGTGAAGCCTTATTCTCTGCTATGACATGAATACAGATTCTGCGCTGACATAAGGCTAGATTCTCTGTTACGGGACCTCTCTCCTCTGCCTGGGTGCCTGGGCCTAAATGTGTGACAGTTGCCTGTTCCAGTGGTGGGTGACGTGAAGCCTGATTCTCTGCTATGACATGAAGAATGATTCTGCGCTGACATAAGGCCAGATTCTCTGTTAAGGGACCTCTCTCCTCTGACTGGGTGCCTGGGCCTAAATGTGTGACAGTGGCCTGTTCCAGTGGTTGGTGACGTGAAGCCTGATTCTCTGCTATGACATGAATACAGATTCTGCGCTGACATAAGGCCAGATTCTCTGTTACGTGACCGCTCTTTTCTGTCTGGGTGCCGAGGCCTAAATGTGTGACAGTGGCCTGTTCCCGTGGTGGGTGACGTGAAGCCTGATTCTCTGCTATGACATGAAGACAGATTCTGCGCTGACATAAGGCCAGATTCTCTGTTACGGGACCTCTCTCCTCTGCCTGGGTGCATGGGCCTAAATGTGTGACAGTGGCCTGTTCCAGTGGTGGGTGACTTGAAGCCTGATTCTCTGCTATGACATGAAGACAGATTCTGCGCTGACATAAGGCCAGATTCTCTGTTACGGGACCGCTCTCCTCTGTCTGAGTGCCGGGGCATAAATGTGTGACAGTGGCCTGTTCCAGTGGTGGGTGATGTGAAGCCTGATTCTCTGCTATGACATGAATACAGATTCTGCGCTGACATAAGGCCAGATTCTCTGTTACGGGACCGCTCTCCTCTGTCCGGGTGCCGGGGCATAAATGTGTGACAGTGGCCTGTTCCAGTGGTGGGTGATGTGAAGCCTGATTCTCTGCTATGACATGAATACAGATTCTGCGCTGACATAAGGCCAGATTCTCTGTTACGGGACCTCTCTCCTCTGCCTGTGTGCCTGGGCCTAAATGTGTGACAGTGGCCTGTTCCAGTGTTGGGTGACGTGAAGCCTGATTCTCTGCTATGACATGAAGACAGATTCTGCGCTAACATAAGGCCAGATTCTCTGTTACGGGACCTCTCTCCTCTGCCTGGGTCTAAATGTGTGACAGTGGCCTGTTCCAGTGGTGGGTGACGTGAAGCCTGATTCTCTGCTATGACATGAAGACAGATTCTGCGCTGACATAAGGCAAGATTCTCTGTTACGGGACCGCTCTCCTCTGTCTGGGTGCCGGGGCCTAAATGTGTGACAGTGGCCTGTTCCAGTGGTGGGTGACGTGAAGCCTGATTCTCTGCTATGACATGAAGACAGATTCTGCGCTGACATAAGGCAAGATTCTCTGTTACGGGACCGCTCTCCTCTGTCTGGGTGCCGGGGCCTAAATGTGTGACAGTGGCCTGTTCCAGTGGTGGGTGACGTGAAGCCTTATTCTCTGCTATGACATGAATACAGATTCTGCGCTGACATAAGGCCAGATTCTCTGTTACGGGACCTCTCTCCTCTGCCTGGGTGCCTGGGCCTAAATGTGTGACAGTTGCCTGTTCCAGTGGTGGGTGACGTGAAGCCTGATTCTCTGCTATGACATGAAGACAGATTCTGCGCTGACATAAGACCAGATTCTCTGTTAAGGGACCTCTCTCCTCTGACTGGGTGCCTGGGCCTAAATGTGTGACAGTGGCCTGTTCCAGTGGTGGGTGACGTGAAGCCTGATTCTCTGCTATGACATGAATACAGATTCTGCGCTGACATAAGGCCAGATTCTCTGTTACGGGACCGCTCTTTTCTGTCTGGGTGCCGAGGCCTAAATGTGTGACAGTGGCCTGTTCCCGTGGTGGGTGACGTGAAGCCTGATTCTCTGCTATGACATGAAGACAGATTCTGCGCTGACATAAGGCCAGATTCTCTGTTACGGGACCTCTCTCCTCTGCCTGGGTGCATGGGCCTAAATGTGTGACAGTGGCCTGTTCCAGTGGTGGGTGACTTGAAGCCTGATTCTCTGCTATGACATGAAGACAGATTCTGCGCTGACATAAGGCCAGATTCTCTGTTACGGGACCGCTCTCCTCTGTCTGGGTGCCGGGGCATAAATGTGTGACAGTGGCCTGTTCCAGTGGTGGGTGATGTGAAGCCTGATTCTCTGCTATGACATGAATACAGATTCTGCGCTGACATAAGGCCAGATTCTCTGTTACGGGACCGCTCTCCTCTGTCCGGGTGCCGGGGCATAAATGTGTGACAGTGGCCTGTTCCAGTGGTGGGTGATATGAAGCCTGATTCTCTGCTATGACATGAATACAGATTCTGCGCTGACATAAGGCCAGATTCTCTGTTACGGGACCTCTCTCCTCTGCCTGTGTGCCTGGGCCTAAATGTGTGACAGTGGCCTGTTCCAGTGTTGGGTGACGTGAAGCCTGATTCTCTGCTATGACATGAAGACAGATTCTGCGCTAACATAAGGCCAGATTCTCTGTTACGGGACCTCTCTCCTCTGCCTGGGTCTAAATGTGTGACAGTGGCCTGTTCCAGTGGTGGGTCACGTGAAGCCTGATTCTCTGCTATGACATGAAGACAGATTCTGCGCTGACATAAGGCAAGATTCTCTGTTACGGGACCGCTCTCCTCTGTCTGGGTGCCGGGGCCTAAATGTGTGACAGTGGCCTGTTCCAGTGGTGGGTGACGTGAAGCCTGATTCTCTGCTATGACATGAAGACAGATTCTGCGCTGACATAAGGCAAGATTCTCTGTTACGGGACCGCTCTCCTCTGTCTGGGTGCCGGGGCCTAAATGTGTGACAGTGGCCTGTTCCAGTGGTGGGTGACGTGAAGCCTGATTCTCTGCTATGACATGAAGACAGATTCTGCGCTGACATAAGGCCAGATTCTCTGTTACGGGACCGCTCTCCTCTGTCTGGGTGCCTGGGCCTAAATGTGTGACAGTGGCCTGTTCCAGTGGTGGGTGACGTGAAGCCTGATTCTCTGCTATGACATGAAGACAGATTCTGCGCTGACATAAGGCCAGATTCTCTCTTAAGGGACCGCTGTCCTCTGTCTGGGTGCCGGGGCCTAAATGTGTGACAGTGGCCTGTTCCAGTGGTGGGTGACGTGAAGCCTGATTCTCTGCTATGACATGAATACAGATTCTGTGCTGACATAACGCCAGATTCTCTGTTACGGGACCTCTCTCCTCTGCCTGGGTGCCTGGGCCTAAATGTGTGACAATGGCCTGTTCCAGTGGTGGGTGACGTGAAGCCTGATTCTCTGCTATAACATGAAGACAGATTCTGCGCTGACATAAGGCAAGATTCTCTGTTACGGGACCGCTCTCCTCTGTCTGGGTGCCGGGGCCTAAATGTGTGACAGTGGCCTGTTCCAGTGGTGGGTGACGTGAAGCCTGATTCTCTGCTATGACATGAAGACAGATTCTGCGCTGACATAAGGCCAGATTCTCTGTTACGGGACCGCTCTCCTCTGTCTGGGTGCCTGGGCCTAAATGTGTGACAGTGGCCTGTTCCAGTGGTGGGTGACATGAAGCCTGATTCTCTGCTATGACATGAAGACAGATTCTGCGCTGACATAAGGCCAGATTCTCTCTTACGGGACCGCTGTCCTCTGTCTGGGTGCCGGGGCCTAAATGTGTGACAGTGGCCTGTTCCAGTGGTGGGTGACGTGAAGCCTGATTCTCTGCTATGACATGAATACAGATTCTGTGCTGACATAAGGCCAGATTCTCTGTTACGGGACCTCTCTCCTCTGCCTGGGTGCCTGGGCCTAAATGTGTGACAATGGCCTGTTCCAGTGGTGGGTGACGTGAAGCCTGATTCTCTGCAATAACATGAAGACAGATTCTGCGCTGACATAAGGCCAGATTCTCTGTTACGGGACCGCTCTCCTCTGTCTGGGTGCCGGGGCCTAAATGTGTGACAGTGGCCTGTTCCAGTGGTGGGTGACGTGAAGGCTGATTCTCTGCTATGACATGAAGACAGATTCTGCGCTGACATAAGGGCAGATTCTCTGTTACGGGACCGCTCTCCTCTGTCTGGGTGCCGGGGCCTAAATGTGTGACAATGGCCTGTTCCAGTGGTGGGTGACGTGAAGCCTGATTCTCTGCTATGACACGAAGACTGATTCTGCGCTGACATGAAGCCAGATTCTCTGCTATGGCATGAAGAGACTGATTCTCTGCTGACATGAAGCCAGATTCTTTGCTATGGCATGAAGAGACTGATTCTCTGCTGACGTGAAGCCAGATTCTCTGCAATGGGACCTCTGTCCAATTGATATTGGTTCATTTTTATTTTTTTAATTTTAATTTTAATTCATTTCCCTATCCACATTTGTTTGCAGGGGATTTACCTACATGTTGCTGCCTTTTGCAGCCCTCTAGCTCTTTCCTGGGCTGTTTTACAGCCTTTTTAGTGCCCAAAAGTTCGGGTCCCCATTGACTTCAATGGGGTTCGGGTTCGGGACGAAGTTCGGATCGGGTTCGGATCCTGAACCCGAACATTTCCGGGAAGTTCGGCCGAACTTCTCGAACCCGAACATCCAGGTGTTCGCTCAACTCCACTAATGACCTATCCTTAATATAGGTCATAATCATGAGATTAATGGGGGCCAGATTTCCAGAACTCCCACCATCCATCTCTTTTTTTTTAACATTGTATAGTGTTTCCCTCTGAAAGATTCAATAAAACTTTTAATTTTATATTTTTAAATCTCTGCTAAATATCATTCATTTATCAATCAGTTATTGATAGCATTCTCTGTGTATACAGGGGTAGCTGTCAGTCACTGATAACACATCCCCAATATACAACTGTGCTCATAAAAAACACAGATTAAAGGGAGTCTGTCACCTATTTTTAACGTTCTAGACCGCTCCTATCGCGTTATTGCACAGTTCTCCCTCATTTAAACAGTACTTTTATTGTATATGTACAAATGCCAGATATATTTAGCTATGTTAAAATGTAACTTTTATTTTACTTTATATTAAAAAACTTTAGATTTTTTATATAAAGTAAAATAAAAGTTATATTTTAACATAGCTAAATATATCTTGATCAAGCTGGGTAGTTGGCCTATATAGGCTGCGTAGTGAGTTTTATTGTATATGTTCCACGTAGAGAAGCTGAAATATGCTAATCAAGTCTCACAAGTGCCCAGGCCCCTCGCTGATGTGCCTGGCTAACCTTAATTCTCCTTGCAGTCCTCTGGCCCGCACTGCCCTCCTAGTTCAGTAGTAGTGTTGATCGCGAATATTCTAATTGCGATTATCGGCATTTTGAGAATTCGCCAAGATCTAGAATATAGTGCTGTATCTTCATAATCGCGAATATTCTAGATTTTTACAGTGCTGTAATGCAAAATTACTTACAGTGATCAGGAGTTCTTCCTCACAGTCACGAAAGTTGCTGCCAACCATTTTCTCCAGTCTCAGGACACTTCTAGCAGCTTGAAAAATGTAGCAAAAGTGACCCTCGCCTGTATTGTGCACGCAATACGTGCATATTACATTGCCGATTTTTGGCAATCAAGAAAATAATGACTGGAGATCACGAATTCTAGAATTTGCGAATTTACAGAAAATATTAGGCCAAAAATTTGTGAAATATCGTGAAAACAAATACTGCCTATGCTGCTCGTCACTATTCGGTAGTAGATGGCGAAGGTGAAAGATCTCGGAGGCAGAGGAGTATAATGAACAAAGAGGGCAGGTTGGGCCAGAGGACTGCAAGAGGAGTAGTTAGGCAGGCACATCGGCGAGTGATCTGGACACTTGAGGCCATCCTGGGCACGTGCAAGCCTTAATTGTCATATTGTTATAAATTAGTTTTTCAGCTTCTCTACGTGGGACATATACAATAAAGGTACAGTTCAAGTGAGGGAGAACTGCGCAATAATGTGATATGCAGTCTAGAATGCTAAAAATAGGTGACACACTCCCTTTAAATATAATAATTACAAGTTTTGCTGAATATTTTCCCACTAAATTATGTATCAGCTCCTTCTGCTCTATAATACGCTACCTGCAGATTACACTGAATTTCATGGCAACAGGTTCTCTTTAAAGTTTTAACATTGCGTAGGAAAGGGGATGGTATGAATTCTTTGCAATATATTTTGTTATGAAAAGATGTTTGTTTTATAAAACAGAGTGTAAAGAGTTTTCTCAGCAATGCTTTAACTGCTTTAAGTGTACTTTCACACTTGCGTTTTTCTTTTCCGGCATTGTGTTCCGTACTAGGGGCTCAATACCGTAAAAGAACAGATCAGTTTTATCCCCATGCATTCTGAATGGCGAGCAATCCGTTCAGGATGCATCAGGATGTCTTCAGTTCAGTCATTTTGACTGTTCAGGACGGAGATAATACCACAGCATGCTGTGGTTTTATCTCCGGCCAAAAAACAAAACACTTGCCTGATAGCCAGATCCAGCATTTTTTTCCATAGGAATGTATAAGTGCCGCGATGCCGCAATACCGCAATGCCGGATCCGTCCTTCCGACATGCGCATGCGCAGACCTTTAAAAATGTGAAAAAGAATAGAAACGGATCTGTTCCACATCCGGATCCGTCTACAAATGCTGTCCGTTTGCATGCAGATTGCCGGATCCGGCTGGCAGTTATGGCGACGCAACTGCTTGCCGGATTACTCTGCCGCAAGTGTGAAAGTACCCTAAGTGTTGCTAAGGAGAGTCTGTCTTTAGTGATTTACTGAGTTCAGAAGACTCCTGAGTAACGAGTAAAATAGATAGGGTGATGGGTAGTGATAGGGCATAGGTACATAGCTAGGGGTAGTGACAAGAAGCAGGCTGAAAGCCTCTGCATGTTACACATAGGCATCTTCAGTCCTTAGTAGAACTGAAGACTGAAGACAGACTCTCCTTAGCAATGCTCAGTTGTTAATAAGACTCTTTGCGACCTGTTTTCTAGTGCAAAGAAACATCTTTCCCTAATAATGTATATTACAAAAACACCCCTGTCTCTACACTATATTAAAAATAACAGAAATGACAGTTATAGCTTCATTCCTTAACTTATAAGGGATATATTGCCATATATTATAACTATCAAAAGTCTGCCATGGATTCCTTGCACAATCTATGCCTTGCTAATTGTTCAGAGATATTGACTAGCTTCCTAGTTCCTGATACTAGTCTTGAGACTCACTTATTCCCAAACCTTGTCTCCGCCTCATCCTTCAGATTTGTTTCCTGGTTCTTATGGTCCACTCCTGGTATAGTTTCCTGGCTTGTTTTCTAACTATGGTTACTTACTTTTCATCTTTTGGTCTGTTGCATCCTGACTGCTATTCTGTTGATGCCCTGTTGGGTATGTTCCTGACTTAAGTAGAAATTCTTTGCTGTAGCAATACCTATTCTATGGACAGTGGCCTAAGGGAGGAGGTTCAAACCACAACTAAACCTATAGCATCTTAGATGGTCCACTGTAAAATAAAGAATAATTGTGATAAATTAAAGTAATAGTCCTTTTCTGAGTATATTTTTTGTGGTGGCCAACTGTATAGAAAAACACATGTTTTCATGTACAGTGATATAAAAAGGTATAACAGATTATATTTGGCTTTGGGTTTCAAAAGGGCACATGTCAGGCCAATAGTTTTTTTCTTTTTGCTGTCTTGCTCCAGGTGCATTCTGGGGTAAATGTTTTAAGAATGTATGCACCTTTCTCTGTCTTGTAAACCACAGCTTTTTTTAAAATAAAATTATTACCATTACAGCAAACATGGGACATGAAAGAAAGAAAGAACTGAAAGAAATAAAAAATAAAAAACATACATTCATAAATACAGTATAAGTTATCAGTGTAATTTGATATTGCTTGTGTGTACTGTACTTTTTTGGTCAAATCTATTTTTATTGAAAGTTTATGACAAAATATAACAGATAAGTGAGACAATACAATACTGCTCATTTGTCAGTTAAAATACTCACAGAAACACTTGTGCAGAAATGCAATATAAAGATATCAGAAAATGTATGACATAGCAGAGAATGCTAATGAGAAATCTTTAAATCGGACCATATATGAAGTACAAATACATACATAGTACAGAGTTCTACCTGAGGTGGCAAGACATGAGTTTGGTGAGAGTAAGTTGTAGGCACAAAATTGTTTTAGGATTGAGAGAGATGTCTCTAAATGACAAGTATGTTTTATTTCTCTCTTTACTTCCTTCCAAAAAAGTATGATCTGTGTGCAAGTTTTACCATATTCAGTAAAGTGAAGCCAAGTATCTCTAGCAAAGGCATGAGTTGCTCATATTTTAGGAGCACTCCCATAACAAATTTTATTCTCTGACCTGTTAGAAAGGTACATGATGAAAAACTGTAGTGAAGGTATAAGTTGTGTTCAATAAGTTATCTACCTGAATATGAAAAAAAAAAACATTTTGTGAGAGAATTGAACGTACTAATTTTTTATTATAATCCCCCTTGACTTCAACACATTTATTCCACTTCGCTTCCAGGGATCGGATGCCCTCAGAATAGAAGACTTCTTGCTGCTGCAGGAACCCTGTTACCGCCTCTTTGACTGCATTATCATCAGGAAATTGTTGCTTATGCTGAAATTTCCTCAGGTTCCGAAAGAGAAAGTAATCACTGGGTGTCAGGTCTGGACTGTAGGGTGGATGGTTAAGCTCCATGTTCCTGCACTCCTCAGCTTGTGATTTGCGAGACTTGTGAGCTGGCGTATTGTCGTGAAGCAGCAACACACCTGCCGACAACTTCTCACAGCATTTCTCTTTCCTCACATAATGCCTTCATTGTGGAAGCATAGGTGTCTCCAGTCATTGTTGCCTTGTGTGGTATGAATTCCAGTAATAAAACGCAAAAAAAGCTGTCGCCATGATCATTCCAGCTGACTGCTGCACACAAAATGCATTTGAAGTTGGTGAACACTTGTGCTTTTATTTCATTGACTCTTGTTTGGTCTCAGGATCATGGTGGTGGATCCATATTTCATCTCCTGTAATAATTCAAGAATAGAAGTCTCCTGTATTTTCCCTAAGCATTTCTAAATTCTCTTGGCTAAATTGCTAGCCACCATTTTTTTGCATAAGCGTCAACTTTCGTGGCACCCACCGGGAACAAAACTTTGACATCATAAAAACATCATGAATGATACTGCAAACTGCCAACCTTAATTCTTGAGCTATAACACTGACTTTGACCCAATGATCTTCCAAAATCATGGCCTTCACTTTACGACACATTTCCACTGAAGATGCTTTGTCAGGTTGCCCTGAACGAGGATCATCTTCAATTGATTCCCTACCCCATTTGAACTCATTGGCCGAAAACTTTATTTGGTAGAAGGAAGGTACATCATCACCATATACAGCAATCATCCTTTCATTGATTTCTTTAGGCTACTTTTGTTCCTTTGTAAGGAATTTAATCATGGAATGAAGCTCCAAATCCCTCACTTTCTTTGTAGACACACACTGCACTGCACTTGCCACCTTGTTACTTCCAGTGCTTTCATCAGACTGAACTGCTACTATGAGTGTTGCATGTCCAGACATGTCTCAACCTGCACAAACTCAGCTCTCTAACACTGGTGCTGATAGGAATAACTGTGGTCTGCACAATTAATTGCCACTCCATTGAAGACTTCATTCTAGGTAGGATGTAAGTATTGATTTGCCCCATCTCTTGTAAAGTCTGGGGTGTTGTCCATGTGCTAAGACATGGCGACCAGAGTGTCACCCCATATTGCATGTTGCATATTTAGGCTAGTTATGTTTATTAACTTTTTATTATTCAATATGTTATTTGTTTGTGTAATTGTATATTTAATCCCACTTAGTAAATATATGTATTCACTCAGCCTGCATAAGCTTATTCCTTCTCAAATTTTTAGAATTCACATTACATTACAGGGTGTCAGGAGACAGACCCTCACTGATGAGATACTGATGAGTTATCCTAAGGATAGGTAATCAGTATAAAACACTCAGAAAACTCCTTTAATTTTGTACTGACAGGATCTTAATGTTAGGTGAACAAATAGTTCTGTTAATTTTCCTCAAGAATTGAAAGGTGAACTGATAAATTAATAGAGTACTTCTAACTTCCTTAATTTTCTAATTTTTATGTGTATGTTGCACCAATGTCAGTGAATATGCTGTAAATAAAAAATAAAAAATAGCCTAAAAATCTTAAATAATTCTCGAATGCTCAACAATCATATTGTGCCACATTTGTTTAACTGTTTTGAAATTGTTTTTCTGTCTGAAAGTTTTAAAAATGACCTTTTCATGAACAAGAGGTCTAAGGAGGGGTTTTTTTTCCTGTCAAAATGTATTTTCATTGGGAGGAGGCAGAGAAAAAAATGAAATGTCTGGACTCTGCATTAAAATGCCAGAAATGTAACTATTACATCTGAGAACTTAAATGTATTGAGTAAATAATTTAGTTCTTTTGTGGACAAGAAGAAAACAATGACGCATTTGGGGATATAACAGTCAAATTACAAATTTTATTCTTTTAGGATGCATCCAAAATCTAATTTCATTTCTTGGACAGTAAAATAAGTTATTACCAAGAATAAAAGGAATGAATTCTACTTCCAGCCTCCTTTGAAAAAGGTATCTATAGAAAGATATCTATAGAAAAGAGGTATTTGCTATAAACTTAATGGGGTAGATTAGTGATAGACCAGCAGAGTACACATCGTCATAAATTTGGTTTCCTATTCCACAGCTCTTGGCTGGATAAGATTTAAATGTTCTTTTATGGTAGAAAGATAGGGCGATGGAGAAATACAACTTGCACAAAAATGTTTCTGCAAGTGGTGTAAAAGTCACAAGCACACTAATGTTCAGGTGGTCTGGACCCGCTGGCCATCCTCTGCCATTCAGCAGCAGGCCTGACTGTCATAATCTCATGTTTGTTCCTCCACTGCAGGCCACTGCCTCCACTTGCTGTCTAGGCCTCTCCAGCCTGCCCATAGGGCACACACATGCACTCCATTAAAAGGTCAACACAAAAGCATCCTAATATTTACCAGTCAATAGCTGGCAATCTCTGGTAGTTAAGGCATCTTCACCTGTGTAAAGATGCCTATGCAATAGGTTTACTAGCTTCATAGAATCTTTAAAGTTAGCTATTCTTGCCTGTCTGACTGTGTACTGACTATTGCCTGATTCTTGAATTCTGATCCTCTGCTGTCTAACCTGAGCTATGCCTGATTACCATCTTGACCCTGAGTTACCTGCCCTGATCTTTAGACTGTTTCCTCGGATCTTCACATATTTTGTCTGCCCTGACTCCAGTCTGTTACTAACCTCGAGTTTTGCCTTATCCCACCGTGTTTTTTGCACCAAGTTGACACAGTTGTTCCAAACCTACTGCTGTAACAGCTCCATATAAATGAATAGTAGGTTGTAGTAGCATGTCATCGGTAGGAAATACTACTTGTGCTGCTTCCGCTAGCAAACTGATGACAAAATTGTGATGAAAGCAAAGCAAGGAGATATTGCTTACCTTAAACTCGACATATGGGCTATTGCAAATACATAGTCATATATACAGTACAGACCAAAAGTTTGGACACACCTTCTCATTCAAATATTTTATATTTTGGAGTGCTGCCCATCCTTTCTATTTCTGTATTTTTGGATTGATCCATTTTGGGCCTGCTGCACCCACCAACTTACATCCAGGACGGTGCTGCCATTGTTTTTTCATTTTTATATATATATATATATATATATATATATATACAGACACACAATATATATATATATATATATATATATATATATTGTGGGGGGTTAGCTCTTCTCCGGGGGTCATTCACACAAGTATCGTCGCCAGACACCAAGTTTCAGGTCCAAATATGGCTTTATTTGGCACCTCAGCAAACCAAACATAAATGATACAAAATAAACACCTGCCCGGCTGGGCTCTAACTAAACATATAATAACCTGACTCACCTAAAGGACCGTTCACACACGGTCATAACATAATGCGGCTTTCTCAGCCCAATAGTCAAGCAGCCTCCAGGCTGTAGCAAATGCAAGTCTCTTTGGGGGATTGTGGTCCAGCAGTCCTCCCGACTCTGACCTTGTGGCCCTTGTGCCGCAGGCATCACTGCATCCCCCAAATTCCAGGCTGTCACTTAGCCTCGTGGTCCCTCAGCCTAGCCCGGCTGAGACCACACACACAGAGCCTCAACAGGCCTCTGTTTCTGGAAAACACACTCTCCTTCCCCAGACTGGGAGCCACATCCAAGTCCAGCAACAGGATTAAATTGCATCCCTGGACATGAGCATATTCCAAAATCCTGGACTGGAGCATGGGGAACAGGCACCCACCCAACACATTGCCTGTTCCTAGTAAAAGCCCGCCCTGGACTAGCTGGAGCCAGCTAAGCTAAGTAGCTTGGTGTCCACCAACTAGCTTAGTGGCCACCTATATCTAGGGCCTTTACTCCACCAAGGCCGGGCCCCTTGGTGACACGCTCCTGGTGCAAACACCCCTTTTTCATGCTTCCCAGGGACTTTACTGCACCCATCACTATTCACATTGCCACAATATATATATATATATATATATATACACTATAGTGGGAATATTTTACTAGAACATTATTTAAGGTATGCAAAGTATTTACTTGCTGCTTAATAATGGATTGGATTGGCTTGATTTGGTTGCAACATATGCACAATAGTTGCAAGGGTAGCAAAGATGATCTCTAGGATATATATTTTTTTTCTTTAGTCCTTTTCTTCTTGAATGTCATGCATCTTTAAAAAATCACCTACTTTTCTTCCTAAGGTGCACACTGAACTAAGCGCCTCTACATATAAACATTGCAGATAGAGAGGAGCAAGTTTATTCCATGCCAATCGAATTTACAAATTTCTAATTTTTTTTATTTTTGCCCTGATCACCATTTTAATTAAGTTTACACATAACTTTACCACTTTATCACCCCAAAAAACATTATGTGTGCCATACTTGTGCAAGTACAGTACCTAATTCAAAAAAGTCAAATAAACAAGATGAAGCCAGCAAGAATAAATAGCCTATTTTTAAAGGAGTTCTCCCCTTTTACAACAGCCTTTAAAATAATCCTCAATGGAGGCAGCTCTAATTTTGTTATATATGTTTTACCTTTATTGCTCTTATCTGCCTTTCAGGGCTGTGGTCATATGATCTTGTCTATGTAGTTTTTTTTTTATTTTCTGTGATTTTATATCCATGTGCGGGGCAGTGATAGAGGAGAGTCTATGTAACTAGCTGGATTGGTAGAAGCTATAAAATAGCTGGGCATTAAGAGGTGGTGCTGGGGCTCTGGCAGAGAGAGGAGAAGCTCTTCATGGGACTGATTGGATATAGCAACAGTAAGTGTTGCATACAGGATGGAAAAAAAACAGAGTGATTTCGTGAAAATTTCTTCAATAGAGTCCAAATTATAAAAAAAGCATTGGGGAAGATGTACGTGAGAACTACATGACAATATCCTTTAAAAACCATAGTAATCTCTGTAAATCACTGTTTTAGAATAATGATTCCATACATAGGCTGAATGGTTCTGGCCTACACATTTTTAAACTATCAACTTCAAAATTGAAGAGGACATAGAAAACATACCAGAAAGAAACTTTAAAATGATTTTTTTTAGTCTCTACAATGTTTGCTGACTTGGAAAATGTTATGGAAAGTGCATTCATTATTATTCAACACAAAATGTCATTTCCAATCTTTGCATCAATCCATTCTAAAGTCACCATTACTTATGATTCTGTATAAATGTTTTCAGATTTTTGCCTTACATCTGCTGAGTAAAACATCCAACATTTTCACATTTATCTTATAACTGCAATGACATTCAATAGTTCTACCAAGGTTAATTCTAGGGAAAAAATGGGCAAAAATTATTAATATGACATCTGGTAATATATTTGCTTTTTGTGTTGGATTGTTTTCAAACTACAGAAACAGATCTTCATTTTAACCAAGAAATACATTAACTTAATGGGAAAGGAGATTTTTTTTATTATTGTTAAAAGGTCTTCTCCATAAATAAATGTCATCCATAGAATATACCATAAATGTCTAGTAGATGTGGAAACCGCCTCTGGGACCTTATCTATTAGGAAAACAAACCACAGCATCTGGCAGCAGCCTCATATAGGAAGAGATAAAACAGAGATTTCACAGCATTTGTCTACCATTTCTAGAACTCTCTTGGACTTACAGAGAGCCTCATATGCAGAAACCACTCTTTTTTGTCTCCTGTAACATATAGCAGTACCGTGCTATTCTTGTTTGCTGATTATAGACCTAAAGACCCTAATTCTCTCAATAGATGATGTTGCTGTGCATTGGCACAAAACTCTGGCCAGAAAATACATCAATCTGGTGCTGGATTTTTTGTAATCATGATGGACACTTTCATTGTCTTCTTTCCTCAGTTTTCTCTTAAAATCTCAGTATATTTAAGATTTTGTTTATCCAAGGAAACATTCCTTTTCCCATTTACTTCAATTCATTACAAATTGAAATATGATTTTACTCAACCAAAAATTAGTGGGAGAGGAGCTCCAAAGTCAACGTCCAAGATCAATTCTTGCTTGTGACATTATAATTACTAGATAATTACTTGTCTTACTAAACCATCATACAGTTTTGCCTTTATCATAGCTTTGCATGGGGAAGCCTACTTTAGGTTTTAGCTATTACTAAGGCATCATTCACATTTCCATGTCCTTTGACATCTGTGGAAAATCCATCTGTGTTTTGTTCATGTAAAATTTGTGTTTGATTCATATGTCCATTTTTTGTCCTCCATGTGTCATCCATATTCCATGGACACTGTTCTGTCCATAAAAAACACTGGTAGAACACAGATGTCGACTGTGTTGTGTCAATGGCTTATCATGAACCCATAGACTTTAATGGGTATGTTTGGTTTAGCGGAAGGCTGCAAAGCCACCCACAGCCTGCTAAATTTACTATAAATTATGATGTGGCTGCTGGCTACATTATACACCAGCCTGGCATGGTCAGGATTGGAGATATTTTCTATCCCAGCCATTTAACCACTCAGCCAATAGCAGTATCAGTGTGGCTAGACAGAGGGCTCCATCACCTATCTGACCTTCCAACACCTGGTGATGCAATTGTTGGCATGGAAGCTGGGACTTAGTAAATTGATCTATTATACTTCTATTAAGCTCTAAAAACAGGGCTTAATAGAATCTTTGCATAGGCATAATGCACTGCAATACAATAGTATTGCAATATTATATTTTACCAATAATCAAATGATCCCGCATTCAAGTCCACAAGTAGGACAAAGAATACATAGATAAAGTTTTAAAATGTTTAAAAGCATAAATATTACAAAATCAACAAAAATAGAAGTAATATTTCCATAAATATATTCTATTAAAAACAAATGAAATATATAACTTTTTAATTGACGATTTGATGCCTTCGGCGCCCCATTACAGTACCCCATTTTTTACAAGGGGCCACCGGACCCAAGCATTGTGGACAAGGTTTCTCAGGGTGTTCCCGGTGAAATTTAGTAATTAACCTGGAAGCATGCATCCTAGACATAGGTATCCAGGACCTCTCCTCAGGTCCAAAACCTTTCCAGTGGACCAGGTATTGAAAGGAATTTCTAATCTTTCTGACAACTATTATTTTAGAAATAATGAATTCCTCCTGACCCTCAACCTCCACAGGTGGAGGAGGTTTTTTAACCATATTTCTTAAGTAACGACTTATGGAACACATCATGTATACGGAGGGAGTCGGGTAGCTTAAGTCTAAAAGATACTGGGTTAATAAGCTCAATAATATTGTATGGTCCAATGAAACGCAGCGAGAATTTCTTAGAACATTGTTTCAAAGCAAGATTTTTAGTCGACAACCACACCTTATCGCCGAGGACAAAATTTACCCCCTTGGAACGTCTCTTATTGGCATGTTTACACTGGGTTTCCTGGGCCTTTTCCAGGTTCAATTGAACCTATGCCCAGACTGTGCACAGTCTAGAGGTAAAAGAATCTGCCTGCGGGTTGAGTGAGGATACAGAGGGATTAGAACTAAAGCGAGGATGTAAACCACTGTTACAAAAAAAGGAGACACCCCCGTGGAAGAATTAACCAGATTGTTGATTGCGAATTCTGCCAATGGGAGGTATCTCACCCATAGGAGTTGATTATGCGATACATAGCACCTTAGAAAAAGCTCCACTGCCTGATTTAACCGTTCCGTATGCCCATTGGTCTGTGGATGGAAATCAGACGAAAAGGACAAAGAGATGTCGCATCTTCTACAAAAAGCCCTCCAAAAGCTAGAAACAAACTGAACGCCTCTATCAGAGACGATATTCTCAGGGACACCATGCAGACGTACCACATGTTCAATGAACAAGAATGCTAAGGTCTTTGCATCAGGGAGCTTACTTAAAGGAACAAAGTGCACCATCTTGCTAAAACAGTCAACCACTACCCACACCACTGACTTCCCCTCAGAGAGGGGCAGATCAGAAATAAAATCCATGGAGATGTGAGACCATGGCTTGCAAGGAATGGGTAGTGGTTGTAGTTCACCAGCGGGATGTGTTCTTGGAGTCTTAGACCAGGCACAAACATCGCAAGCTAAAACATAAGACCGTACATCTTTAGATAAAGTGGGCCACCAGAAAGACCTCAGCAGCAATTCCTTAGTGGCAGCAATACCTGGATGACCACAGAGCACGGAGTCATGACATTCACCCAATAATTGAACAAGAAAGCATTCAGGAACAAACAACTTATCTGCCGGTGTTTGTGGAGGAGCAAGTTTCTGAGCCTGTGTAATCTCAGAAGAAATATCTGCAGAAACTGCTGCCACAAAGATGTTTGTTGGCAAGATGGGTTCCGGGGGGGTATCAGGAGGTTGGACGGCATTAAAACTCCGGGACAAGGCATCTGCCTTAACATTTTTACTTCCTGGTCTGAAAGTAACAGAAAAGTTAAAACGAGTAAAAAACAGGGCCCATCTGGCTTGTCTAGGATTAAGGCGTTTGGCCGCCTCAAGAAACACTAAGTTCTTATGATCAGTGAGAACAGTAATACGGTGTCTAGCACCTTCTAAAATGCCTCCACTCCTCAAATGCCCATTTAATGGCCAGTAACTCGCGGTTTCCAATATCGTAATTTCTCTCCGAAGGAGAGAACTTGCGAGAGAAGAAGGCGCATGGCCTTAAATTAATGAGGTTAGAGGACCCCTGTGAAAGGACGGCCCCCACACCATCCTCTGAGGCGTCAACCTCCACCACAAAAGGTTCCTCGGTATCGGGTTGAACCAAGACTGGAGCCGTTTGGAAACTATTTTTTAGGGTATCAAAGGCTCGACAGGCCTCCAATGACCAGATCCGAACCTTTTTTAATTAGATCCGTGAGGAGTTTGGCAATAACAGAAAAATTCTTTATGAATTTACGGTAAAAATTGGCGAATTCTAAAAACTTTTGAGGGCCTTTAAGGAGGATGGTTTTACCCAGTCTTGGATAGCCTGAACCTTACTGGGATCCATTTTAAATGAATGAGGAGTAAGAATATAGCCAAGATAGGGGATCTCTTGAACTCCAAATACATATTTCTCAAATTTAACAGACAAATGGTTCTCCCTGAGGATTTTAAGAACCAGTCAGATGTGAGACACATGAGAATCCCAGTCAGGTGAAAAGACAAGAATATCATTGAGATAAACAATCATAACTTTGCCAATAAGTTCTTAAAAAATATCATTCATGAAATTCTGAAACACAGCTGGGGCATTGCAAAGACCAAATGGCATAACCAGATACTCAAAGTGTCCCTCTGGAGTATTAAAAGCAGTTTTCCACTCATCTCCCTCCTTAATACGAACTAGGTTCTAAGCTCCTCTCAAATCAAATTCAGAAAACCAAGAAGCACCCAAAATCTGGTTAAACAAATCAGGAATCAACGGGATGGAATACTGATTCCTAATAGTCATTTTATTCAAATTTCTGTAGTCAATGCAGGGCCTGATACAACCGTCTTTCTTTTTAACAAAAAAGAATCCTGCTCCAAGGGGATGTAGTCTTTCATGGACTTGCGCTCAGGACCGGACAGATTATAAATCCGTCCTTTAGGAAATTTGGACTCAGGTATCAAGTCAATAACACAGTCATAAGACCTATGGGGAGGGAGAGTACAGTATCTGTCTCAGTGGTGGAAAAAACATCTGAATAATCAGCAATAAAATGAGGAATATCTGATGAGACCCCAGCTTGAACTATGGTTAAACAAGAATTACAGTTAGGCCCCCATCTCTCTAAATCGCCCGAACTCCAGTTAATGACCTGATTGTGTTGCTGAAGCCAGGGCATACCAAGGACTACCTGAACTGGAAGATTCTCTAAAACAAAGAAGGAACATTTCTCAGAGTGGCAGATCCCTACAGATAGGGTAAATTCCGGAGTACGGAGTTTTACTGTGCCCCCTAGCAGGGGGGTAGAATCAATGGCGACAACCTGGATCGGGGTGGGTAATTCTAGTATAGGAATTCCCATCTGATCAACGAATTTGTAATCAATAAAACTAAAAGCTGACCCTAAGTCCACAAAGGCATTTCCTGACCCCTTTAAGACCCCAAAGGCAATAGAAACCGGCAGCAATAGTTTACTTCTTATCACCTCCGGGAGTACCTTTTCCTTGAATCCCTCACACTTGGATGATTTTCCAGAAGGCGGAGCTTTAGGACACTGACGGATCCAGTGTTCAGGATCCCCACAATAAAAACAGGAGCCGCGACGACGACGTAGATCTCTTCGCATCATCCCGAGTTGTATGGGCTCGTCCGAGTGGGCTTTCATCCTGGGTTCAAGGGGGGAAGTCTCAGGTTGAAGAAGGGTATGAGGAGAAAACAAATGCTCCCGCTGTCTCTCTCAGATCCGTCTATCTAGTCTGATGGCTAGCGTCATGGTCTCCTCTAAAGAGTCAGGACAGGGATAACAAACCAACATATCCTTTAACTTTTCAGTCAAGCCTGCCCTAAATTGACATTTGAGTGCTGGTTCGTTCCAGCCCGAAGGAACGCACCACTTGCGAAACTGCGTACAATAATCCTCCACGGGACGATTTCCCTGAGTGAGGGCCTTAAGATTGGATTCTGCCACAGAGGCTCGGTCAAGTTCATCATAAAGAACCCCTAACTCCTGGAAAAAGAGGTCCAGAGAGCTAAGACAAGGGGAATCTGGTGGTAAAGAAAAGGCCCATTCCTGGGGGTCTCTTAAAGCAAGGAAATGATAATACCAACCCTCTGTGGGCCAGGGCCAGAGGAGTGGGGTCGTAGTCGAAAATAAAGTTTACAGCTTTCCTTGAAAGCTAAAAAACTTCGGCGGTCACCTGAAAACCGATCGGGCAATTTAATGTGAGGTTCCACCTGAACGGTGGCGGGAGCAAGAATAGGGGGAGTTCGGACGGTCTCCTGAACTTGTAGTCTCTCCCCAAGTTCCTGTACTATTTGAGCAAGACCCTGCACATGTTCGGTGAGGCTCTGTATAGGATCCATGCTGAATTTGGAACTGTGATTCTGTCAAGGGTAGAGTCACGGGAATCAAGATAGAGCGGAGGTGCACCCCCTGAGCTGCCACCCGGTCCCCTGTCCCTGCCTACTTGCACCACCCGCCCTAGGTGACGGAGCTTAACTGGGTGACAGTCCCTAACCTACTAAGTGCAAGCAGAGAGAAAGAGACAGCAGAGAAGAGGACAGCCACTGAGAAGTTACAATAAGCGGACAAGTGGTAGAACAAAAGCAAAAGGCGAGGAGGGTCAACTAGCTGAGGTCAGTCCAAGAGGTAACGTCAGAACAAGGGAAGAGGCAAAGACAAATCCGTAAACAAGCTGAGGTCAAAATCAGAGAGGTAGCGTCAAGGTACAGGGAGCAGGCAGAAGAGGTGTCAAGAGGTGGATCGAGGTTCAATTCCAGAGGTAGCTTTATAACAATAAAGTACACAGCCTGTAGGCAGGCAACCTGTAGCCAGCAGGCTGCCTGTATTTATAGTGGGGAGTGAGGGTCATGTGATGTGGCCAGCGCCCCATTACACAATCCATGTTCCAGGTTGTGAGGCACCAAAACACGAAAAAAGTCAAGGGGGTGAATACTTTTGCAAGGCACTGTACAAGCTTGGGCTGAACATGTATCTGTATTCTATGGAGAAAGCAAAATAAGCTGCTGCAGACACTTCTAGAGATGGCTTATCTCCCAGGAGATCAAAAGGATTTGGCAAAAATATTCATGTCACTCGATCCTTGTCTCCGCGGATGTCACCGCCAGTTCTGCGAGAAGCTCTGGCAGACGTTCTTCTCTACCTCTTCATACGTCAGGGGATAGTCAGAAGCTCCCTGAACATATAAGACTGTCGGCCGAACCCACAGTTCTTGGTGGGTTAGGCTGACAAAAGACTAATGTGTGTGGTCATCTTTTAGTGTGTGTATCCATCAGCGCACATTTAGCGGACACAAAAAGACTTCCCAAAACAGCAGGTAGCACTATGCTGATATTATTCCTGAAATATCTGTGAATATCAGTATATTTAATAATTGTAAACACAAAAAAATATGTATAATTAAAGGCTGGGTTTTATTACGAATAATATTGATGACCCCCTTAAGAGGTACACTGGTTGCTGTCCTTGTACTTAACCATCCCCAGAGGAGAAACTACTTCAATGAACATTCTTTGTTGAAACACTTGCAGGTGCAAATGCTTGTACATTGTGATGTGTTACTACCTTATCTTGAAAGTTTTTTTTATATGTGTGTGGGATTCGGCCAACTTCAAGCTGATTTCCATGCCACATGTTTACTAGGTTTATCCACTGGGCAGAATGCAATGCAATTAGAGGCAAGAAAATGTAAAAGAATGACCTTGTTCATTATGTGGAATAAAGCAACAACAAAGCTAATGCAGTGGAGCATGACCTTGTATGACCTCTAGAAAAAACTAAATTCATCTCAATCCTTAATTCAGACCTTTTTGTGTATCAATCTTTGTTCTGGAGTTTTTCAGGCTTTCCAAAACCTCACTCCAAAAAAAATAAAAAATAAAATGGAATGTATTGCTGATTGTTTAAGCTGTTTGTGGGAAAATAAGCATTTAT
The DNA here is from genome assembly GCF_905171765.1 of Bufo bufo. Taxonomy (NCBI): domain Eukaryota; kingdom Metazoa; phylum Chordata; class Amphibia; order Anura; family Bufonidae; genus Bufo; species Bufo bufo. Next base: position 112,919,618 of record NC_053398.1, on the reverse strand, counting down.
CAAAGAGAATATTGTGACATGGGGAATTTATTTTAATGCCGTATATTGACAGTAAAGGAATGTGTTTCTCCTTTGAACTGATTAAATTCTCTCTGTGTTATAAAGATAATGAGCAATAATATTAATTTAACTTTAACAAGTGCCTATTTTATATTCTATTTGCATTGTAATTAGAATTCTAAGACAGATTTCTAAACCTTGCCCTTTATTTTTATGATAGTTAATTTTAGTTATCATTGAATTGTATTATTGCTATTCCAATTATGTTACTTAGATTATAAAGTTTATTAAATATGTTTAGCTGGTGTGTTATTATTCATTAGAATCTATTATATTTTAGCATCATTTTAGATACAATTTCTAGCAATATTTATATAAATGCTAAGGTGGGAATTTGGGTAGAAAGAGTTTTTTGATTAAGGTAGATTTGATTTTGTACTCAAATTGAATTCCTGGGCTGATTGGAAAGAATTGGACCAAAATAATCGTTAGGAAATTTGCTGATGTCTTAAGTTACAACTACTTTTTTAAAAGGAATCTTCCACTAGGTGTATTCTGCTCTGTCTTATTTAAATGTTATAAAAGTAGCAGGCACTATATATCCCGGAGTTACACAGACAAATCGCTCAAATAAGAAAACATATATAATTGTACAAATAATTATTCACAAAAAAGGGGAAGTTCATGTTGAGTAAATTGTGGATATATATACTAGCATACAATGTCTCCCCAAGATAATGAACATAAGCCCTAACTGATATTTACATATATTAGAATTAATACAACGACAATTCATATAATTTAGAAACACATGATTGGTTCGGACCGCTATAAATTATAATGTGCTATAGATTTGAGGAATAGATATTCAAGTCACTGTAAATGGTTTGATAAATAATTGATAATAGGTCTCCTCTCAATAATTTCAAAAAATAATTATGTAACTATGCAATAGAAGGTCCATAAATTCATGAATTAATATACAGTGGAGGAAATAATTATTTGACCCCTCACTGATTTTGTAAGTTTGTCCAATGACAAAGAAATGAAAAGTCTCAGAACAGTATCATTTCAATGGTAGGTTTATTGTAACAGTGGCAGATAGCACATCAAAAGGAAAATCGAAAAAATAACTTTAAATAAAAGATAGCAACTGATTTGCATTTCATTGAGTGAAATAAGTATTTGAACCCCTACCAACCATTAAGAGTTCTGGCTCCCACAGAGTGGTTAGACACTTCTACTCAATTAGTCACCCTCATTAAGGACACCTGTCTTAACTAGTCACCTGTATAAAAGACACCTGTCCACAGAATCAATCAATCAAGCAGACTCCAAACTCTCCAACATGGGAAAGACCAAAGAGCTGTCCAAGGATGTCAGAGACAAAATTGTAGACCTGCACAAGGCTGGAATGGGCTACAAAACCATTAGCAAGAAGCTGGGAGAGAAGGTGACAACTGTTGGTGCGATTGTTCGAAAATGGAAGGAGCACAAAATGACCATCAATCGACCTCGCTCTGGGGCTCCACGCAAGATCTCACCTCGTGGGGTGTCAATGGTTCTGAGAAAGGTGAAAAAGCATCCTAGAACTACACGGGAGGAGTTAGTTAATGACCTCAAATTAGCAGGGACCACAGTCACCAAGAAAACCATTGGAAACACATTACACCGCAATGGATTAAAATCCTGCAGTGCTCGCAAGGTCCCCCTGCTCAGGAAGGCACATGTGCAGGCCCGTCTGAAGTTTGCCAATGAACACCTGAATGATTCAGAGAGTGACTGGGAGAAGGTGCTGTGGTCTGATGAGACCAAAATAGAGCTCTTTGGCATTAACTCAACTCGCTGTGTTTGGAGGAAGAAAAATGCTGCCTATGACCCCCAAAACACCGTCCCCACCGTCAAGCATGGGGGTGGAAACATTTTGCTTTGGGGGTGTTTTTCTGCTAAGGGCACAGGACAACTTATTCGCATAAACGGGAAAATGGACGGAGCCATGTATCGTGAAATCCTGAGCGACAACCTCCTTCCCTCTGCCAGGAAACTGAAAATGGGTCGTGGATGGGTGTTCCAGCACGACAATGACCCAAAACATACAGCAAAGGCAACAAAGGAGTGGCTCAAGAAGAAGCACATTAAGGTCATGGAGTGGCCTAGTCAGTCTCCGGACCTTAATCCAATCGAAAACCTATGGAGGGAGCTCAAGCTCAGAGTTGCACAGAGACAGCCTCGAAACCTTAGGGATTTAGAGATGATCTGCAAAGAGGAGTGGACCAACATTCCTCCTAAAATGTGCGCAAACTTGGTCATCAATTACAAGAAACGTTTGACCTCTGTGCTTGCAAACAAGGGTTTTTCCACCAAGTATTAAGTCTTTTTTTGTTAGAGGGTTCAAATACTTATTTCACTCAATGAAATGCAAATCAGTTGCTATCTTTTATTTAAAGTTATTTTTTCGATTTTCCTTTTGATGTGCTATCTGCCACTGTTACAATAAACCTACCATTGAAATGATACTGTTCTGAGACTTTTCATTTCTTTGTCATTGGACAAACTTACAAAATCAGTGAGGGGTCAAATAATTATTTCTTCCACTGTACTCCATCCATATAGTACATGTTTAAAAACTGAAAAAATATATAAAAAAATTGCATAAAAAATTATTATAGGTATTGAAACGTCTTAATCAATAGATAAAATAGTTGTGTCTGTATTCAAATGTCCCCTAATCCCTGTGTATCGATATCACCATGTCAAACTAAAATACTAGGGAATATAACAAGCCTCTCACTCAACATTTGGTTGCCAATTATATACAAGTACATTGTAACATGCTGTTACCTCACCGCCCAGAAGAGTTACTCAGCAGTTCATAAGAGTTGTCTCCTGTTTAAATTTGTCCTGCTTCAAAGTGCTTAAGGTCTGTGCTGTAACCGCTTGCCGTGCTGTACTTGCTTCCCCTGGCGTCCCACGTGGTTGAGGGATTGACTTTTAGTCGGCTTGAAAGATTAGTAGTATACTTGCAAGCTCAATAGAAGTTAAATTGCTCTATATGCGCTGCTGATCATAAGGTGGTGAATTGGAGTCCAAATCATTTTCATCCACAAAGCATGTTAGAGCCAGAATCATAAACCAAACGCGCTTCGGAGCTAAAACTTGCTCCTTCTTCAGTGGTTATGGAAGTAATGAATCCAATCAATATGATCCTTTTATAATGTTCACTCCTACGGTGGGAAGACACAAAATTTTAAACTAGAGAACAATTCATAAGATTGTATTTGTGAAAATGGAATTTTGATCCAGGTCTTGGAGTAGACCTGCAACGTGAGGGGTGTGTCTTCCCCCTCCATAGGAGTGAACATTATAAAAGGATCAGAATGATTGGATTAATTACATTCATAATCACTGAAGGAGGAGCAAGTTTTAGCTCCGAAACTCGTTTGGTTTATAATTCTGGCTCTAACATGCTATGTGGATGAAAATGATATGTTTGGACTCCTATTCACCACTTTATGATCAGTAGAGATGGCCTTGCGGTTCGCCCGGCAGTCGTTTTGTGGCGAACATGCGAACATAGGGCGATTTTCACACGCGCCATATTGTTTTGCATAGCGCCGAACTTTGACCCATGACTAAAGTTGAGCGAACACCTGGATGTTCGGGTTCGAGAATTTCGGCTGAACTTCCCGGGAATGTTCGGGTTCGGGATCCGAACTCAACCCGAACTTCGCTCCGAACCCCATTGAAGTCAATGGGGACCCAAACTTTTCGGCACTAAAAAGGCTGTAAAACAGCCCAGGAAAGGGCTAGAGGGCTGTAAAAGGCAGCAAAATGTAGGTAAATCCCCTAAAAACAAATGTGGATAGGGAAATGAATAAAAATAAAAATAAAATAAATAAAAATTAACCAATATCAATTGGAGAGAGGTCCCATAGCAGAGAATCAGGCTTCATGTCATAGCAGAGAATCAGGCTTCATGTCACCCAACACTAGAACAGGCCACTGTCAGATATTTTTAGGCCCCGGCACCCAGACAGAGGAGAGAGGTCCCATAGCAGAGATTCAGGCTTCATGTCATAGCAGGGAATCAGGCTTCATGTCACCCACCACTGGAACAGGTCATTGTCAGATATTTTTAGGCCCCGGCACCCAGACAGAGGAGAGAGGTCCCATAGCAGAGATTCAGGCTTCATGTCATAGCAGAGAATCATGCTTCATGTCACCCAACACTGGAACAGGCCACTGTCAGATATGTTTAGGCCCCGGCACCCAGACAGAGGAGAGAGGTCCCATAGCAGAGAATCAGGCTTCATGTCATAGCAGAGAATCAGGCTTCATGTCACCCAACACTGGAACAGGCCATTGTCAGATATTTTTAGGCCCCGGCACCCAGACAGAGGAGAGAGGTCCCATAGCAGAGATTCAGGCTTCATGTCATAGCAGAGAATCAGGCTTCATGTCACCCACCACTGCAACAGGCCATTGTCAGATATTTTTAGGCCCCGGCACCCAGACAGAGGAGAGAGGTCCCATTGCAGAGATTCAGGCTTCATGTCATAGCAGAGAATCATGCTTCATGTCACCCAACACTGGAACAGGCCACTGTCAGATATGTTTAGGCCCCGGCACCCAGACAGAGGAGAGAGGTCCCATAGCAGAGAATCAGGCTTCATGTCATAGCAGAGAATCAGGCTTCATGTCACCCAACACTGGAACAGGCCATTGTCAGATATTTTTAGGCCCCGGCACCCAGACAGAGGAGAGAGGTCCCATAGCAGAGATTCAGGCTTCATGTCATAGCAGAGAATTATGCTTCATGTCACCCAACACTGGAACAGGCCACTGTCAGATATGTTTAGTCCCCGGTACCCAGACAGAGGAGAGAGGTCCCATAGCAGAGAATCAGGCTTCATGTCATAGCAGAGAATCAGGCTTCATGTCACCCAACACTGGAACAGGCCATTGTCAGACATGTTTAGGCCCCGGTACCCAGACAGAGGAGAGAGGTCCCCTAGCAGAGAATCAGGCTTCATGTCATAGCAGAGAATCATGCTTCATGTCACCCAACACTGGAACAGGCCACTGTCTGATATTTTTAGGCCCCGGCACCCAGACAGAGGAGAGGTTCATTCAACTTTGTGTTGCCCACAATATAATGGTAAAATGGAAATAAAAAGAGGATTGAATGAGGAAGTGCCCTGAAGTACAATAATATATGGTTAAGGGAAGGTAGTTATAAATGTCTAATCTGCACAAGGGATGGACACGTCCTGTGGGATCCATGCCTGGTTCATTTTTATGAACGTCAGCTTGTCCACATTGGCTGTAGACAAGCGGCTGCGTTTGTCTGTTATGACGCCCCCTGCCGTGCTGAATACACGTTCAGACAAAACGCTGGCTGCCGGGCAGGCCAGCACCTCCAGGGCATAAAAGGCTGGCTCTGGCCACATGGACAATTTGGAGACCCAGAAGTTGAATGGGGCCGAACCATCAGTCAGTACGTGGAGGGGTGTGCACACGTACTGTTCCACCATGTTAGTGAAATGTTGCCTCCTGCTAACACGTTCCGTATCAGCTGGTGGTGCAGTTAGCTGTGGCGTGTTGACAAAACTTTTCCACATCTCTGCCATGCTAACCCTGCCCTCAGAGGAGCTGGCTGTGACACAGCTGCGTTTGCGACCTCTTGCTCCTCCTCTGCCCTCGCCTTGGGCTTCCACTTGTTCCCCTGTGACATTTGGGAAAGCTCTCAGTAGCGCGTCTACCAATGTGCGCTTGTACTCGCGCATCTTCCTATCACGCTCCAGTGCAGGAAGTAAGGTGGGCACATTGTCTTTGTACCGGGGATCCAGCAGGGTGGCAACCCAGTAGTCCGCACACGTTAAAATGTGGGCAACTCTGCTGTTGTTGCGCAGGCACTGCAGCATGTAGTCGCTCATGTGTGCCAGGCTGCCCAGAGGTAAGGACAAGCTGTCCTCTGTGGGAGGCGTATCGCCATCGTCCTGCGTTTCCCCCCAGCCACGCACCAGTGATGGGCCCGAGCTGCGTTGGGTGCCACCCCGCTGTGAACATGCTTCATCCTCATCCTGCTCCACCTCCTCCTCATCCTCATCCCCCTCGTCCTCCAGTAGTGGGCCCTATCTGGCCACATTTGTACCTGGCCTCTGCTGTTGCAATAAACCTCCCTCTGAGTCACTTCTAAGAGACTGGCCTGAAAGTGCTAAAAATGACCCCTCTTCCTCCTCCTTCTCCTCCTCCTCCTGGGCCACCTCCTCTTCCATCATAGCCCTAAGTGTTTTCTCAAGGAGACATAGAAGTGGTATTGTAACACTGATAACGGCATTATCGCCACTGGCCATGTTGGTGGAGTACTCGAAACAGCGCAACAGGGCACACAGGTCTCGCATGGAGGCCCAGTCATTGGTGGTGAAGTGGTGCTGTTCCGCAGTGCGACTGACCCGTGCGTGCTGCAGCTGAAACTCCACTATGGCCTGCTGCTGCTCGCACAGTCTGTCCAGCATGTGCAAGGTGGAGTTCCACCTGGTGGGCACGTCGCATATGAGGCGATGAGCGGGAAGGCCTAAGTTACGCTGTAGCGCAGACAGGGGAGCAGCGGCAGGATGTGAACGCCGGAAGCGCGGACAGACGGACCGCACTTTATGCAGCAGCTCTGACATGTCGGGGTAGTTATGAATAAACTTCTGCACCACCAAATTCAGCACATGCGCCAGGCAAGGGATGTGCGTCAAACCGGCTAGTCCCAGAGCTGCGACGAGATTTCGCCCATTATCGCACACCACCAGGCCGGGCTTGAGGCTCACGGCAGCAACCACTCATCGGTCTGTTATTCAATACCCCGCCACAACTCCTGCGCGGTGTGGGGCCTGTCCCCCAAACATATGAGTTTCAGAATGGCCTGCTGACGTTTACCCCGGGCTGTGCTGAAGTTGGTGGTGAAGGTGTGTGGCTGACTGGATGAGCAGGTGGAAGAAGAGGAGGAGGAAGCTGAGTAGGAGGAGGAGGCTACAGGAGGCAAAGAATGTTGCCCTGTGATCCTTGGCGGCGGAAGGACGTTCGCCAAACAGCTCTCTGCCTGGGGCCCAGCCGCCACTACATTTACCCAGTGTGCAGTTAGAGAGATATAGCGTCCCTGGCCGTGCTTACTGGTCCACGTATCTGTGGTTAGGTGGACCTTGCCACAGATGGCGTTGCGCAGTGCACACTTGATTTTATCAGATACTTGGTTGTGCAGGGAAGGCACAGCTCTCTTAGAGAAGTAGTGGCGGCTGGGAACAACATACTGTGGGACAGCAAGCGACATGAGCTGTTTGAAGCTGTCTGTGTCCACCAGCCTGAATGACAGCATTTCATAGGCCAGTAGTTTAGAAATGCTGGCATTCAGGGCCAGGGATCAAGGGTGGCTAGTTGGGAATTTACGCTTTCTCTCAAATGTTTGTGAGATGGAGAGCTGAACACTGCCGCGTGACATGGTTGAGATGCTTGGTGACGGAGGTGGTGGTGTTGGTGGTACATCCTCTGTTTGCTGGGCGGCAGGTGCCAACGTTCCTCAAGAGGCGGAGGAAGAGGCCGAGGCAGCAGCAGAAGAGGTAGCAGGGGGAGCCTGATTGAGTTCCTTGTTTTTAAGGTGTTTACTCCACTGCAGTTCATGCTTTGCATGCAGGTGCCTGGTCATGCAGGTTGTGCTAAGGTTCAGAACGTTAATGCCTCGCTTCAGGCTCTGATGGCACAGCGTGCAAACCACTCGGGTCTTGTCGTCAGCACATTGTTTGAAGAACTGCCACGCCAGGGAACTCCTTTAAGCTACCTTTGGGGTGCTCGGTCCCAGATGGCGGTGGCCAGTAGCAGGCGGACTCTCTTGGCGGCGGGTGTTCTGCTTTTCCCCACTGCTCCCTCTTTTGCTACGCTGTTGGCTCGGTCTCACCACTGCCTCTTCCTCCGAACTCTGAACGTCAGTGGCACGACCTTTATTCCATGTGGGGTCTAGGACCTCATCGTCCCCTGATTCGTTTTCCACCCAGTCTTCCTCCCTGACCTCCTGTTCAGTCTGCACACTGCAGAAAGACGCAGCATTTGGCACCTGTGTTTCATCATCAGAGACGTGCTGAGGTGGTATTCCCATGTCCTCATCATCAGGAAACATAAGTGGTTGTGCGTCAGTGCATTCTATGTCTTCCACCGTTAGGTAAGGGCTAGGTGGATGCCCTTGTGAAACCCTGCCAGCAGAGTCTTCAAACAGCATAAAAGACTGCTGCATAAGTTGAGGCTCAGACGGTTTCCCTGATATGCATGGGGGTGATGTGACAGACTGATGGGCTTGGTTTTCATGCGCCATCTGTGCGCTTTCTGCAGAAGACTGGGTGGGAGATAATGTGAACGTGCTGGATCCACTGTCGGCCACCCAATTGACTAATGCTTGTACCTGCTCAGGCCTTACCATCCTTAGAACGGCATTGGGCCCCACCAAATATCGCTGTAAATTCTGGCGTCTACTGGGACCTGAGGTAGTTGGTACACTAGGACATGTGGCTGTGGCAGAACGGCCACGTCCTCTCCCAGCTCCAGAGGGTCCACTAACACCACCACGACCATGTCCGCGTCCCTTACTAGATTTTTTCCTCATTGTTACCGTTCACCACAATAAGAAAAAATTTATTTGGCCCAATGTATTGAATTCAAATTCAGGCCTTTTTTTTACAGGCACCTAACACTATCTGGCTATCTACTTAGGTACCGTATTACACTAATACAGGCACTGCAGTAACCACAGATTTAGCTGAATATAAATTGTAGGCCTAGTATTTAGGCGGTGGATGACAGGTATACGTTTACGGACAGAATTAGATTTGGAGATGCGCGGTAGCGTTTGAAGTTATTGAGAATGACTCTATCAGCACCTTCAATGTAATATACCCTTTTATGGATAGATTTAAACTTGGCCTGCTACAGCAGAAACCACTGATTTAGGGAATTGCTAAGTTGCGAATTGTATTTGAACCCAGAACAAAAACTGTGCTTTGGCGGACAATAAATAACTTTACCAGCCACAGCAGTAAACACAGATTTAGCTGAATATAAATTGTACGCCTATTATTTAGGCGGTGGATGATAGGTATACGTTTACGGACAGAATTAGACTTGGAGATGCACGGTAGCGTTTGAAGTTATTGAGAATGACCCTATCCGCACCTTCAATCTAATATACCCTTTTATGGATAGATTTAAACTTGGCCTGATACAGCAGAAACCACTGATTTAGGGAATTGCTAAGTTGGGAATTGTATTTCAACCCAGAAAAAAATATATCCTTTGCCAGACAGCAGACAGTATTACAATTGGCTAGCCACAGCTGAAACACCAGATTTAGGGTACTGCTATTTTGGCAATTGTATTTCACCCCTCAATAAAATAGCAAGCACAGCCAAGCCCCTGATGTAGGATATAGCAAAAAAAAACAACACACTATTGATGGTTAAATGTACTTTGTGACAGCTTGTCCTGGCGCACCACAGGACACAAAATGGCCGCCGATCACTCTAGAAAAAAGTGACTAAAAAACGCTCTGGGCAGCCTTAAAACAGTGAGCAATTAAATAGCAGAGGTTCAATGATACACAGCTGTACATCGATCACTTCAGTAAGTAAATCACTGCCTAATCTGGCCCTAACAGCAGAAGCTGCATCCTATCCCTACACTGATCTAAGCAGAGTGACGTGCGGCGCTACGTGACTCCAGCTTAAATAGAGGCTGGGTCACATGCTGCACTGGCCAATCACAGCCATACCAATAGTAGGCATGGCTGTGATGGCCTCTTGGGGCAAGTAGTATGACGCCTGTTGATTGGCTGCTTTGCAGCCTTTCAAAAAGCGGCAAGAAAGCGCCGAACACCGAACCCGAAACCGGACTATACAGTTCGGGTTCGCTCATCCCTACCCATGACACATCCATCAGTGGGACAGGACAGACAATTGAGACGTTTCAGCACATGGACACACCCTCAACCCTATAACAGAACCCGATCTGACAGCCATTTTACATTATGTGCTTTGCCAGTGTAGGGAGAGGATGCATTTTGGAGCAGGACAGGCTGTTAGGGACACCAAACGCTAGCTAATAGGGCCACAAAAGTCCTTTTTAGGACTGGTATAGGTATGCTATTGATAGATGTGATATAGAGGGGTGTGACATACTTATAATATACTTTCTAACATAGAAATATTATAGTGCATTTGTATTGTGCAGAAGTTGTGTGCGGTTCTGCTGCGATACCGCAGCTAGATAGAGTAACAAATGCTATTGGAGTAACTAATTGCAACGGGTGTGATATACCTGTTACCCCCAAAAAAACTGCTTGAGGGCTGCGATATACCTTCTTCCACAAAATCCTGATTGAGGGGTGCTATATACCTGTTTCCGACAAATACTGATTGAGGGGTGCTATATACCGGTTTCTGCCAAATACTGATTGAGGGGTGCTATATACCTATTTCTGCCAAATACTGATTGAGGGGTGCCATATGCCTTCTTCCACAAAATATTGATTGAGGGGTGCTATTTCTATATACCTTCTTCCGCCAAAGACTGATTGAGGTCTGCGATACACCTGCTTCCACAAAATACTGATTGAGGAGTGCCATATACCTGTTTCGGACAAATACTGATTGAGGGGTGCTATATACCTGTTTCAGACAAATACTGATTCAGGGGTGCTATTTACCTGTTTCCGGGGTGCTATTGCTATATACTTTCTTCCACTAAATTGATTGAGCGCTGCAATACACCTGCTTCCACAAAATACTGATTGAGGCGTGCCATATACCTGTTTCCGCCAAATACTGTATGAGGGTGCCATATACCTTCATCCACAAAATACTAATTGACGGGTGCTACTGCTATATACCTTCTTCCACCAAATACTGATTGAGGGCTGCAATACACCTGCTTCCACAAAATACTTCTTGAGGGGTGCCATATACCTGTTTCCGACAATTACTGATTGAGGGGTGCAATATACCTGTTTCCACCAAATACTGATTGAGGGGTGCCATATACCTTCTTCCACAAAATACTGATTGAGGGGTGCTATTGCTATATACCTTTTTCCACCAAATACTGATTGAGGGCTGCAATATACCTTCTTCCACAAATACTGATCTTCTCTAAGGACTCAGAGGGTCATTTAGAAAATGACAGGCAGAGGAAGAGGCAGACCTTTCCGCAGGGGGGGTAGGGGTTGGGCAGGTGCACCAGGCCGGAGCCTAAGTGGGAAGTTGAAGAAGGCGCGTGCGATAACTTCAAAGGGCACACCAGAGTTGGTTGAGTGGCTCACTAAGCTTTCCGCTTCTGCACCCTCCTCATCCTCTGTATCTGGACCCTCCTCACTCTCTGCTTTGTGCACCCCCAAAGACACCACCCACCACCACCACCATAGCCCCTCCACTTGAGTCAGAGGAATTATTTTCCCATCCATTCCCAGACTTTACCAATGCGCAGTCATTCTTGGCATCGGATGAGAAAGAGGAGATAGCAACGGCCGCCACCCAGCAGTCTGACGACAGTACCCAGATCAGCCCAAGGAGGGTGGTCCCCACTGTTGCTGCCTACTCCGAGATCTCTAATGTCAGTGGTGGTGAAGGTGACGATGATGACGTGCCAATGAACATCACGTGGGTGCCCACAAGAGAGGAAGAGTAGAGGAGTTCAGAGGGAGAGACGGAGCAGCAGATAGGGAGGAGAAGGAGGAGAAGTAGGCAGAACTCGCAGTGCACTGGAGGCAAAAAGCAGACTGCAAATGTATCTGGAGCGAGCAATCCACCATGCATGGTCACATCTGGCGCTCCCAGGACGACGGCACATGGCTCCACAGTGTCAACGTGTCAGCTGTTGATAATAGTGTTGCCAACTGCAGCCTGTGCTGTCAACGCATAAGTCGCGGTAAGCCCAACACTCACCTAGGGACGACCGCCTTAAGAAGGCACCAGGCCTTCCATCACCAAGCCCAGTGGGAGGAACGCCGTCAGAACCCACAAAGTCACACTCCCGGCGCTTCACGTCCTGCCTCTTCTCCTTCTCCTCTCTCCTTCAATTTGTCCTCCACTCCACCTTCCACCATACCGTCAATGCATTCATCTGGCAGAAGGCAGGTTTTTGCGGCCCAAAGGATGGAGCATAAAAAGTTGATGACGCCGGATAACCCTCTTGTCCAACAGCTGGCCACTGGCTTGTCGGAACTGCTAGCCCGTCAACTACTGCCATATAAACTGGTAGACTCAGAGGCCTTTAGAAAATTTGTGGCCATTGGCACACCGCAATGGAAGGTCCAGGAAGGAAATATTTTTCCCAGAAAGGCATCCCAGAGCTATATGGCCACGTTCATCGGCAATTGAATATATCTCAGTCACACAGTGTTGGTGCCAAGATACATCTGACCACAGACACGTGGTCTAGCAAACAAGGGAAGGGAAGGTACATAGCCTTTACTGCCCACTGGGTGAACCTTCTTATGGCCAACAAGCATGTAACTCGTCGCACCCGTATAAATTTGGTGTTAGCGCCACGGATTGCATGCATGTCTGCCTCTTCTTCTCCTCCTCCATCCTCCGTCTCTTCCTCGGCTGACTCCTCCTTTTCCACTGCTACAGCCTCTTCCGCTGCACCCCCCAAACTCCCCAGAACATATTTGATGTGCCAGGTGAGACGTTGCCATGCTGTGCTGTGGCTGTTATGCCTGAAAGCCAAGAGCCACACCGGTCCTGCACTCCTTTCAGGTCTGCGGTGACAGGCCGATCAGTGGCTAACCCCGCTCAATTTGACAGTTAGTAAAGTGGTGTTGTCACAGGAAATACAGGGAAGGAAAGACAATCAAAGGGAACCACAACTAAACAACAACAGACTAGGCCCCAAACTTAGGGAACAAAGATGTCACCTCCTAGCAATCCCTGATACTCTCCCTAAGCTGCTAACAACATGTGCAAATCTCAAAGGTAGAAATGCACATGCACAGGAACCTGAGACTGCTGCAACACTGCACCAAACCCTCAGCTTAGGGAACAGGAAAAGAGGCAATCGGCTCCTTCCAAATTGAGGGAGCTAGTGTCTCCCTGAGGCCTAGTCAGAACAGACATACCAAGAAAAGGGAAAGGGACTTAGCTTGAGATGTAACTGGAACAGGAGAACCACCGCACAAGCAGAGCACTCCACAGAAGAACTATCAGCCGCAGGAAAACAAGTGAAGGGTGGAACATATAAATAGCCACTTGACTGATAATGATCAGCATCTGCGAAGGGGTGGAAACCTGTCAGCAATAATGAAAACAAGAGAGATCTGTCAGATAGACTCCTGAGTCTTCCGTCTATCTGAACTTGTAAAATCTCTCCCTGGGTCGGCGTTGACAGGTGTGCGACAACGGTGCCAATCTGCTGAGCGCGCTGAAACAGGGCAAAATGACACACATGCTGTGCATGGCACATGTCCTGAACTTAGTCGTACACCGATTCGTTGCCAAATACCCCGGGGTCCAGGATGTCTTGCGGCAGGCCAGGAAAATCTCTTGCCATTTTAGAAGATCTTAAATGGCCATGGATCGCATTGCTGATGTTAAGCGGCGACACCACTTTCCCGTCAGACGTCTGATTTGTGACTGCGCGACGCGCTGGAACTCCAACTTGTATATTCTTGATAGGCTGCTCCAGCAGAAATGTGCCGTTAACGACTACCTGTACGAACTCTGCGGCAGGACAGGTGATGGGGAGCTTGTTTTTTTTTTTCACCACGCCAGTGGCTGCTCATGCGTTACGCATGCAGACTTCTGCGGCCAACTGGTCATTCGCAGCCAGAGCGCCATCAGTGATATCATACCTTATGCCTTCTTTCTGGAGCGTGCATTGCGTCGTGTTAAAGCCGTCGAGGATTAGGAGCTGGAAGATGAGGAAGTCACAAAACTGAATAAATTCACAGAGGGGCTACTCCATCTGAGACAAGTCAGCAGGAGTCTGAAGAGGAATCAGAGGAGGATGGTGACTGGGGGGAGGAGGAGGAGCAAGAAGTGCAGGCTTTAAACATTTCAGGGATCCACTTCCAATTTAGTGCAAATGGGGACCTTCATGCTCAAGAAAGCATAAAGTTCAAGGATCTGTACTGGGTGGCAACGTACTTAGACCCCCGGAACAAACACAAAATGGCGGACATGTTACCAGCATCACAGAGGGCTGTCAGAATGCAGCATTTCCAGGCCTTGCTGCGAGAGATGCTGCATTCTGCTGTTGCGGGCACTGGCAGAGGAATTTCCACCCACAGCGAAACAGGTGCGGGTACCAATCCTACTGCGCCTGGAAAAAGAAGGTGGTTTGAAGATGTGTTGGTCACTTCGGATATGAGATCATTCTTGCAGCCAACCCATCGACAGCCGCCCTCCAGATCCAGCCTCAGGGAATGCCTAGACCGACAGGTGTCCGACTACATCGGGTTAACGGCCGATGTGAACGGTCTGAGAAGCGAGGAACCCCTTGACTACTGGGTGTACAGAGGCCAGAGCCTCTGTACACCCAGAGCTGACACAATTTGGCCAGAGCTGACACAATTTGTCATGGAACTCTTGGCTTTCCCCTCGTAGAGTGTCCTGTCCGAAAGGACGTTCAGCGTAGCAGGGGGGATCGTGACTGATAAGCGCACTCGCCTAGCTCACAAAAGTGTGGACTATCTCACATTTTTAAAAATGTAATTGAATTTCCTCATGCCAGCCCACACATATCTGGCACCACGCAGAACAAAGAATAGTCCTTGCCTTATGTATATACAGTGGCATAAAGGCCTTTTATGTCCGGTGAATGCCTAATTTTTGGGGCCTGGAATGGCCGACAGTTACATATTTATCCTGTGACTGCCTAATGCACCTCTAGCCACAGAATCCAAAATTCTGTACCATCAGGTGAATGCCTATTGGCTATTTTTTTAGGCCTGTACTGGCCGACAGTTACATTTTTATCCTGTGATCGCCTAATGTACATCCAGCCACAGAATCCAAAGTTCTTTGCTGTCAGGTGAATGCCTATTGCCTAATTTTTGGGGCCTGTACTGTCCGACAGTTAATTTTTTTATCTCTAGCCACATAATCATACCCTTGTCTCACTCCTCTGCCTGTCATTATGGTGGCGTCTGAACCGCATTCACCATAAGGACCTTATAATGACACAGGGTCATGTGACTGTGTCCCCCACCCAGTACTGTGCCCCTCACCACGTACTGTGCCCCCTTATACCCTGCATTGTGCCCTATTACCACACCCTGTGCAGTGCCCCTAGTTATTCCCTGTACTGTGCCCTCTTATACCCTTTTATCCGGTCACGGTATGGCGGTGTTATCCAGTCACTGTACAGAAGTGTTATCCGGTCAATGTATGGCGGTGGTATCCAATAACTGGATGGCCATAACTGTATCCCTTTCCCTGACAGTGGGTGTCAACTAACCAGTTTGGCTTTCGGCTAAACCTAACGGCTTTGTCCTGGAGTTATTCCCTCGTGTTCACCTTTTAACCCCTATACAATGACCTGGACTTCGCTGCATGAAAGCAACATGGTCGCTACCTTCTGGTGTAGTCCTGATGTAGTTGGCTGCTGACTCATGGGGGGTCAGAGACACTGGTGCGAAGCACTAAGGACTGAGGCAAAAAGAGAAGACTGAACATGGTCCAAAGTCAGGACAGGCTGAGTACAGGGTTATATACTGCTGTAATATGCAGTTATTAAACAAACACCTGTTTTGGGCAAAAAATTAAATTTTGCAGCCTTTGCTGCATATTTCATTGTAAGATACAAACTTTAGATACTGTGGTTCTATTCATCCCCTGAAGAAGCGACAGTGAAACGCGCGTCGGGGTCAGGATTTACTGGTCTGTATTTATTGAGCAGCTATTTTTCCCACATTTATCCCCATTTTCATTCACTTTGCACTTTATTATTACCTATTGACTTGATACCTATTTGGCACTTGTCAGGGGTAGATAGGATTTACTGCATTTATTACATTGCTACATTACTCGCAGTCCAGTGTCATTACTGTGTCTTCATTGCCATATATATGTTTTTTATTATTATGTTTTGTATGTAACAATAAAGATTTGGTATGTTTTACACTTGAACGCGGCTGTGTTGTACATTTATAGGTGTTTATTTATTTTTTACACTTTAGATACTGTGGTTATATTCAGTTATTTGAAAAACAGCCATTTTGTGCAAAAAACTTAAATTCCGGCCTAGTCTGGATCAGTACGTGTGAGATACACCCTTTAGATACTGTGGTTCTAGTCAATAATTTGAAAAACAGCCATTTTGGGCAAAAAAATTTAATTGCGGCCTAGTCTGGATCAGTCGGTGTGAGATACACACTTTAGATACCGTGGTTATATTCTTCTATTAATAAAACACGCTTTTGGGGCAAAATACACAATTTTTCAGCCCTTGCTGCATCAGCACGTGTGAAATTCAAGGGTTATATACTGCTGCCATATTCAGTTATTAAACAAACACCCATTGTTGGCAAAAAAAAATAATTGCGGCCTAGTCTGCATCTGTACGTGTGAGATACACACTTTAGATACTGTGGTTATATTCAGTTATTTGAAAAACAGCCATTTTAAGCAATAAACTTTAATTGAGGCCTAGTCTGGATCAGGACATGTGAGATACACCCTTTACATACTGTGGTTCTATTTAGCTATTTGAAAAACAGCCATTTTGTCCAAAAAAACTTAAATTCCGGCCTAGTCTGGATCAGGTCGTGTGAGATACACCCTTTAGATCCTGTGGTTCTAGTCATATATTTGAAAAACAGCCATTTTGTGCAAGAAACTTAAATTCCGGCCTAGTCTGGATCAGGATGTGTGAGATACATCCTTTACATACTGTGGTTCTTTTCAGTTATTTGAAAAACAGCCATTTTGTGCAAATAAAATTAATTGCGGCCTAGTCTGTATCAGGATGTGTAACATACACCCTTTACATACTGTGGTTCTATTCAGTTATTAAACAAACACCCATTTTGTGCAAAAAAGCATTAATTGCGGACTAGTCTGCATCTGTACGTGTGAGATACAACCTTTATATACTGTCGTTCTTTTCTGCTATTAATTAAACACCCATTTAGGGCAAGATCCTAAATTTGAGAAATATTAGGAGAGCGTCAAATAGGGGATGTGGCCCAGGTTGTGGTGCTGCTGGTGGAGCTCCTGTTGCAGGCAGAGGACGTGGTCGATCTGTGCCAGCTACACGCACAAGTGAAACCCCTTCCTCAGGTGCGAGTAGGCGACAGAACCTGCAGCGGTATTTGGATGTCCGTACGGCTCTAAGAATGGTAAGGCCAGAACAAGTACAGGCGATAGTAGTTTGGGTTGCTGACAGTGCCTCCAGTTCCTTCACATTGTCTCCCACCCAGTCTCCTGAAAGACCACAGTTGGCACCTGCAGCCGATGTCCATCAGTCTTTCACCTCACCCCCTTGGAAATAAGCCAAGCAGTCTGAGCCCCAAGTCATGCAGCAGTCTCTTCTGCTTTTTGATGACTCTGTTTGAAGGGTTTCCCAGGGCCATCCACCTATCCCTGGACCAGAAGTGGAAGAGATTGAGTGTACCGATGCCCAACCACTTATGTTTCAAGATGAGTACATGGGAGTACCATCGCAGCACGTCTCAGATGCTGACGAAACACAGGTGCCAACTGCTGGGGCTTTCGAAAGTGTGCAGACTGACAAGGAGGGCAGGGGTAAAGACTGAGTGGAAAATTATGTGGAGGACGATGAGGTCCTCGACCCCACATGGAATCAATGTCATGCGAGTGACCTATGTAGTTCAGAGAAAGAGGCGGTGGTCGCACATAGCCACCATCAGAGCAGAAGTGGGAGCAGGGTGCAAAAGCTGAGCGGCCGTCCCCTAGACAGTACGCCTGCTACTGCCCACCGCAGCAAGGGACCAAGCACACCAAGCCAGCTCCAAGGAGTTCCCTGGCATGGCAGTTCTTGAGACAATGCGCTGACGAAAAGACACGAGTGGTTTGCACGCTGTGAAATCAGAGCCTGAAGCGAGGCATAAACGTTCTCAACCGGAGCGCAACCTGCATGACCAGGCATTTAAGTGCAAAGCAGGAGCTGCAGTGGAGTAGACACCTCAAAAACCAAGAAAGGTCTCTGGCTACTCCTGCTTCCTCTTCTGCTGCAGTCTCTGCCTCTTCATTCACCTCTGGAGTGACAGTGCCACCTGCCACCCTGCAAACAGGATCTGCCAGACACACCACCACCTGGGTCACAAAGCATCTCCACAATGTCCCACGGAAGCATTCCGCTCTCCATCTCCCAAACACTGGAGAGGAAGAGGAAGTACCCCCCTACCCACCCACAATCCCTAGCCCTGAATGGCAGCATTTCTAAATTACTGGCCTTTGAAATGCTGTCATTCCGTCTGGTGGAGACGGATAGTTTTAAAGGCCTTATGGCGGTGGCTGTCCCACAGTACGTCGTGCCCAGCCGCTACTACTTTTCCAGGTGAGCCATCCCTTCCCTGCACAACCAAGTGGGGGACAAAATCAGGTGTGCACTACCAGAGGAGCACCCAGGAATTTTGTCTAGGGGGGGGTCCGAAAGGCAAAAAAATTTGGCACGTGTAGTGCGCTGTGCCAATTCTTTTGCCTGCCCATTTTTTAAAGCCCCCTTTATATTTAAAAATGCAGGGGGGTGGTGTAGTGTGTTGCGCGATTCCAAAAGCTATGCAGGGACAGAATAAGCGCGCCACATTTTTTAGCCCCGCCCATTATTAAAAGCCCCTCCTACATATAATAGGCCACTCCCAACAAACACTGTACAGCTGGAATTCTATTGTTGAGGCCTGTCTCTACACATCATACGGAGAAGGGAGGGTCTGTCCTGGCTGCACTGCCTGCTTATACAACAAGCTACAGCCAGGAAGCTCCTCCGCTCTCCTCCCTCCCCAGATCCTGCTCAAGCCCTGTGGTTCCCCCCACCATCTGCCACCCGCCCGTGGCCTGCTGCCCCCTTTGGCCGTCCTCACCCAGCTCTGAATCCTCCTTCTGCAAATGGCAGGGGGAGGAGCCGGAGCATCTCCTCTCCTACATAGCGCCCCATACCTCTTACATCCAATGTCACCTTTGTTGTAGACGTTCTCTTTCTTTATCTTCTCCACCAGACCACCATGATGATTTTTCAGCCATCTCCCATCTCTGCAGAGATTAACAGACATTAATTTCCCACATTTCCATTATCTTCACATCTTCTGAACACCCTTTCCTGCCACCCCCAATACTATACTGCAGAAACAGTCCCCCTGGAAATACTACTACCACACAGATAGTACCGCCTTCAACAATTATTGGTACACAGTGCTCTAAAAAATGCCCAGACACTAATAGTATAAAGATAATGTCCCCCCAAATTTTTTGTGCTAAGCTGATACTGTGGCAGGGTGCCCCCCAAAGTAACCGTGCTCCCCAAAATCCCACCAATAGAAATAATTCTCTGCCAGATCACACTTAGTAGTAATAATGCCCCTATAGTGCCCATATTAGTAATCATGTTCCTCATAGCCCCCCAGTAGTAGTAAAGCTCCGCATAATACCTCCTAGTAATAATAATTCTCCCTACAATATGACAGTACATGAAATACCCCCGCTTAGTGCCCGCTGTTGAGCTAATGTCCCCACAATGCCCCCATAATGTGCCAGTATAAAATACTCCTATATAGTGCCCCAGTAAATGCCCTCATAGTGCTCCTCTCCCCCTTCCCCATAGTGTCCCCCATAATATGCCAGTAAAAAATGCCCCAAGTGCCACCATATGCCCCAATAGTGCTCCACTCCCCCATAGTGCCCCCAAATAATGCCCGATAGTGCCGCTCTCCCCTATAGTGCCTCCCATAATGTGCCAGTAAAAAATGCCCCCTTAGTGCCACCAGATGCCATAATGCCCCCCATAATGTGCCAATAAGAATAAAGGCCCCTTTAAAGCCCCCACTTCCCCATAGTGCCCCCAAATAATGCCCCTATAGTGCCACCAGATGCCCCCATAGTGATCCTCTCCCCCATGGTGCCCCCCCCATATATGTGCCAGTAAAAAATGCCCCTTCGAAGTGCCACCATATGCCCCAATAGTGCTCCACTCCCAATAGTACCGCTCTCCCCTATAGTGCCTCCCATAATGTGCCAGTAAAAAATGCCCCCTTAGTGCCACCAGATGCCATAATGACCCCCATAATGTGCCAATAAGAAAAAAAGGCCCCTTTAGAACCCCCACATTATGCCCCTATAGTGCCACCAGATGCCCCATCCCCTATAGTGCCCCCCATAATGTGTAAAAATAAAAGCCCCTTTTAGAGCCCTCAGATGCCCCCATACTGCTCCTCTCCCCCATGGTGCCCCCTTCTCCCCATAATGTGCCAGTAAGAAGTGCTACCCCCAAAAAAATTGGGCTGTAAGAATTCTCAGATGCCCCCATAGTGCCAGCTCCCCCCCTCCAAAAAAAAAAAAAAAAAAAGAAAACACTGATACTTACCTCCATCAGCAGCGATGTGAAGCAGGCCTTTTCCGGCCTGTGTCCCTGCTGTGTGCTGCCCGACTCAGGCGGCGCGATGATGACGTCATCGCGCCGCCTGAGCCGGCCTCTGATAGGCTGCAGGCATTAGTGCCTGCGGCCTATCAGAAGAACAGGGGAGGGACAAACCTCTCCCTCCCCTGCCGCAGCACAGGATGGATATGGAGATGAGCGCTTTCACAATGGAAGCGCTCATCTCCTACTACATCCCCGGCCCCCCCACCGCTGCCGCAATTACACCCAGGGCCGCTGGACCCCCCCTGTAGGTGCGCCACTGTGCACTACGCAACGCCATCTGTGGCAAGGTGCACCTCACTACGGATACGTGTACCAGTAAGCACGGTCAGAGACGTTATATCTGCATCTGCACACTGGGTAAATGTAGGGCATGAGGCGGATAGCAGTTTGGCGCATGTCCTTCCACCACCGAGGATTGCAGAGCGCTTCCTGTTGCCTCCTCCTCCTACTCTGCTTCCTCATCCTCTACTGGCTCCTCATCCAGTCAGCGTAACACCTTCACCACTAACTTCAACACAGCCAGGGGTAAACGACAGCAGGCAGTTTTAAAACGTATCTGTTTGGGGGACAAACCCCACACCGCGCAGGAGCTGTGGATGGGCCTTGAACAACAGACCGATGATTGGTTGGTGCCAGTGAGCCTCAAGCCCGGCCTGGTAGTGTGCGATAATAGGCGAAATCTCGTAGCAGCTCTGGGACTAGCTGGTTTGACGCACATCCCTTGCCTGGCGCATGTGCTAAATTTGGTGGTGCAGAGATTCCTTAAAAATTACCCCGATATATCAGAGCTGCTGCATAAAGTGCGGGCCGTCTGTGCGCGCTTTCGGCGTTCTCACCCTGCTGCTGCTCGCCTGTCAGCACTGCAGCGTAACTTTGGCCTTATCGATCACCGCCTCATATGCGACGTGCCCACAAGGTGGAACTCCACCTTGCACATGCTGGCCAGACTGTGCGAGCAGCAGCAGGCGATAGTGGAGTTTCAGCTGCAGCACGCACGGGTGAGTCGCTCTGCAGAAAAGCACCACTTCACCACCAATGACTGGGCCTCCATGCGAGACCTGTGTTCCTTGTTGCACGAGTACTCCACCAACATGGCCATTGCTGATAAGGCCGTTCTCAGCGTTACTATCCCACTTCTATGCCTCCTTGAAAAAACGCTGCTGGCGATGATGGAAAATGATGTGGCACAGGAGGAGGAAGAGGGATCATTTCGTAGGGTTTCCAGCCAGTCATTCTCAAGTGGCTCCGAGGGTGGGTTCCTGCACCCACAAACGCCAGGTACACTATTGTCCACCCAGGGCACAGTTCTAGAGGATGACGAGGTGGAGGATGAGATGGAGGAGGAGGAGGAACCTTGTTCACAGCAGGGTGGCACCCAGACCAGCTCATGGCCATCATTGGTGCGTGGCTGGGGGGATACAAAGGGCACAGACGATACACCTCCCACAGAGGACAGCTTTTCGTTGCCTCTGAGCAGCCTGGCACACATGAGCGATTACATGCTGCAGTGTCTCCGCAACGACCGCCGAGTTGCCCACATTCTAACTTGTGCTGATTACTCGGTTGCCACGCTGCTGGATCCCCGTTCCAAGGACAACGTACCGTCCTTATATCCCTCACTGGAGCGCGATCGTAAGATGCGCGAGTACAAGCGCACGCTGGTAGACGCGCTGCTAGTGGCATTCCCACCTGACAGCAGGGGCACAGTGGAAGCACAAGGCGAAGGCAGAGGAAGAGGTCGCCAACGAAGCTGGGGCACCGCCAGCACCTCAGAAGTCAGGGTTAGCATTGCCAAAATCTCTAAAAGCTTTGTCAGCACGCCACAACAACCAGCACCACCAGCTGATATGGAACGTCTTAGCAGGAGGCAGCATTTCACCAACATGGTGGAGCAGTATGTGTGCACACTCCTACACGTACTGAATGATGGGTCTGCCCTCTTCAACTTCTGGGTCTCCAAATTAGGCACATGACCTGAGGTTGCCCTTTACGCCTTGGAGGTGCTGTCCTGCCCTGCAGCCAGTGTATTATCTGAACGTGTGTTTAGCACGGCAAGGAGCGTCATCACAGACAAGCGCAGCCGCCTGTCCACAGCCAATGTGGACCAGCTCACGTTCATTAAAATGAACCAGGCATGGATCACACAGGACTTGTCCGTACCTTGTGCAGAATAGACATGTATTCCGGCCTTAACCCGCCATTGTTATACTACAGGGCAATTGCTCATTCTTGTATTTTGGATTTTTTACACTCTTTTGGAGTGTACCATAATAAAAAAATAATAATAAGTAAAACCAAAAACCAGTGTTGGCTACCTCGTCCTCCTCCACCGCTGCTTCCACCTACACCGCTACGTCCACCGCCTACTCAAACTCCTACTCCATATGGACCACCACCTCAGAAATCTATTTTTTTTTTATTTGTACATATTTTATTTTATGTCATTTCACTACTTTGTTACATTTTCGGGTGAGATTCACCAATCTTTGGGTGTGATGTACCACTGCTATACCTAGTAGACAGGTAAAAAAAAAAAATCTAATTTGTCTGTTACATTTTCGGGTGAAATTCAACAATTTTTGGGTGTGATGTATCACTGCTATACCTAATAGACAGGTAAAAAAAAAACAACTAATTTTTATGTTACATTTTCAGGTGAAATTCACCAATTTTTGGGTGTAATAACCCTCTACCTAGTTGACAGCTTAATTAATTTCAATCTTTCTTTTACATTTTCGGGTGACAATAAACAATTTTTTTCTGTCATAGACCCCTGCTCTACCAAGTAGACAGTTAATAAATTTCAGTAATTTTTCTGTTACATTCTTGGGTTGACATTTTACAATTTTGGATGTGAATAAACCCCTGCTCTGCATAGGTAACAGGGAATAAAATTCCAGAAATTCTTTTTTAATTGATGCGCGCCACCTCCTTTCATTCAATGCTTAAACTTTAACAAGTTCTACCACATTTGCGCTTTACTAATTTGTCCCATATTTGCGCTTCAATAATTTGTCACACATTTGCGCTTCAATAATTTTTCCCACATTTGCGCTTTAATATTTTGTTCCACATTTGCGCTTCAGTAATTTGTCCCATATTTCCGCTTGATCCAAAAAAAAAGTAATTCATTTATCTCCCTTGGATGTGGTCTCTCTTTCTCACGCTCCCTCTCCGGCGTGGAACCCTGATTCGCTGATAACTGTGGTCAACATAGTAGGCTCAGAAAAGAACATCGAAAGTTGATAGAGAGGATATCCAAATGGATGGTGGACGTCACGGGGGCACCTCTGCATAGGTGACAGGAACATAAATTTAAAAAAATCGTGTGTTACATTGTCAGGTGACATTTTAAAAATTTTGCCGGATAGAAACCCCTGCTCTGCATAGGTGACAGGGAATAAAATTTAAGAAATTCTTCTTTAATTGATGTGCGCCACCTCCCTTCATTCAATGCTTTAACTTTAACAAGTTGTCCCACATTTGCACTTCAATAATTTGTCCCACATTTAGAAACATAGAAACATAGAAACATAGAATGTGTCGGCAGATAAGAACCATTTGGCCCATCTAGTCTGCCCAATATACTGTATACTATGGATAGCCCCCGGCCCTATCTTATATGAAGGATGGCCTTATGCCTATCCCATGCATGCTTAAACCCCTTCACTGTATTTGCAGCTACCACTTCTGCAGGAAGGCTATTCCATGCATCCACTACTCTCTCAGTAAAGTAATACTTCCTTATATTACTTTTAAACCTTTGCCCCTCTAATTTAAAACTGTGTCCTCTTGTGGTAGTTTTTCTTCTTTTAAATATGCTCTCTTCCTTTACCGAGTTGATTCCCTTTATGTATTTAAAAGTTTCTATCATATCCCCTCTGTCTCTTCTTTCTTCCAATAGAGAAGATATCCAATTGGATCGTGGACATCACGGGGACGTGCGACATGGTGGAGCAGTATGTATGCACACGCCTACACGTACTGAATGATGGGTCTGCCCCCTTCAACTTCTGGGTCTCCAAATTGGGCACATGGCCTGAGCTTGCTCTTTACACCTTGGAGGTGCTGGCCTGCCCTGCAGCCAGTGTATTGTCCGAACGTGTGTTTAGCACGACTGGAGGGGGTTATCACAGGTTATATTTCCCAATGTTTTGGGGTGTACCCTAATTTAAATTAATTTAAATTAATTTAAAACAAAAAAGCAGTGTAGGCTACCTCCTTCTCCTCCACCGCCGCTTCCACCTACACCGCCACATCCACCGCCACCTCAACCTCCATATGGACCTCGTCCTCCTAGATCACGATTATTATTTTTTATTTTTACATATTTTATGTTATTTAAAGTCATTTCCCTATCTACTTTTGTTTGCAAATCACTTGCCGTGCTCTTAACCACATTTTGCTGGCATTTGCAACCCTTTAGCCCTTTCCATGACATTTTTACATCCATTTTAGTGCTTAAAAGTTTGGGTCCCCATTGACTTCAATGGGGTTCGGGGTCAAGTTCGGATCAACTTCGTGTCCCGAACTCGAACTTTTTTGTGAAGTTCGGCCGAACCCGTCGAACCCGAACATCTAGGTGTCCGCTGTACGCTAGTTAGAAGTACAATAAGTACAGAACCTTCAAAACAGTTTACATCCATTTGTGGTCGGATCGGCTATCAGAAAGGTGAACCTAACCTATCTAACCCTATCTACAACGAGCAGTAGAATTATGCCATAACTGCTGTGGAAGTGCAGCCTAAAGTGGGCCACCCTAATGTGAAGTGACTGTAAGATGGTGTGGGTGGGTGGGTGAAATCAGCTGAATCGGCGTCAGCCTGGACCCACAGGTGCCTATAAATAGCTTAGTAATCAGCCAGCCTGGCCCACAGGTATGTATGAATAGCCTTGTAATCAGCCTCCCCTCCCACAAATGCAGCAATATCCTGCTTATACTTGTGGTCGGATCGGCTATCAGAAAGGTGAACCTAACCTATCTAACCCTATCTACAACGAGCAGTAGAATTATGCCATAACTGCTGTGGAAGGGCAGCCTAAAGTGGCCAAAAAGAGCAGACCTTAGTTTAGAGTAAATATATACATACCGTTACGACACCCACTTTGAACGAAAAGACCTTTCACGATGAAGGTGTGGAATAGACCGTATAAAACACAGTGACTACCATCTACCTTACCTCTTTGTCTTGTGCATCGGCACATCGCTCTTGGAGATGGTTAATGCTGATGTGATTGAACGAGTGGCCGGTAACCAGAAATGATTTACTCCTATGTACACTAACACGTGACCATACAACGAGAACGACTGAATCCTGAGAGCTGCAGACTGAAACAAACAATGGTGAATCTGTTGGAAGGGCTTAAATTAACTCCAACATTCGCCAAGGGCCCTGATAGGACACTAACTGTTGCTGGTGGCAAAATACTTCACCGCTACTTATTCCCCAGGCCACACTTTTATTCTTAGTTTTTATTTCTTATAAAGGAGCCAAAAATTAGAACATGGTGTACGCCGTCTTACTCTAGTAGTAGATTAATTGAAATGTGTAAACTCACCAGGCCTGGGGAACCACAAACAGGAATACATGCCTATTTTTATTAACGAGCTAATGTTGCCTGTAATAAGGACAGACGTACACCATACCTGCGGTTGTAACAGAAAATAAGCTTAAGGTCGTGATAAACTATGTATACTGTGCCTTTAGTCGTGATATGCTTTGTCGTGTCTGTAGACGTGGTAGACTTCGTAATTTGCGCCTTATTACTGTACCTCCTACTGGAACACAGACCGATACCCAGGACTTAGGCCGGACACCAACACCCTCAGCCCGAGTTTGTAGATGAAGTAAGTCTGCCTGGGAGAAGGTGATGTCCGCAAAGGCAGGCTCGGGATGACGGCTTATAAAGAAAACAACGATTTCCTTTTATACCCAACAACCTAGAAATTAAAAGTTAGAGAAAACAATAATGTGAGTGAGGCTCTAATAACACGAGCCACCACAAGAAATTGTATTGCGAGCCACAGATGACAGAGCCATGCGAGCGGGTCTGAAGGCAGAAAAGACATGGAACCTACTTGTGGTGGGACCACGCAGCCGGCCTCGAATGGAGGAGTTTATGTGTGTAAAATCTAAACGGAGAAGCCATGCACGGCAGACTCTAATGGCTGAGCCATGCATAAGGGACTCTAATGGCGGAGCCGTATGCGTACACCTAAACGGAGAAGCCATGCGTGAGAGACTCTAATGGCGGAGCCATGCGCAAGAGACTCTAATGGCGGAGCCGTATGCGTAAACCTAAACGGAGAAGCCATGCATGAGAGACTCTAATGGCGGAGCCATTTTTGAGAGACTCTAATGGCGGAGTCATATCCGTAAACCTAAACGGAGAAGCCATGCGTGAGAGACTCTAATGGCGGAGTCGTATCCGTAAACCTAAACGGAGAAGCCATGCGTGAGAGACTACTCTAATGGCGGAGTCGTATCCGTAAACCTAAACGGAGAAGCCATGCGTGAGAGACTCTAATGGCGGAGTCGTATCCGTAAACCTAAACGGAGAAGCCATGCGTGAGAGACTCTAATGGCGGAGCCATGCGTGAGAGACTAATGGCGGAGTCGTATGCGTAAACCTAAAACGGAGAAGCCATATGTGAGAGACTCTAAAGGCGGAGTCGTATCCGTAAACCTAAACGGAGAAGCCATGCGCGAGAGACTCTAATGGCGAAGCCACATGTGTAAACTAAAATTGAGAAGCCATCCGTGAGAGACTAATAGTGGAGTCGTCCGTGAGAGACTAATGGCGGAGTCATACGTGTAATTAAAACGGAGAAGCCATGCGCGAGAGACTAATGGCGGAGTCATACGTGAGAGACTAATGGCAGAGAAGCCATGCGTGAGAGACTAATGGAGTCATCCGTGAGAGACTAATGGCAGAGAAGCCATGCGTGAGAGACTAATGGAGTCATCCGTGAAAGACTAATGGCGGAGTCATACGTGTGACTTAAACCAGAGAAGCCATGCGTGAGAGACTAATGGCGGAGCCATGCGTGAGAGCCTCTAATGGCGGAGTCATACGTGTAACTAAAACGGAGAAGCCATGCGCGAGAGACTCTAATGGCGGAGTCATACGTGTAACTAAAACGGAGAAGCCATGCGCGAGAGACTCTAATGGCGGAGTCATATGTGCAAACCAAAACTGAGAGGCCATACGTGAGAGACTAATGGCGGAGTCATGCGTGAGAGACTAATGTCGGAGTCATGCGTGTAATAAAAACGGAGAAGCCATACGTGAGAGACTAATGGCGGAGCCATGCGTGAGAGACTAATGGTGGAGCCATGCGCGAGACACTAATGGTGGAGTCATATGCGTAACCTAAACGGAGAAGCCATGCGCGAGAGACTAATGGCGGAGTCATCCGTGAGAGACTAATGGAAGAGTCAACCGTGTAACTAAACCGGAGAAGCCATGCGTGAGAGACTAATGGAGTCATCCGTGAGAGACTAATGGCGGAGTCATCCGTAAGAGACTAATGGCGGAGTCATACGTGTAACTAAACCAGAGAAGCCATGCGTGAGAGACTCTAATGGCGGAGCCATGCGTGAGAGACTCTAATGGCGGAGACATGTGTGTAAACCTAAAACGGAGAAGTCATGCGTGAGAGACTTAATGGCGGAGAAGCCATGCGTGAGAGACTAATGGAGTTATCCGTGAAAGACTAATGGCGGAGTCATACGTGTAACTAAACCAGAGAAGCCATGCGCGAGAGACTCTAATGGCGGAGCCATGCGTGAGAGACTCTAATGGCGGAGACATGCGTGTAAACCTAAAACGGAGAAGTCATGCGTGAGAGACTAATGGCGGAGAAGCCATGCGTGAGAGACTCTAATGGCGGAGCCATGCGTGAGAGACTCTAATGGCGGAGCCATGCGCGAGAGACTCTAATGGCGGAGCCATGCGCGAGAGACTCTAATGGCGGAGCCATGCGCGAGAGACTCTAATGGCGGAGCCATGCGCGAGAGACTCTAATGGCGGAGCCATGCGCGAGAGACTCTAATGGCGGAGCCATGCGCGAGAGACTCTAATGGCGGAGCCATGCGCGAGAGACTCTAATGGCGGAGCCATGCGCGAGAGACTCTAATGGCGGAGCCATGCGCGAGAGACTCTAATGGCGGAGTCATATGTGTAAACCTAAAACGGAGAAGCCACGCGTGAGAGACTCTAATGGCGAAGCCATGCGCGAGAGACTCTAATGGCGGAGTCATATGTGTAAACCTAAAACGGAGAAGCCATGCGCGAGAGACTCTAATGGCGAAGCCATATGTGTGAACTAAAACTGAGAAGCCATACGTGAGCGACTAATGGCGGAGTCACCCGTTAGGGACTAATGGCGGAGTCATACGTGTAAAACTAAAACGGAGAAGCCATACGTGAGAGACTCTAATGGCGGAGCCATGCGTGAGACTAAAAACGGAGAAGCCATGCGTGAGACTCTAATGGCGGATTCCCTTTTTTTAAAATAAAATATAAACCACTTATGCAGCACCAGTATGACTTGTGGACTCACATAACCAATGACTCTCTCCGATAATAAACCTAGGACGCTAACCAGCCTACGACCATATTGTACACCTAACGAACATGAAGAACGGTCATCGGGCCCCCGAGGCCATGAAGCCCCCCGAAGCAACAAGTAATTAAAACGTGACCCAGACCTAAAGAAAAATGCATAGACATTAGTGATCCGAACCACGCGTATAAACGAAACATTAAACCAACCGCAATAATGAAACAGATGGGAGAAAAACAAGAGCCAGAGGCATTGCAGTTCGCTAAGAGAAGACTCTTATCGTGACAAAATGCATGAACTACTGTGAAAATATAGTAGGGCCTTACTCCTATTGGCCCA
Organism: Bufo bufo; assembly: GCF_905171765.1. Classification (NCBI taxonomy): domain Eukaryota; kingdom Metazoa; phylum Chordata; class Amphibia; order Anura; family Bufonidae; genus Bufo; species Bufo bufo. The sequence goes on along the minus strand of NC_053398.1, from coordinate 112,890,091 downwards.
CTGAACACTGGGGAGCCATTTGGTTAACTGGGGCAGGATACCAATCTGAGTGAATACGAAACAGAAGTCAAGGAGACCAGTCTTAGTGAATGCAAACCAGGACTAAAGAACACCACAAATTTTTTATTTTATTTTTTTGAAGTGAACAGAAAAAGTAGACCTATGGAATGTAACAAACCACCAAGGAAAGAAATGTAAGCCTAAAAAGAAAGCAGCTATGTTTACCAGAAGAGTAGTATCAGAGCGGTGTGCTGTTTGCCCTAGTAAGAATAGTGAGTAACCATGATGTAGAAATGAAAAGAAATGCAGCTTCAAGTGGAAGCAGAGTATAACACGTAATGTAAGAACAAGTGGGTGAATGCAGCTCTGGATGTGAGTGGTGTCTAAAACATGGTATGGGCACAGCTCTGGGTACGAGCATGAAGAGCATGGTATAAAGCAGCCGTATGAAAGCAATCTGAAGTAAGGAGAGTATTAACGTAACGCAACAGCGGACGTATGAACGCAGCTCTAGTAGTGAATGGTGTATAGCACAAAATGTAAATGCAGACACACAGACGTAGTTTTGAAAGTACCAACCCTAACCACAATCATTCGACGATTAGCGCAAAACCCCCTTCGTCCAGAACACTGCAAATCGCGGACCGCAGTGCGAGTCCTGTGCAGCAAGGTCGATGATACCGTGAGCGCCAGCATTCACATGGCACCTTTTGCTGTTTACCCAGATGTGAACGAGCTGCCATACAATGCTGCAGGGTTTTTTTTTTGGTTTTTTTTTATCGACCACTGATCCATATTTACCATTACTTAACACAATATGCATAGCTTGAGCCCACTGCAGACACGCGCCCTGCATGTAAACTAGGTATCGGAAAACATACAACCATGCCTACTCTAAGCACATGCTATCCCAATAACTGTATGCAATGGCCCCACCAGGCCTCTGAATAGCCGGACAAACAATACAAACAACCATCGTTCCACCATTAGCGCCCAACCTCTGCTTCATCCCAGAGCGCTACATGTCGCGGACCACAGCGTGGGTCCCGTGCAAACAACTCCGATCCTACCATGAATACTAGCGCCCTGCTGAGACATTCTGCCGTCGCCCAGCCGTAAGGAGCCTCCACACCATGCTGCTGTATCCTAGAGCTGACTCAGAGGTAGTGAAATCAGCTGAATCGGCATCAGCCTGGGCCCACAGGTACGTATGAATAGCCTTGTAATCAGCCTCCCCTCCCACAAATGCAGCAATATCCTGCTTATACATAGTAGAAGCACTTGACACAATTCTACGACAAGATTCCAGTGTTATAAACTGTCTCTTCAGGCCATGCATTAGGCACAACACAGCAGGGGAGATTTATTACTGTCCGAATTTTAGACTGGAAAAGACCGGAGCAGACAGTCAAAAACTGTGCTTGCCATTAATAAAACTGTTTAGTTAGGCTACATTCACATGACAGTGAAAAAATAAAACGACCATTAAAAACAGACATGCTGTCAGCTTTACATAGCCATTTTGCATCCATGTGTGCATCTATCTTCTAGCCATCTGACTGTTTTTAATGTTTTTTTGCATCCATTTTACAGCCGTTTAAATAGTTCTGGGGGTAGGCTGTTAACTGTAACCCAAAGTATAAAAGTGTCAGGTAACATTACGATCTGCCGGTGATCCGTGGCACTGTGGATCATTGTGATGGCTCTGTCATTAGACAGCTGCAATCACAGTGAAGATCCCAGAGACCAACCGAAGTAGTCTCTAGGCCTCTTATCGTTGTTACACACTGCAACAACAATCCTCTGTGAATAAAAGTATATAAAGCCAGCTATATGAGAGTGACCCCTAATGACTGTAAAGTCAACTGTGATTTTGTTGTCTGTGAATTAATCCCTTTCTACCCTGACTGTGGCACGAAGGGGCTAATTTGCTTTTTTCATTAAAAAAAAGTAAAAAAATCTATAAATTTTAATGTAATAAAAAATCTAATTAAAAAATAGAAATGTTATAGTTATAGTTATTAGATTTAGTAATAGTATAGCAGATTACTTACACAAAGGTATTCCTTTTAGATATATTTAGTATATTATTTTTATTTTTTTCGGCGGGGGGGGACATAAAACATGCAAACACACACCTATTTTTTCTTTTATTATTAAAAAAAAGCTTACAATGTCAAAATTGATGAATATCATAGGGCATCAACCTAAAACATAAAAAAAAGTAGTCACTTTCAAGAAGTTTCTAATATGCACAACTATATGTATGTTGGCCCAGAAATGAAACAGGTATTTGCAGTTAGATAGGCCAATTGCAAAAACTGAAAGATTGGCCCGTTAAGGAAGGGGGTTAAATATTCTGGTAAGGCCTCATGCACATGACCGCTCAGTTTTTTGTGGTCCGCAAATCGCAGATCCGCAAAACACGGAAGCCGCCCGTGTGCCTTCCGCAATTTGCAGAACGGAACAGGCAGCCCATTGTAGAAATGCCTATTCTTGTTCGCAAAACGGACAAGAATAGGACATGTTATATTTTTTTTGCGGAGCCATGGAAAGGAGTGCTGTCCGCATCTTTTGCGGCCAAATTGAAGTCAATGGGTCCGCACCCGAGCCGCAAAAACTGTGGACCAGAACAATGGTCGTGTGCATGAGGACTAATGACTAATAAAGTAGTGGGGTGTGAGGGTGGAGGCGGTGATAGGTAGTGATGGACGAACATCGCTCGGGATGATTCGCGAATGCACTTTCGTGATCAAATGTTTGCGAACCGCGCATTCGCATCGCGCCCATTGATTTTAATGGCAGCCGAACCTGGAAAACCTTTAGGTCATATTTGCAGCCACCAAATACAAACTATGAGTGCACAAATAGTCCCAAAACACGGACAGTGACATACCAGAGGGGGATCATTGGCAAAAATTCCCACAAAAAATATGTATTTTAATCAGGGGCCATTTTTATGCGTCTTAAAGGGAAACGCTAAAAAATGTGCCCTGCTGGATCCTAGAAAAACTTTATTTCCTTTTGGTTTGATGTATACAAATGTGCAGCTATCTCAATTCTTTTTTTTTTTTCAATACGAAAATTGCATAGTTAAATTTCATATAATGCGCACACGCAAAAAGGGCGTGGCCTAGTCTAGCAACTGGTTTGAACTACCCAAAATTTCGCGACAGTGAGGAAGAACTGCTGATCACTGTAAGTAATTTCACATTACACCCCAATACACCAGCGTATTTGATTACATTTCACATGCATGTCAGACCAATCGCTTTATATGCAGATAGATTGTTAGAAAATATCTGCGTTTGCGAAAATAGCCACTTATGATGCGAATATCTTTTTCGCCATACCTACAACTTCACTTTTTATCAGTTCTAAGTAGATATTACTGATTGGTGCACAGCACTATGTCTGTAGCATGTACATATGGACAGCATAGAAATATCTCTCACATGCACATTGCACATTCATTCATGAGCAGCCACTGGCGCAGTGAAAAGAAACCAAGCTCCCCAGAATCTATCCTGCCGCAGAGTTCGTACAGGTAGTCATTAACGGCATGTTTTTGCTGGAGCAGCCTATCAAGCATATACAAGGTAGAGTTCCAGCGCGTCGGGCTGTCACAAATCAGATGTCTGATGAGCAAGTGGTGTCGCCGCTGAACGTCAGCAAGGCGAGCCATGGCCGTGTAAGATCTTCTAAAATGGCCAGAAATCTCTGGCCTGCCGCAAGACGTCCTGGACCTCGGGGTATTTGGCAACAAATCGCTGTACGACTAAGTTCAGGACGTTTGCCATACTTGTCAGGTGTGTCATTTTGCCCTGTTTAAGTGCGCAGATTTGCACCGTTGTCGCACACCACTTTACCAACTGTCAATTTGAGCGGGGATAGCCACTGATTGGCCTGTGACTGCAGAACTGAAAGCAGTGCAGGACCGGTGTGGCTCTTGGCTTCCAGGCACAACAGCCGCAGCAGAGCATGGCAACGTCTCACCTGGCACGTCAAAAATGTTCTGGGGAGCTTGGGGGTGCAGCGGAAGAGGTGGTAACAGTGGAAAAGTAGGTGTCAGCCGAGGAGGAGACGGATAATGGAGTAGGAGGAGGAGAAGAAGAGGCAGGCCTGCATGCAATCCATGGCAGTAACACCAAATCCACATGGGTGCCACGGGTTACATGCTTGATGGCTGTCTGAAGGTTCACCCAGTGGGCATTAAGAGTTATGTACCTTCCCTGCTGTGTTTGCTAGACCACGTGTCTGTGGTCAGATGTATCTTGGCACCGACACTATCTGCCAGAGATATATTAACTTGCCGCTGAACGTGGCCATATAGTTCAGGGATGCCCTTCTGGGAGAAATATTTCCTTCCGGGGACCTTCCATTGTGGTGTGCCAATGGCCACAAATATTCTAAAGGCCTCTGAGTCCACCAATTTCTATGGCAGTAGATTGCGGGCTAGCAGTTCTGACAAGCCAGCGGTCAGCCGTTTGGCAAGAGGATTATCATTTTTTTACGCTCGAACAATTGGGCCACGAAAGCCTGATGAACGCGACGACGGCACGGTGGAAGGTGGAGTTAAGGACAAATGGGAGGAGAAGGAGAAGAGACAGGACGTCGAGTGTCGGGAGTGTGGCTTTGTGGGCTCTGACGGCGTTGCTCACACTGGGCTTGGTGATGGGAGGCCAGGCGGTCGTCCCTAGGTGAGTGTTGGGCTTACCGCGATTTATGCGTTGACAGCACAGGCTGCAGATGGCAACACTATTGTAAGCAGCTGACACGTTAAAAAAAGTTCGCCGCCAAACGACCGCAGGTCGAGATTCAAGGCCATCTCTAGTGATAGGTTCGAATTGGCCATACACTTCAGATATACAGTATGTCAACCAAATCCACCCAATTTCAGTGGAATAGGCAGCTTTTTTGCTTTTGAGGAAAAAATCTGGCAGAGGCAATTTCTCTCCTCGCCATTCACAACACATGCCTGCTTGGGTGAGCCAAGAATCCATATGTATTGGGGGATTGGCAGGGATAGATGCCAACAGTTAAAGGGATGATACAGCAATTTATATTGATGCTCCATCATCAGGATAGGTCATCAATATATGATTGGCGGGGATCCAACACCCCCCCTCCCCGATCATTTGTTTGAAGCTATTCATTATACTGCACTTCATCTTGGAATTGCAATGTTATGACGAGTTCTCACTCCATTCACACTATGCAACTGCTCCTCCCCATCAAACAGCTGATCTTAAGGGGTGGCGAGTGTCAGACCCCCGCCAATCAGATATTGATGACCTATCGTTACTGCATAACCTATGTAATTTATGTGTATGGGCTTCCAAAGACATAGACATGAGGTACCAGAGAAATATTGGGGTTACTCACAGAAAAGATGCATTATGGGTGATATCTATCACAAAAAATTATAATCTAGCTATCCATCTCTATTCTACAATTTGCGGTCCATATCACCATTGGTCTCTATATGGGCTTTCAACAGTATAAAATTACTCTCTAACCAAAAACGACAGTAAAACCATTCATAACCACTTATAAAATTTAGCAGGAAAAAAAAACTATTAAAAAGTATTATTTAAATAACACTGTATCTATCTTTCTAGTTAGAAGTATCTACTCCATTTTAATCTATTGAAATATATTGCAGGCAAATGCAATCCTCTGCAGGGTATTGTGAATATTTAATTTCATACAGGGAAGATTCTCTGTGCTCCTACAATGAAACGCTAAGATTAGACACACAACATAATTTCTATTATGTTAATGTAGCCTTAAAATATATTGTACTGAGTGCTGTAACAATCAAATTATCAATTATAATGTCTACACAGGGTAGGAAAGTGTTCCAAAAACACAGGGCTGATTATTGCTTCAGTACATCCAATCTGCATACTCATTGTTTGGTACAGGGAAAAACAAATTATCTTCTTCTGGCCTTAGTTCAAATTTAATTAAACGAGTGCAAAGCAATTATAATAAAGTACAATAGTTGAGTAATGAAAGGAAGATAATTCATTAACCTATTAATCTTTATTTATGTTACTTTCAAATAAGTATGTCATTTCTTTATTGCATCCCTTAAGAAAATGAACACTTTTCTGGCTTTGGATATAACCCTTTCAGCAACCCAGTTGCTATAAATGTTGTAATATCAGTGATTTAGGAATTATGCTTTATCCATATACGGTAGGAATATCACATCCACTTATTATACTCTAACAAAAACATTCTTTGATGGGTATTGGATCAAATATTTTGGATTATCAGATGTTTATTGAAAAATTGAAAAAGACCTACTTGTTCCCCTATCGTCCCCCGTAGTAGCAGCCACATGCTTCCCAAAACTGCATTGGTTTTACCTCCAAAAGCACATTATTAATGAATTTTGTGTGTGGCTGCCACTATGTCGGACCATACTGTGATAGAAAACTAGAAATTGAAGAAATCCAAAAATAAAATCTTGAAAAAAATGCCTTATGCCTCATTAACACATCTGTATTTTGGTCAGTTATTTCAATCAATGATTGTGAGCCAAAACCTGTCACTATGGGGAGTGGGAGAAACTCCCCACTGTATGATAAAGGGTATGCGGGGAAGCAGCTAGGCCAGGATGCCAGGATAAGGGAGCAGGTCACCTGCTAAATCCTTGCCCTAACTCCTCACCGTATGAGCGTACCTGGATGGTAGGACGGATCATACCCAGGATACATAGGACCCTCAGTCGCCCTGATAATCCCTCACATAGGAGCAGGGGAGAGACGACCAGTTCTTCCAAGACACGGAAGAGCAGGAGTCTCTGCAGGCCTAACAGCAAAGAGAGGAAGCCAAATGGAATGGCAGGTAAGTATCCAGTGGCGGGGATAACCACTGAACCAAGAGCCCAGGAAGGCATGGTAACTTCACTGCCGCAGCTATACAGATATAAAACACCAGATATAAAACACCAACTGACCAGACATGTAACAACAACAAGATGAGACACGGCACCCAGAACATAAACCCACACAGTTAAGAAAGGGGAACATGGAGGATAGAATGGGAAAACAATTTATGTCCAACATGGTGGCCCTCAAGGACTGGGCAGGTTCACCCAGGAAATGAGCAGAGCTCCATCAACAAACAAGACTGGAGTATAACTGACTCCAGCCTGGAAGTAACAGGCAATATAAACCTTGTGGCCACACCCAGGACACACCTAAATCCCCACCAGCTAGATAATTAACCCCTTCAGCACCAGACAGGGAAGGCCCAAGGAGAAAGGAGGAGGCACCTACATGCTAAAACCACAACAGGTTGCCGCTGGCAACAGCATGCACTGCAACCGTGTCACGGCGCACACCAAAGACCGTCACAAAACCAACAGCGGGTCAAAGACACAGAACAGGTGTAGATCTTTCCCTTATACCTTATGTCTGTGAAGCCTTCACTCCTGGTTTTGGCTCACAATCACTGATGGAAATCACTGACCAAAACACTGACGTGTGAATGAGGCATTATGTAGAGCCTCTGGGCAGGAACTGCGGCTCTGATGTGGACCAAAACAACATTCGTGTGCATAAGGCCTAAAGTTCTAAGTCAGTTTCATGTCATACTCTACATTTCTCAAAAAATTTAAAAACTCATATCTGCAATTTAGCACTGTGTTGTAGCCTCAATTTTTTTTCTCACTGGTAGCAGTGGCATTATAGAGTGAAAATCTTTTCTATCATAAAAGTAACCACAACCTGTGTCTCTGGTGACTATACAGGGATTTTAACATACTTGGCCACTACTTAGCAATTATCATGTCCTAAAAATTGTGCGATCATGTCTCATTTTTGACAAATTTTTACAGATCTGCAGCAAATTTTTCTATATGGCTGCATTATATAGTCTTCTCTTTGATGTTGGTCTCTTTGGCATTTGATGGGCAATCTGAGATATAGTAATTCTAGTTAGCTGCAACTCTGGGGATCCCTCAAGCCAAAGAGGATGTTTTCAAACCAAAAAACAAGTTTAACAATTTTAATGTGGAAATATTGTAACTTTTCTCATTGCAAAATTCGATTAATCCCCTTTCAACTTTTATTTGTAAAAACTCTGTTTTTGTTCACTTTTTATGTCATTGCACACATTTGTCTTCTTGCTAAACATAAGAGACTGGGATTTTAAATTGCCGACAGATAATAAATCTGATATCTACCACACTGCCATCCATCTGTCTACTATTTTCTGGTGTGCATTGATTTGCATGCCTGTGTTTGCTTCAAAGCCATCTATATAATATACCATCCATAACGCGAGCATCACACATAATGATCTTTATTCTATCGTTATATATATGAATAATAACTGTAGATAGATAAGTAGCCCAAAAAATGAGTAAAAAGTCAATAGATAGATAAATATTTGAGAGAGAGGAATAACCTGAAAATCCTGGTCCCCAGTGTGAAATCTTTAGTAGGATCCCCACCTTCTATGTGTTTCCTACAATAGTGTTGTCTTCTTATGCGGCAGAATGTATTTTTAGGCCTTCATGGGCTCAGTAGCGAAAGGAAGGTAGGAATGAAGGAAGGAAAGGAAGAATCTTAACATGGGCCCCCACCTGCTATATAATTTCTACCATAGTGTTATCTTCTTATGTGGTGAAGAGCAGATATGGAAATAGGTATCTCCCAGGGAAAGAGGAACCTTTGTGCTAGCACCACCTTTTGGAAGTGGTTCCCTATGAGTCAAGCCTTAGGAAATGGCAAGGGAAAGGTGAAGCTAACAAGATTATTCTCTTTCCCTAGGAGATAACTCTGCATATTATTTTCCCATGGAGCAGTGCCACTAAGTCTTCATACATGGCTAGTCTCCTTAAGGAGAACCAGTAACTCCCTTAAGCTGCATCCCTAGATAGACAGGCAGACAGATAGGTAGGTAGATAGATGCACCAAAATAAAGTAATGTTGTGTATATTGAGGTTTCATATCACATGACTACAGCAAAAATCATGGCATGGCCCATGTCTCTTTGTCACAAACCAGCATGTGTGAACCCACCGTGCTACGCGTCCTACCTCCTCACATCCTCCTTTCGGAGGATGAACATGAATGGCAGAACATGCAGACCTCTTACCAAAGGCTAAGATCGGAAGCCAAGACTCAGAACATAGGTTCGGACAACAGATCACAGAACTCAGATCCAGGGAACAGAAACTCAGAAATTCAAGAGAAAGCAAGGAACGCCAAACACGGCACAGAACAGAGTGGTCTTGGTAATGCATACTGTCACGTTCCGGAGGCCCAAAGGAAGACCTCCGGGACATTTTGCAAACAGGACACAGGCAAGATATAGATCAGGGACCAACAAAGTACTTTATTACACATGTAATAAAAGAACATGACAGTATAGCAGGTTAAGCAATAGTGGTAGCACTACCACAGAACCAAGTGCACTGGCAGACCAGAGGCAAAACCCAGAGGGTAGAGAGCCAGTGAGCCCCGTTCTTCACAGAGCCCCTGGGGGTGGGGATGAACTGGGCCGAGGGCTCACTGGTTGCACCTCCAGGAAGGTCCTGGTACACTTGGCCCCTACCTGCAAAGAACCACTCTGGTGCAAGCACCAGCGGAAAAAGACAACAACAGACCTGGAACCCATACAAACACAGGACATGTATCAGACAACAAGACAAACAGAAACCAGCACATAAGCAGGATTGAAGCATGGCGGTCTCAGGCAGAGCTGCACACAGACTAGAGATCCTCCATCCTGAGAACCCAGGGACCCTCTCACGAAGGCAGGACATACACAGGACAGGAACAGAAGCAGTAAAGCACTGCAGGCCAAACATGGAACAGATTATATCAGAAGCAATAAGCACTGCCAGGCTGGGCATGGAACAGACTAAATCAGAAGCAGTAGGCACTGCCAGGCTGGACATAGGACAGGATCAGAAGCAGTTTAGCACTGCCAAGCTATCAGATGCAGTTAGAGCACTGCTAGGCTAGACATGGAACAAAGTGGATCCAGACAGAGAACAGGCACAGACGAACAGGCAGGACATGGACAAGGATAACAACATCACCACAGAACAGGTACAGAAGAACAGACGAAGCAACAACAACACCAACATCAACACTATACCAGGCGACACCAAACAGAAGGGCAGATGGCAAACCCCCTGGGTCAGCAGCAAGGGGCTACAGCCAGCAAGACAAAAGACAGACTGAACTCCTTGGTGAGCAGCAAGGTGCTACACCCAGAAAGACATAAGACAGACAGACCTCTTGGATAAGCAGCAAGGTGCTACACCCAGCAAGGCCCAAGACTGACTGACCACAAGCCCCATAGCTCACAGAGAGATATAGCTGCGATAACGAGGGCACCTGATAAGCCACACCCATGAACAGACCAGGGGAAGTTAACCCCATCGAAACCAAACATTGAGGGGAGCCTGCATGAACAGGGAAGAGAACACACACGCTGCAGAACGGGATGTTGCCCCTGGATACACGAGTCCACCGCAGCCAGTACGCCAGAGCACAAACATCCCGTGAACAGAAATATATCCATACTAAGGCCATGTTCACACACAAGGCCGCAGCCAGCACGCTTTACAGAACCAGCATACATGGGTATACCCACAGCCAGTACACAAAGCGCATGCAGCCAGCCTGCACCGCACCGGTGCCAGGAACCACAGAGATGCAGACACGGGGAATGCAAACATTCACAGGCCACAGTTCACACACCAAACCGCAGCCAGCACGCAGCCCCAATCAACCAGCATACACAGGAGTCAGCCTGCAGCCAGTACGCGAGAGGGCATGCAGCCAGCCTACACGGCCACAACTGTCACAGTGAACCGCACCGTGTAGGCTGATAATCCGAAATTCACATATGGCTAAAAAATTACGGCAAGCTTTTTGTGTGTACATCTCAAGTCTGGGCCAGGAGAGCCTTTCAAAAACTACCTATGGAAAATTAGACCTTTAAAACTAAAATTTATTTATATCATTAAAATAAGGGAAGGCTGATTAGGCCTGATCAACTAAGGATATAAATCATATATAATATCTTAATCAGCCTTCCCTTATTTTAGTGATATAAATAAAATTTTGTTTTAAAGGTCTAATTTTTCATAGGTAGTTTTTGTTATGCACGTTTGACCTTCCTATCTAATATAGATGCACAATTTGAGAATATTCAGGAGAGCCTTTCAACCTTAAGACAATTTTCATCTTTAGGTTTCTCCAAGTGTTGGATTCTTGTTTTATAAAGATTCTGCATTACAGTTGCTACCAGGATGAAAGCAGAATAAGCGACAATAACAATTCCTCCAGAAAATGTAATTCTACTTTAATGAAAAGCCTCTTTTATTTAACCACAATATATTGCTTTCTAAAGGAAATGTTACCTTCTGCAGCATCCAGTCTATTACTGCCAGTTCTGCTAAATTACAACTGTGAGACATCCATACATTTCTACATCCTCCACTCTGATGATGCTTCATGATTTGCCATGAATATCATTTAAATGTATATTGCTTTCTCTGAAGATATTCCCTTTATTTTATTTTTTAAATTAAGAGATCTTAAGACATTTAAGGCGATAAAGCCGAGTCTCCCCATCAGAGGAAAAAAATCAGCGCACAGCAATGTGTCAAGGCTGAAAAAATGTGTTTTAATTATTCTTTTACAACCGATTCTATTATTTATAACAGGCCTGAGCTTTTCAGTGTAATGAAAGGGCCATAAAATTGTCAACCGTGAAGTAAAACTGTGTGAGAGAAGATTGTCAATTTTACAGTATGCCAAAGCAGATCATTAAACTGGGTTACTGTAATAATGAAAAAGAGCAGACAAAGGCAATTGGGAAAAAAATACAATGTAATATAAAATAACATACAATTATATCTGAAATGTAAAACATAATGTTCAGTACACAGAGCTGACATTGAAGAACAGTGTTTATGTGACTCCCATTATTGTCATATAGTTTATTATATGCATTACCGGTGATATCGCATATGTAAGAAAAAGTATAGATGATATCATTAATATATGTATAACACTGAATACAGCCGGTAGAGACACAAACTGCAGATGAATAGAGATAGATAGATAAATAGATAGATAGATAAATAATAGATGGATAGATAATAGATAGATAATAGATAGATAGATGATAGATAGATAGATAGATAATACACAGATGATAGATAGATAATAGATAGATAGATAAATAGATAATAGATAGATAGATAGATGATAGATAGATAGATAGATAGATAGATAGATAATACACAGATGATAGATAGATAAATAGATAGATAATAGATGGATAGATAATAGATAGATAGATATAGACAGATAGATGATAGATTGATCTAATAAATAATTTATTAGATAATAGATAACTATAATACATAATAGATAAATTTTAGATAGATATATGATAGATAGATAGATAATAGATGGATAGATAATAGCTAGATAGATAGATGATAGATTGATATAATAGATAACTATAATACATATTAGATAAATTATAGATAGATAGATAATAGATAGATATGTACAAAGATGATAGATAGATAGATAGATAGATAGATAGATAGATAGATAGATAGATAGATAGATAGATATCCAACGGACGTCACAAACGACTGAGAATTACTGAAGCCCAAATAAAAAGTCAAGCATAAGATAGTTACAAAACAACACCGTGTTAGGCTTCTTTTACACTGCCGGCAGGAGTTTTGGCAGGCTTTTCCTGCAGAGAACAGCCTGCCGGAGCTCTTTAGTTCAGCAATGACGGAGGGTACCAGAAAGCCCTATGGCCTCATTGATTATCATGGGCTCTGGCAGAGATCCGTTTGCTACCCTGCAAAAATGTCGGTATTTGACCGGACAAATACTGCTGCATGGCATCTTTCGGTAATGCTGGATCTATTTATAAGTGCAGGGAAATGAGGAAATGAGGAATCATTTCACAGCATCTTAGTGCAGGGAGAGACGTCAGAAGGCGCTAGGGACATTGAAAGGAAAGGGATTTACAAGTGCAGGGAAAGATTATTTGGGGATCCAAATAGTCATTAGAAAGCTCTGTCGTTCCAGCTTTTTGTTATTGGGCTGCAAGTGCTATGTGGAAAAGCCTTTAGTGGCTTATATCTTAGTATCTTTAGTATCTTATATCAGTACTACAAGAAAAATACATATACACATTTCACTTCTGCAGTTATTTCTGGTGAAAGTGTATAGGGTCGTATTCCAGTACAACAAGAAAAATATATTATCAGTGCATTTCTGCAGTTAATTCTGGTGAACGCATATAGTGGTCTATTTCAGTCCAACAAGAAAAATACACTGCTCAAAAAAATAAAGGGAACACTTAAACAACACAATGTAACTCCAAGTCAATCACACTTCTGTGAAATCAAACTGTCCACTTAGGAAGCAACACTGAGTGACAATCAATTTCACATGCTGTTGTGCAAATGGGATAGACAACAGGTGGAAATTATAGGCAATTAGCAAGACACCCCCAATAAAGGAGTGGTTCTGCAGGTGGTGACCTGACCACTTCTCAGTTCCTGTGCTTCCTGGCTGATGTTTTGGTCACTTTTGAATGCTGGCGGTGCTTTCACTCTAGTGGTAGCATGAGACGGAGTCTACAACCCACACAAGTGGCTCAGGTAGTGCAGCTTATCCAGGATGGCACATCAATGCGAACTGTGGCAAGAAGGTTTGCTGTGTCTGTCAGCGTAGTGTCCAGAGCATGGAGGCGCTACCAGGAGACAGGCCAGTACATCAGGAGACGTGGAGGAGGCCGTAGGAGGGCAACAACCCAGCAGCAGGACCGCTACCTCCGCCTTTGTGCAAGGAGAAACAGGAGGAGCACTGCCAGAGCCCTGCAAAATGACCTCCAGCAGGCCACAAATGTGCATGTGTCTGCTCAAACGGTCAGAAACAGACTCCATGAGGGTGATATGAGGGCCCGACGTCCACAGGTGGGGGTTGTGCTTACAGCCCAACACCGTGCAGGACGTTTGGCATTTGCCAGAAAACACCAAGATTGGCAAATTCGCCACTGGCGCCCTGTGCTCTTCACAGATGAAAGCAGGTTCACACTGAGCACATGTGACAGACGTGACAGAGTCTGGAGACGCCGTGGAGAACGTTCTGCTGCCTGCAACATCCTCCAGCATGACCGGTTTGGCATTAGGTCAGTAATGGTGTGGGGTGGCATTTCTTTGGAGGGCCGCACAGCCCTCCATGTGCTCGCCAGAGGTAGCCTGACTGCCATTAGGTACCGAGATGAGATCCTCAGACCCCTTGTGAGACCATATGCTGGTGCGGTTGGCCCTGGGTTCCTCCTAATGCAAGACAATGCTAGACCTCATGTGGCTGGAGTGTGTCAGCAGTTCCTGCAAGACAAAGGCATTGATGCTATGAACTGGCCCGCCCGTTCCCCAGACCTGAATCCAATTGAGCACATCTGGGACATCATGTCTCGCTCTATCCACCAACGTCACGTTGCACCACAGACTGTCCAGGAGTTGGCAGATGCTTTAGTCCAGATCTGGGAGGAGATCCCTCAGGAGACCGTCCGCCACCTCATCAGGAGCATGCACAGGCGTTGTAGGGAGGTCATACAGGCACGTGGAGGCCACACACACTACTGAGCCTTATTTTGACTTGTTTTAAGGACATTACATCAAAGTTGGATCAGCCTGTAGTGTGTTTTTCCCCTTTAATTTTGAGGGTGACTCCAAATCCAGACCTCCATGGGTTAAAAAATTTGATTTCCATATTTTTTTTTGTGTGATTTTGTTGTCAGCACATTCAACTATGTAAAGAACAAAGTATTTCAGAAGAATATTTAATTAATTCAGATCTAGGATGTGTTATTTTTGTGTTCCCTTTATTATTTTGAGCAGTGTATATATACGCACTGCACTGTTGCAGTTATTTTTGGTGAAAGCGTATAGGGGCATATTTCAGTACTACAAGAAAAATATATATGCACTTCACTCTTTAAGTTTTTTCTGGTGAAAGAGTATAAAGTCATATTCCAGTACAACAAGAAAAATATATTCTCAGTGCATTTTTGCAGTTAATTCTGGTGAAAGCGTATAGTGACCTATTTCAGTCCAACAATGAAAAAATCTACGCACTTCACTGCTGCACTTATTTGTGGCAAAAGCGTTCAGTGGCCTATTTCATTATAGAAAGAAAAAATATATACGCACTTCACTGGTGCAGTTATTTGTGGCAAAAATGTTTAGTGGCCTATTTCAGTACAAAAATAAAAAAATATATGCACATTACTGTTGCACTTATTTGTGGCAAAAGCGTTTACTGGCCTTTTTCCGTACAAAAAAAATATATATTCTCAGTTCACGTCGGCGGTTATATGTGTTGAAAGCATGGCTGGGAGTCAGCAGGGTACCAGCAGTGGGAGGTCACGAGCCAAACATGCCCGGGGTAGAGCACCTGCTCCGCAGCAGATTACCTGCCCAGGAAGTAGTGGTGCAGGGGTCAGTGCGGCAGTTATATGTGGTAACATCTTTTGTGACGTATTTCAGTCGAAAAACAACATTTATTCAGCGGTCAGCGCTGCGGTTTTATGCAGTAAAATCTCCATGATGTCTCCATGATAAATCTGCAGCATGGGGGCTCCGTGTGGGATCTACACACTTTCAAAATCATCCTTCAGCGGAGCGGATAGATGCCGGGTGACCGGGACGCTTCATGACCTTCCCAGGAGCTGCTGTAGGGAGCAGCGGTTCATTTCTAAGACGTCTGTATAGTGCTGGGGTAATCCGAACACCCTCTCCATCTCCATGCTCCATTATATGCAGTAAAATCTTTTGTGACGTATTTTGGTGGAAAAATAAATCTTATTGAGCATTCAGTGCTGTAGTAATATGCGGTAAAATCTTTATTGAAGTATTTCAGTCAAAAAACTAAATTTATTCTGCGGTCAGCGTTGTGGTTATATGCGGTAAAATCTTTAGTGAAGTATCTTAAGGAACTTCGCTACTCCTTCGGGCTCAAAGCTATCATGACGCTTTGTCTTGTCATTGTCTGTAGCTACTAGAGGCCTGTTCATGCCAGGCAGGTTCCCCCAGAAGTATCTTGGTCGATCGACACTCATTGTCATTGTGCCATTCTGTGGCTTCCTCATGCTGCTGCCACCTGCACACTCTGTCATTGTGCCACTCTGTGGCCTCCTGATTCTGCTGCCACCTCCAGACTCTGTCATTGTGCCGCTCTGTTGTCTCTGCCTGATGCTGCTGCTGACACCTCCAGACTCTGTCATTGTGCCACTCTGTGGCCTACTCATGCTGCTGCCACCTCCAGACTCTGTCATTGTGCCGCTCTGTTGTCTCCGCCTGCTGCTGCTGCTGACACCTCCAGACTCTGTCATTGTGCCACTCTGTGGCCTACTCATGCTGCTGCCACCTCCAGACTCTGTCATTGTGCCGCTCTGTTGTCTCCGCCTGATGCTGCTGCTGACACCTCCAGACTCTGTCATTGTGCCACTCTGTGGCCTACTCATGCTGCTGCCACCTCCAGACTCTGTCATTGTGCCACTCTGTGGTCTGCTCATGTTGCTCATGCTGCTGCCATATTCACACTATGTCACCTTGCCACTCTGTGGTATACTGCTGCTGCTGCCATCTCCACATTATGTCACCTTGCCACTCTGTGGTCTCCTCATGCTGCTGTCATCTCCACACTTTAATACTGTATGCAGATGAAAGGCGTTTGAGCACTCACAGGGCCAAAACTGACCAAATAACTCACGTATGAACTTGGCTTACAGGTCGATGTTAGTGCCAAGAAAAAACGCACTCCTTTTACACCATCACCAGCTGCTTCAACATCGATGTCAACAGAACCTGTTCTATTAAATGTGCATACAAGTAGAACCCCCTTACAGAGTGGAGACGGTGTCAGTAGTAATTTATTGTTGACGTCACTGATTACTTTGCCTTTCCTCCGATCCGTCAGAACCATAACCCACAAAAAACGGATGCTGTCTGTGGAGCATATGCCTTCACTCGGTCAGCATTTGCTCAATAATCCATCAGTATTGCTAATGACAAAAAAATAACTTGTCACCTTGCCACTCTGCGGTATCCTGCTGCCGCTGCTGCCATCTCCACGTTATGTCACCTTGCCACTCTGTGGTCTCCTCATGCTGCTGCCATCTCCACACTATGTGGACTTCTTATGCTGTTCCCACCCTCCCCACTTCATGACTGGGCCACTATTTTGCCTTTTGGCCTAGCTGACATCATCATTTATTTGACCTTTCTCCTGATTTGTCAGAAGGAAGGAAAAATGATCCTGTCTGTGTAGCAGCTGTAAGGCCTGTATGGTCCCATCAGAATTGGCTTCTGATTCGGTAGCCAAAAGCAGGAGTGGTTACAAAACATAGAAGACATGCAAATATTCAATTCACATGTTATCTCTGATTTAGATTCACTCCTGTTTTTTTTGGGCATTAGCAATACTGATGGATTATTGAGAAAATGCTGACCGAGTGAAGGCGTATGCCCCACAGACAGGATCTGTTTTTTGTGGGTTCTGATGGATCAGAAGAAGGGCAAAGTAATCAGTGACATAAACAATAAATTACTACTGACACTGTCTCCACTCTGTAAGGGGGCTCTACTTATATACGCGTTTAATAGAACAGGTTCTGTTGACATCGATGTTGAAGCAGCTGGCGACTGTGTAAACGGAGTTCACTTTTTCTTGGCTCTAACATCGACCTGTAAGGCGAAGTTCATACGTGAGTTATTTGGTCAGTTTTGGCCCCGTGACTGCCCAAATAAGTGATCCCTAATCTTCATCTCTAATTAATACTTTAGGCATTTTTGGACACAGCCTTACCAATGATGTTTTTGTTTGTTCTCTTTTAAATACAAAGGGGGAAAGGGTGTTGTTTGCATTTGTTTCCTTTTTATATTTTGTTTAAAAAAATGTAACTTATTTAACTTTATCTTGAACATGGGATTGGCAGATTGCTCATACCATAGACAGCAGTAGTTTACCATTGCAGTCTATGGCAAAATCGCTTTGCTCGGGCTTAATAGGAATTTTACTCTGGCAAGCTTGGGATCCTTCATCCAATTTTTTATTGTTTTCAGCTTCCCAATACACTGTATGCAATATTAAATGACGATATTAGAAAGTATAACTTGTGCTGCAAAAAAAAAAAAAAAGCTCTCATATGTCTATGTGAATGGGAACAAAAAGCTATGACTTCAGTAAAGCAGTAAAAAATAAAAACGAAAAAATGGTAAATTGCAAGGTCCTGAAGGGAACAAAGAAAATAGTATATTTTTAAGGAGGTGTAAATAGTACCTATATATATAAAGGTTTAATACAGGATTATAAAAAATATGGTGACTTTCTCTTAGAAACCACATTTCAACGTGTTGAAGGAGTATGGGGGAAATTTATCATCTCCCTGCTCCTGAAACTTTGTGTTTGCAACTTTTTAGACACAGTTGAGACAAAATATTGTCTCAAGTGATGTTTTTATGTTGCCACTTTTCCGAAAGAGGGTGTGGGGAGGGTGCATGGTTAGCAGCCAAGACAAACCTATTTTCATTTTTATCAGTTTTCTGGCGCAAATTAAGACAGAACTCTACAGCAGCTTCAACTTATTTAGGTGCACAAGCTCCAGGAGGCTATGCCAAATATATGAAGGGGTGTGTGTAGCAGCACAGGGGATATGAAGACCAGTGTTTAAAGCTCCAGTCTTGATAAATCTCCTCCTATGTCTAGTATTGAAGTCAGCGGAGCTGAGCTGAAACACCACACACAACTTGTGCACAGATATGGATCTGTTTTTGGAAGAAAGTCAAATGGATATAAAAACACTTAAAGAGGATCTGTCACCTCTCCTGACTTGTCTGTTTTAGTAACTCTTTGCATTCCACATGCAATAACCGTTCTGGAGAATCTTTTCATATAACTATGCTGTTTCATTTATTAATGAATCTGCAACTCGATGTTACCAGTGGAGGGGTCCCTGCACAGTCTAACACTGGCAGCACTGACCTCATCACCTCTCACGCACACACATATATACACTGGTAATACCCAGCTACAAATTAATTAATAATAGTAACTGTGGGGCTGATTGACATAAAGTTATATGAATAAATTCCCCCAAAAAGCTTATTGCATGAGAAATACAATTATTTAAGAAAACCGGATGTGCCAGGAGTGCTGACAGGTCCTCTTTAAAACTGGCACAAAGCAATAAAGGAACCTTTTTGCTGCTATTTGCAGCTATAAAAAACTCTTCTCCAGACTCTAGGCAAAGAAGATTTGTGAGAAGATCACCTGTTCTTGCTTCTAACATGGAAAAGAGAGGCAGGAGGTAACTTGACTTGTTTGTACTAGATTACTGTATGTATTTAGTGAGAATTCTTGTTTTTTGATCAGTCTTGTTTACCCAATTACTCTTTGCCTTCTTCTTGCTACTCTGATTGACCTCGGACTGTTTAGTTACCTATCTCCTGCTTTTGCATCTCTGTACTTTCATCTCTCTTACTTCTGTTCTGAATCAACTTGTTTCTGTTGCTGCTATTGGATAATGTTTTGTTTTTCACCCCAGGTATTATGACTATTCGACCTGTCCACTCAACCTTCTAGCAGATACCTGGTGATAGAATTTCAAATCAACTGCAGAGACCGCTCAAGCTTAACTTCATATGTTCCCGAGTGGGATTGCCCCTATTGGGGTGGCTATTTTACTGTAGGTAGTGTCCCTGTACTTACAACGTTGTTTCAGGGCAAGTTCGCCAGCTCTTGTAAACCGGGGACCAAGTCTGGTAGTGGATGCACAGTTTACTGGACAGGTTTCATGCATCCCGTCAGCTCTGTCAGAACTGCTACACAACTTTAAATGTAGATTTTAAGCCTAAATTGTTTAGATAAAACACAGTAAATCACCATAAGCCTTTTTACTACATCTCAATAAGGCTATTATAAATAAGACAACTATGAGTATCTTAGATGTATCTGCCTTATCCAAATGTATGTGTTGGAAACCTGGCTAGGTTGTTTTGGTTTATTTTAGTCTGCTGAATTTGAGTGTTTTCGTGTTCTTTTGTTACAGTTTCATAGTTCTATTTCATAATGCTTTATATACTTTTAAATATTTTTTAAATATGGTATGACGGAAATTCTAGAATGTGTTTATTTGTTTTCAAATCCTGGTGATATGATCAGTCACTGGATCAGAGAGGTAGGTTGTACTACAACAGCATCCTCCCCTTTCTACCAAGGAAGCAATAGGCTTATTTTTAGGAGTAGTGCTGATATGTGATTCCACTGTTAACTTAATATATGCACAAAACAATATCTAGTAGATGTCATAAACAAAAGAATATCTAATATATGTCAATTAATTATTGCATAATGATTACTGGAAATTTTCCACAGCACTCCCATAAGAATCCACAAGAAAAATTATCAGCACCAAATTGTGTGGATTTTCTTGCCTTTATCTTGCGGATACCACCTGCAAAAAAAAGTAGAGTGAAAAAAAATAACAAAAACACTATATTCACTCCCCCTTGTTCTCCCATTGCAGTGTATCTGTGGTGCCTCACCGACCTTTTTACACCTGATCACCGATGATGTCTCATCCTATGTAACTGATTCAGCTAATGATTGGCTGCAGCAGTCACATGTGACGAAACATCATCACAGGATGCCAGGTGTACAGACACTATCAAGTAACCAGGCAAGGGAGCCATGAGTTGCCAGAGGGTGAGTATAGGTTTTGTTTTGTTTATTAACTTTAAACTTTGAAAAGTTTTTTTTTATTTATTTAGGACTTGCAGACTTTGCTGTGGATTTGTGGTTAATCGATGGCCATTGCAGATTTACTACCCCATTTAAAAATCCACACAGCATGTCATTTTCCATAGGAAACATTTATCCAAGGTCTGAATGAGTTTTGAACCTGGACCAGTATTATTGTCCGCTGCAGATTTTGCATCCACAAATCCAGACAGAAAATCTGCAGCAATTCCATTATGTTCATAGTTTATAATCTGGTTGTCATATTTGAGGTTCTAATCAGATTTATATGAATTATAAACTGTTACTTGTATTATAGAGTTAGTTTCTTGGTTTTTGAATTTTTAATTTCTTTATTATAGTTAAAAAATTATTTTCTAACTGGAAAATCATTTTGATTTCCACAAAAAGTTGAATATATGCTCTAGTTGATTAAATTGCATTTTGACTTGGAATACTAAAATCAATGGTTATGCATTTACATTAATACCTGGTGATTGAGGGATCCTAAGCAAGGCATTATACTTACAGTACGTGTACAAATATAGCATAAAGATTAGGTTTGTTCTGATGGATAACCCCTTTGGTTGACGATTTATAAGCTTGCATCTGCCAACAAGGTCTCTAAAGATGAGCGAATTTCTCTAAAATTCGATTCGGCTTCTTAACTGAATTTTACAAAAAAAAATGTGCTTTGTGACAAATTACTTCATTACAAAGTGAATTTCTTTGTAAATAGTGGGTGCAATGGCAGGGAACGGTAATTGCACTGCCCCCCTGTCATTGAATCCCTCAGATGACACGTTCATAATGGATAGCGGGATCTGAGACCCATATTAAAGCATTTTACTATTTAAAAAAAAAAATAAAATCATACATTTGATAGCGAAGAGGCCGCCGTGGCCATCTTGCTTGAAGATCCAGTGCAAAATCTCACGCCACACTTGATGACGTCATCACATTGGCTGGCGTGGTGATTTCATACATTTTGCATTGGATCTTCAAGCAAGATGGCCTTGGCAGCCTCTTCGCAATCAAATGGACGAAGTAAGTAAGATTTTTTAAAATTTTCTGCCATTTCAGGGAAAAATCAATTTTTTTCTATGAAGTACAAGGAAATTCAGTTTCGTGGTGAATCAAATTTTTCCTGAAATTTGGATTGAAGTCCATTTTGAATCCTTCTATTCGCTTAACACTAAAGGTCACCAATGAGCTACCAAACTATTGACATATCAATAGCTTTGGACAAGCCCTTCTTTCTAGAAAGTTATCCATACAATAAGCTGATCATAAAGCTGATCATAAAGTGAATGAGACCCACCATTGGGACCCTGTAATCTGCATGAAAAGAAAAAACAAGTACGTATATAATGCCCCTTCAGAACCATCAAAGAGCCAATGTAGCATTACGCAAAATATATATTGAACTTAATGGGCTGTGAATTGGACTGCATTAAAATCCCGTAAACAGATTCAACTTGGCACCTGCTACTTTTACACATTCATGTCATCAGAGGTTCAGTGTGAGGGAAGGTTGATGTTACCATTAAACATTCAACCCATTTAAATGATTTTTCCAATACCATGACTTTTTCAAACAAACTATTAATAATGGAATAAAATAGCAAAAATAGCAATACTGTACCAATTTCCTGCAGCTTCCCTGGCCCCAATGGTCTTTGTTTACTGGGTAATACTATGTTGTTTCGACATGTGACTCTGCAGCCAGTGACTGGTGTTGACTGGTGGTGACATGATTGGCTGTCGCATTCACATATTGATATACCACCACTGGATCCTGGTAAACAGATACTGGTGGGTGACCAGGACAGCATCAGTATAGGAGAAACAGGGGATTGGAAGGGTTATTATTGCTCCTTTTATTATTTTAAACTATAGTCAGCTTTAAAAAAAATATGGGGCTAGAAAACCTCTATATATGATATTCATGGCAACTAATTAGAAAAATATATAATCTTTGGAGTTTAAAGGGTTTTCTGGGAGTTTGGTTTCTACAGGATACAGTAGGTCATCAACATCAGATCGTGGGTTCTAACTCCCATTACCCTTGCAGATCAGGTGTTTGAAATGAAGTGCTGCAACCTCCTCCTAGGCCATCTTAGTGAATAGGCATGGATTGCAAAACCAAGCACAGCTGCTATACAATGTATTGCGCTGTGCTTGGTAATCTGTGATGAGGCAGCAGCGCTCACCAGAATACGATGTTTTCTTCAAGCAGCTAGTTGGTGGGGCTGCCAGGTGTTGGACCTCCACAGATCAAATATTGTTGATCTATCCTGGCCATCTCTATTGAACTCCCGGAAAATTACTTTAAGGGCTCATCACACGACTATATGTGTTTTGTGGTCTGTGTGCATGCTGCCATTTTCTTTTTTACTTCAATAAAAATGCCTTATCCTTGTCAGCAAAACAAACAAGAATTGGACGTGTTCTATCTATTTTGTGGGGCTGCAGAATGGATTTGTGGATGCAGAGAGCACACATTGTTCTGTCCGCAACTTTTGTGGCCCCATTGAGGTGAACGGGTCCACATTCGATTTGATCAAACATACGGTCGGTCATGTGCATGAGCTCTGAATTTAGATAATGATCACTGTAGTGTAACAAGAATACATTTTTCATAAGTCTGATTTTACATATAAGGCCTAGGGAGATTTTTTAAAACAAAGGAAAACATGGAGCTGTTTTCATTACTCTCAATGGGAAGTTTCCAGTAAGAGTATATAGAATTTTATTATCTTATTATAGAAATTGTCAGTTAAAGTATATGCATTGTTTAAAAGTTTTCAAGTAAGTAAAATGCATCTAAAACAACAGGAATAGTGCCCTTTGTTCTTAGAATAAGATTACGCTATATATCTGCCACACGTAAATGTCAAGCTAAAATGTTAATGTGTTATTATGAAATCATATAGACTGCTACGGTGATAAGAAGCAAAATCTATGGAAACATTTTGCTGTTGATCTTAAGGAAAATAGAATGTCACCTGTCTCTGAAATACCGTCCAGATTGACTGAAAAAGCATTACGAGAACATCTATTATCCTTTTTTTTCACTTAGTAAATAGCATAGGTATGGTAATAGTCTGACTTAAAGTAACATTTGGGGGATTCAATCAGCACAACCCTATATGGGGGTGCACATTGCTTTGGCGAAATACATATACAAAGAAAAAGACACAAATGCAATGGCACTCTGCAACCAGCATTCTGCCCTGCCTCTATGCTGGATGAGGCATTGGTGTACATTTTGGCCAAAGCGTAATAAGCCACTCACCACGTCAAGGTCGCCTCTATGGAGTGGTCCCTAACACTAGTTCCTACCTGTTTGTGGGCCATGACAGCCACACAAAGTCCAGGGAATGCAGGTGCAGCATGAACGCTAGGCACACTCTGCTTTTAACCCCGTCCGGTGCCATTACAGCTTTCATCGGATCCAGGGATGCAAGTACCAACATGCATGCTGAGCCCACTATATACTTCTCCTGGAGCCAAATGGCTACTGGTAGGTACTATATATGCAGACTCAGTTTTATACTGAGAATCAGACTGTGCGCAGACGCGATGCGATCCCGGCCAGTGAGGGTGCCGGGCGCATGCGCTGAAGATGGCCGGGGACACTAGTAGCCGCCCAGCGAAGTGAATATTGATGAGCTGGGCGGCGCTTCAAATGGCAGTTGGGGCGAGGCTGGCTGGGCGCAAGTTGAGATGAAACACTGCCCCTTGGGCAGATTGAACACGATTCAAGCAGGTTATAAAACTTCAGATTACTGTATTTATAAGGTGGACAGGGGGGATACTTAGATGATTCTAATACACTTTATAAGACCTGTACTGTCATATATATACCTAAATATGCTTTTTGGGCCTCTCAATGTCCCTTTAAAATCAGGTTTTCAGTGAGCATTTCATGTATTGAATGAAAAGAATGAGGGAGGAAATTCCAGAATGGAGGGGAGGTACATGATGAGGTGGTTAGAGTGGTAGAGAGCGGTTTGACATTGACAAAGTAGAGGAAATGTGGGAAGGAACAGAACTTGATAGGGCTTTGAAGAAAAAGTACTTGTGGAGGACCCATATCAAATTGAAAAAGGAGCCATCTCCATTGCTTGCATTTGAGTGTCCACCACCTATCAACCAATGTCTCATATGTACAGTAGTGAACAGTGAACTCTACTGAAACATCCATCAAACCCAGTCTGATTTTAGATTCAGTGAATGTGAATGATGCAAAGACAGGTGAACACTAGTGGACTCCTGTCTTACTGTACCTCTAGCCTCTGTGGTAACTACAAATGTAAGTGTGGATGAAGCCTCATATTTGGATATATTGTAGTTCCCGTTTATTATAAGACATGTTCAAGTAGTGCAGAAATGATCAAATCCAAATAGTACAATATAACCACAAAAGTGGCATCAATGCTTCGAGTCGTTGTCCTGCTGGAACACTATGTCGTCCTTTTCATACCCATAGTACTCGAGTGTATAAAGTAACTCATCTTGTAGGATATTCACATATAGCTCAGCATTGAGACCACCATCGATCCTGGTCAAGTATTTAATGCCTTTGGCTATTAAACAACCCCATATCATCAGGCTTCCTCCACCGAACTTGACAGTTCCTTCAATTTCTCAATCCATTAGCCCCCTTTTCCCTTGTTTCTTCCAGGCCCATTTGCACCCATCAGAGCCCAATCTATTGACTCTATACTATAATCAAAATACACTCTTTATTTGAGTATTATAACAGCCTAAAGGGAATGCATAATCAGAAAATTTATGTTTACATCAGATTTTTATGTTAAATATATATTTATTTTATTTTATACATTTTTGTTCTTTGTATCTATCAATCTACCTGTCCATCATAAAATTGTGCAGTTTTCACATTGCCCACTATGCCTAATAATATGTGGAGATTTTCTGCTCTGTACAGGTAACTTTTCAGTAGCTATTACATTATTATCATAAGGGGGAGAGAGAGTTAGATAGAGAGAGAAAGGAAACTGCATGATTTAAGTTATTTTTATATTTGATATTTTTTTTATATAGATAGGAACATTGGAAATAAAAATGCAACACAAATTCCCCCCAAAAAAATATGCTTATATATATACTTGATTTAAACAATAGATCATTTTCTGACGATACATTCCCTTTACATGGCTACATTTTAGTGTCCATATTTGAACCCCATGGTTTTTCTGAACAGAATCTTATGGGGATCTTATTTTGTTTAATACAGTGGGGAATTCCTCTCGGTTGCTCTTTGGTATTGGGAGCTATTAGAATTAGAATTAAAACAATAAAAGTATTATGTTAGATATGTGTTTTATGGCAATGGTGGTTTGGTTCATACTTAAATAAATGCCAGCACATTTGTGAAATAATGAACATGTATATTTTAAACATCAAATCAAAGAGGGCTATTTTTTCTGCATGCAGTACAATTGCCCTAATAAATTACAACATAAATATGCTATATTTTAAAGCAATCCCTTGGGCTGAATTTTTAATATAAAACAGAAATAGATATTTTCCTCCATCTCATTTTTTCTTGCAAAATTGACAGGTATTTGTAACATAATGCATTTGGAATTCAATTCCTTTGGCAGTAATGCTAGTGGTTTTGGCAGAAAGTATTTTTTTTCTTCCTAATGTTATTATTTAGGGACGTGACTGCTGTTACAAAACACACATTTATTGCTTCATTGAAAACCCAAGCAACAAAGTCCTTTCAATAAATAGACATTGCTTTAGCAAACATGTCATTTGAAGTTACAATATATAGATTTTTTTGTTGCATTCAGATTAATTTCTTGATGTTGAAAATAAGATTTTTAATGTATTTCTGCTCTAGAAAATACATGTGGTCATAGTATCCCCAAAGTCCTGGTTGTTCTGAACAGATTGTATCTCACATCTGTCTTCATGACAGTATTTGGTCCTTAGGTTTTATTTATAATTATTTTTACTATTTTCAAGTCTTCTTTTTTTTTCTGATTTTTGAGAAATGCTAAACATTGTGTAACTCCGACTAAACAGTCAATGTGAATAAATGATAAAAGATAAAAGATATACACTTGTGCCCAGGAAACAGAATGTACAATTATGTATTAAATAGTAAATCACTGGATAAAACCAATGCCAGACAACTGCTGCCAAAGCAAATAAGATCATGGGATGCGTCAAAAGAGACAGAGACACAGATGACAAGAACATGGTGTTGCATCCATTCAAATCTCTAGTCAAGCCACACATGGAATAATCGCCCAGATTTACTAATGTGTCATGTGAGGCTTTCAATAAAATAGTCATATTGTCCTCCATCAGGGTTTTTACTAAGACTATGAAACGCTGGTCTTTAGTGAATGACCCTCAAAATACACATTCAAAAAACCACATGTTGTTTTACCCAGGTTTTTGATGATTATTGCGCTTTTTGCTGGTGTAACATGTATATCAAACATGTTTGACCTTTAAAAGTCACAACTGCATTGAAACCATACATCTATAAGTAATGTTGCAGCAAGATATACAATCATTACCCGTGTTCTATGCCCACTTTCATATGAAACACCCAAAAATAGAGAAAAACTCTGGGATTACAAATATTTGAAGCTTTATTCAATGAATTAAAATACCATACAATTAAAATAATTCATGAAGCTTTAGGCGAAACACGCGTAGGGGTGCGGAGTTTCCTGGTTGGTATTCTGTTACCTTATGTTTTGATGTATACATTTAGTCATAGTGATACTTTAGCATTCTCATGATTATTGGAAGGCACATGCACTTTATATTATTGAGCTGTTAATGTGACTTTGGGACAATGTGCAATAAGTATATATAGAGTTATTTAATCCAGCTGGGGTTGCCCCGATTTATCTGCTATATAGATATACATATACATATATATACATATATATATATAGAGATGAAAAACGGACAGCACTCCAAGTAAACGATAGTGGTGTTTTATTCACCCATGTGGATGGCAACGTTTCAGCTCATACAAGAGCCTTGAAAAAGGCTCTTGTATCAGCTGAAACGTTGCCATCCACATGGGTGAATAAAACACCACTATCTTTTACTTGGAGTGCTGTCCGTTTTTCATCTGTATCCGATGGGGTAAGCTGCTACATCCCTGGACCTAGCACCCTCCTTGTGTTTTTCCGGTGCCACCATTATTTTCCTTTTCTACATATATATATATATATATATATATATATACAGGGTGGGCCATTTATATGGATACACCTTAATAAAATGGGAATGGTTGGTGATATTAACTTCCTGTTTGTGGCACATTAGTATATGTGAGGGGGGAAACTTTTCAAGATGGGTGGTGACCATGGCGGCCATTTTGAAGTCGGCCATTTTGAATCCAACTTTTGTTTTTTCAATAGGAAGAGGGTCATTTGACACATCAAACTTATTGGGAATTTCACAAGAAAAATAATGGTGTGCTTGGTTTTAACGTAACTTTATTCTTTCATGAGTTATTTACAAGTTTCTGACCACTTACAAAATGTGTTCAATGTGCTGCCCATTGTGTTGGATTGTCAATGCAACCCTTTTCTACCACCCTTCACACACTGATAGCAACACCGCAGGAGAAATGCTAGCACAGGCTTCCAGTATCCGTAGTTTCAGGTGCTGCACATCTCGTATTATCTGAAGGCAATCGTCTATGCTGTGAAGATACGAGATGTGCAGCACCTGAAACTACGGATACTGGAAGCCTGTGCTAGCATTTCTCCTGCGGTGTTGCTATCAGTGTGTGAAGAGTGGGAGAAGAGGGTTGCATTGACAATCCAACACAATGGGCAGCACATTAAACACATTTTATAAGTGGTCAGAAACTTGTAAATAACTCATGAAAGAATAAAGTTACGTTAAAACCAAGCACACCATTGTTTTTCTTGTGAAATTCCCAATAAGATTGATGTGTCACCCTCTTCCTATTGAAAAAACAAAAGTTGGATTCAAAATGGCTGACTTCAAAATGGCCGCCATGGTCACCACCCATCTTGAAAAGTTTCCCCCCTCACATATACTAATGTGCCACAAACAG
This sequence comes from Bufo bufo, assembly GCF_905171765.1. NCBI lineage: Eukaryota > Metazoa > Chordata > Amphibia > Anura > Bufonidae > Bufo > Bufo bufo. The sequence goes on along the minus strand of NC_053398.1, from coordinate 112,861,171 downwards.
GAAGTTAATATCACCAACCATTCCCATTTTATTAAGGTGTATCCATATAAATGGCCCACCCTGTATATATATATATATATATATATATTAGAGATGAGCGAATCAAAGCTGATAAAGTCGAATTCGTTCCGAATTTCAGGAAAAATTAGATTCTGAACTAATGCAAATTTCCTCTCGCTTCGTGGTAACGAATTGCAATTTTCCTAATATCGCGGCTACAATGGCAGCTAAAATGGCGGCTACACGTGTGTGGACATGGGGCAAGGAACTCTGGGAAGGCAGGATGACCCATAATGCCATGCATGCTGCCAATCAGCAGCCAGCCAGCCCGGTGATGTTACAGCCCTATAAATACGGCGGCCATCTTAGATTCTGCCATTCACCATCGTACTTTGTTCAGGGACAGACGTTTATGCAGGCACTAGGGAGAGTGAAAGAAAACCTCATTTTGAAGAAAAAAAAGTGTTTTATAAGTGCACGATACGATTTACAACTGCAGGGAAAGATTATTTGGGGATCCAAATAGCCATTATACAGCTCTCTCATTCCAGCAATTTTTTGTAGGGGTGCAAGTGTTATGTTGAAAAGCCTTTAGTGGCTAATATCTGTGGAAAAATAGAAATATATACTCTGTTCACTTCTGCAGCTATATATGGTGAAAGCGTTTAGTGCCCTATTATAGTACAGTACGAGAAAAATAGACGCTGTTCACATTTGGTGTTATTTGCTCAAAAACATTTATTGTCAGTTCAGTACAATACGAGAAAATTAGACGCTGTTCACTGTGGTGTTATTTGCGCTAAAACCATTTATTGTCATATTTCTAGAGAAAAATATATAGACATCTATGTGGAATCAGCTGACGAGGGTGATTGTGCTTCTTCTTTACACTAACATCGACCTGTTATAACATAATCGGTACAACTCAACAAAACAGTGAGTAAAACAGTAACGAATGATTGTATATGCAGGCAGCGATATCTGAGGTACTATATTGAATATACAAAACGATTAAACTCAGCAATATAAGCGACTATACCGAGGAGTCTATTTGACTATTTGACTGTCCTATATAATTTCAAATACCGCCGACTGTGTTATCAGTTGGGTTAGTGAACTCACCGGAGGAACAATATTATTTATTTGCACAGACTGACTCTATTAAAAGTGCTGACCAAATATAGGGATTTACTAGGACCATTCACTGTCATGTTCTTATGTTTTTTATTTTCTATATCTATTAATTTTATGATCACAATATTAATTTTATGAGTACAATTTAGTATGTGGATATATTTTAACAAGTATTGTACAGGGTGGGCCATTTATATTGATACACCTTAATAAAATGGGAATGGTTGGTGATATTAACTTCCTGTTTGTGGCACATTAGTGTATGTGAGGGGGGAAACTTTTCAAGATGGGTGGTGACCATGGCGGCCATTTTGAAGTCGGCCATTTTGAATCCAACTTTTGTTTTTTCAATAGGAAGAGGGTGACACATCAAACTTATTGGGAATTTCACAAGAAAAACAATGGTGTGCTTGGTTTTAACGTAACTTTATTCTTTCATGAGTTATTTACAAGTTTCTGACCACTTATAAAATGTGTTCAATGTGCTGCCCATTGTGTTGGATTGTCAATGCAACCCTCTTCTCCCACTCTTCACACACTGATAGCAACACCGCAGGAGAAATGCTAGCACAGGCTTCAGTATCCGTAGTTTCAGGTGCTGAACATCTCGTATCTTCACAGCATAGACAATTGCCTTCAGATGAACCCAAAGATAAAAGTCTAAGGGGGTCAGATCAGGAGACCTTGGGGGCCATTCAACTGGCCCACGACAACCAATCCACTTTCCAGGATATTGTTCATCTAGGAATGCTCGGACCTGACACCCATAATGTGGTGGTGCACCATCTTGCTGGAAAAACTCAGGGAACGTGCCAGCTAGATGAACAGGGAGGGTTTACAGCTTGTTAAGTCGTCAAGTCTGGAATACAAACCATCTGGAGATTTCAGTCTACTATAGGAGTTTGTTTTGTGTTGCTGGGTTGCCCTTGCTTTTCGAAGCCTCTATATGACACCTAGGGGTACCAGGTCTTCTGAAAAGCTTGAGAGGATATGGTTTCCCAACCAGCTATCTGTTCCATTCTATAGATATCATCACATTTATTAAGCCACATAGCTAATGTGGGAGGTGAGTCACATCTCCGTTTAGAGGCGATAAGTATCCTAGCAGAGGCCAGCAAGGAAGTTATCAGTTTCTTTGCACGTCTAGGGAGTGGTATCGGATCCAACAGGTTAAGTAGGCATAGTTGTGGTGTTGGTTGAACTTTGGTCTTACAGATCTCACTAATTGAAGAACATATAGTATTCCAAAAGGAAGCTATATGACTACATTGCCACCATATGTGAATAAATGTACCGTATTCCTGTTTACAACGCCAGCATAGGTGACTGAAGTCTGGGTATATTTTGTGAAGGACCTCCGGGGTGTAGTACTAACGTGTGAGTATCTTATAATAATTCTCCTGTAGGCGGACGCATGAGGAGATCTTTGGAGTGAGTGCTAAACACTTGTTGAGGGAATCTTGTGACATTGTATTTTGTAGGTCCCTTTCCCATTTTATCATAAACAACAAAGTTTCAGGTTTGTTATATTGAAGTATCTCAGCATATATAGTAGTTATCTTTTTAGTTGGTTCTTTCAATTGTTATACTTTTGACTCAAATTGAGTCGGAGTTGTATATTTTGGTGGAAGTAATATTTTCATAAAGCTTTTGACATGTGTCAAATGGAGGTAGGACAGAGAGGGTATGTGGAAGGGTTGTTCCCAGTTTCTAATAAATAACCCTGCGAATCCAGCAGGTCTATGATTGTGGTGGTGAGACGTCTGAGGGAACCCAGAAGAGTCTGAAGGAATTGAGGTGATGCATCCCATAGTATATCTCTTATTTGTAGTAAAGGAGATATAGGGGTAGAAGTCAGCAAGTGTTTTAGGTGGTGGTTCCATATACTAACCGTGTTTTTTGTTAGGAGGCTAAAAAGTTTTGTATGGGACAAAAATTTGTCCGATAATAGAAGGGATCTTAGTAAGATGCGGTTAATTGCTTGTTCAGCTTGTATGTCTAGGCGGGTCTCTGAGTGGCGGAGCCAGTCTAGACATCGTACTCCTTGTATAGCTAAATAATAGCTACGTATATCCGGTACCCCCATCCCGCCCTGAAGAGATGGTAATGTGGTGTAATGTTTTTTAAGTCTAGGTTTTTTTCTTATGCCACAGGAATTTGGAGAAGATGGTTTGCATTTGCGTAAAGAAGGATCTAGGAAGGGGTATTGGTAAGGTCTGTAGGTAATACAGTATCTTAGGCAATAATACCGTTTTGATTAAAGAGCTTCTACCGAACCATGATGAGAATTGGATGTCCCAATTATTAATGGTTTGGCTTATAGCTTTGGGGAGTTCCTGAAAGTTTGTTTTGTATAAATCTTTTGGGTCAGCTGTTAACCAAATCCCCAGAAATTTTAGGGAGATGTTGGACCATTGGTAAGGTGTAATTAATTGTAATCTGTTTTGGGTTTGTAAGTCTAAGGTCACATTGAGAACTTGGGATTTAGCTGGGTTTATTAGGAAGTTAGATATTTTCCCAAAAAGGTCAAATATATTCTGTATAGCGGGAAATGCTGAGTCTGGATTTGTTATTATTACCAAGAGGTCATCCGCGAATGCGGCAAGGTGGTGCTGTACCCCCTGCAGATCAATACCCTTTATTCTATCATCTTGTCTAATTGCCTGAAACAAGCATTCCACTGTGAGAACGAATAGTTGAGGCGACAAGGGACATCCTTGTTGGGTCCCATTATTGATCTGTGGGGGGGGATAAAGTACTATTTATTAAGACCCTGGCTGTGGGTTTATTATACATTGCCATGATGGTAGAGATAAATTGGTCCAGTATTCCAAATTTGTTGAGCGCTCTTTTCATGAATATCCAATCAATACGGTCAAACGCCTTTTTGGCGTCAGTGCCTAGTGATACTAATGGCATCCGACGGCTACTAGTGTAGTTTATGATGTGGATCAGTCTAGTGGTATTCATTCTGCCCTCTCTCCCAGCCACAAATCCAACCTGTTCACTACGGATAAGAAGGGGCAGAATCGGTTTTAGCTGAAGAGCTATGAGTTTGGCGAACATTTTGAGATTGGTGTTAAGGAGTGATATAGGTCTATAGTTGGCACAGAGAGAGTTGTCTTTGCTCTCTTTAGGTATGATTGTGATATGTGCCATCAACATCTGGGACGGCAAAGGCTCTCCTTTTAATGTCCCGTTGCATAGGTCAAGAAACCTAGGCAATAGGGTAGTATGGAAAGTACGATAATATAACATCGATAAACCATCCGGGCCTGAACTCTTATGGGGGGGGGTGTTTTTTAGTACTTCACTTAATTCGTGAATTGTAAATGGTTTTAGTAAAAGCCTGGACTGTTCTGCAGAGAGAGAGGGCAGATTGAGGGTAGCCAAACATTTGTCTATTGCTGTAACCTTATCTTGTACGTTTGTCAATGAAGGAGGAGGGGTGATATTGTATAGACTTTCATAAAAGTCTTTGAACTGGGAGGCTATCTCATCAGTGTTTCTCAAAGAATGTAAAGAGGGAGACCGGATCCTATGGATATAGGATTTGGTTTTCCGTTTTTTAATCTGTGATAGCATAAACTTTGAGGCTTTGTTGCCATGTGCATAATATTTATATTTAGCTGATAAAAATAGTTTAGCTGTACTGGCGTTTAGAATGTTCTTAAGGGTAGATCTCAACATTGTGAGTTGGCTTAGGGTCTCCTCAGATATATGTTTCTTATGAATATTTTCAAGTTTCTGGATTTGTTCCTTTTGTTTTTTAATGTAAGATCCAAGACCTATTAGGTGACCCCTAACTACCGTTTTGTGAGCTTCCCAAATAGATCCGTATTTCACATCAGGGGTGTCATTGAGCTTAAAGTATTCCTCAAGCAGCTCGGTTATTTTCATATTATGGTCTGGAGAATCGAGCAAAGACTCGTTCAGCCGCCAGTTGGACATGGGTTTGGGGAGCTGTCTGAGGATCACCTCCAAAAACACCGGTGCATGATCTGAAAGCAGTAGGGAACCTATTTGTGCTTTTTTGCAGGAGGATAATAACTGAATGGGTAAAAACAGGTAATCTAGGCGCTGATACGAGCGATGGGCCACTGAGTAAAAAGTGTAATCTTTAGTATTAGGGTGTAAAGCTCTCCAGCCGTCCATGAGCCCGAGCGATTCTAATATGGATCTGACTTTCACTAAAGCTGTTCTGGATGTGGAAGATGTTGAGGAGTCTAGTTGTGGGTATAGTGCCAAGTTTAAGTCACCTCTTAAGATAACCGCTCCTTCTGCAAAGTTTCTTAGATATTCTAAAGTGCTACAAATCCATTTGGATTGAGCAGCGTTCGGGGCATATATATTCCCAAATGTAAATGTTTGATTGCCTAGTGTACCTTTGATAAAAATGTATCTTCCCTCTGGGTCAATCAAGGAGGAGAGAACATTTAGTGCAAAGTTTTTGTGGATCGCGATAGACACTCCCTTGGATGCAGAGGAAGGCGATACACCGTGAAACCATTGTTTAAAACAGAGATGATTCAGACGCGGTGTATGGTCTTTCTTAAAGTGAGTTTCTTGTAGCATGGCTACACTCACCTGTTGCTTGCTTAGCAAATTTATTTTCTGACTTCGTTTATCCGGAGAGTTAAGGCCTCTAATGTTGAAAGGGCAGACCTTCAGGGTGGCCATTTAGTTGAGGTGCAGATGTGTGATCTGTCAATGAAGCGATTCCAGACTTACTCGGTAAATCTAATGTGCTGTAGGACTAGGAGGGGGAGAGGAAAGTCATGGTGGGGAAAAAAATTTGAACAGTCAATACGAACATTAGTACATAGGTTAATAACCATTTCTAAGTACAGCAATTTATTTGAGGGTATGCTGAATTAGAGAAATAAAGGGATTCACCCAATCAGGGTGGAAGATTGGGAGGTGGAGAAATGGACAGCAATAGGCAGCATGGCGATGCCAGCGAGTAGGAAGATAAAAGCTATAGAAGGAGGGAGTAGTGAGCTTGGGTTTGTAGATGAGCACCAGGTGGGGGACACCGTATAGGGCGTCTAGTGGACCTAAGTAAGGCTGGTCATAGTGGGGATAAAAGTGTAAAGCCGTTTGAAAATGTACTATATATATATATTTTTTTTTTTTTCCTTTTTCTTTATCAAGAAGGCATAAGAGAAGGTAATAAGACTCAGAGGTGATATGAGGAGGGAAAGGGAAGGGGGGGAGAGGGAAGGGGGGTAAGGTAAGGAGGGGGGAAAGAGGAGGGGGGGAGAGGGTAGATTAGGGGATAGGCCTATTTTGAGAAAAAGAATTCAGGGAAGTGGAGATAAAGATAAGAAATAAAACTCTGGATAAGCTCAGAGTTCAGAAAATTAGATCACAGTAAGTGAGAAAAGGATAAACTTAATATCAACTATGACTGTAGCTAGTAAGAACGATTCTTCATCTTTAGAATAGTCCCTTGATCCTATGGGGACTTCAGGTGAAGGTCTACTTGTGGACCAGGAATGGAGGTTCCCTCAAGTGGTTGAGGAGCAGGAATCGGGTAATCTTCCTTTGGAGAGTCAATCCGGATCTAGGGAAATCCTTCTTGGGGTCGTCTTCATCATCCTTCTCTTTAAGCGCTGGGATCTGGAGGAAGCACTCGGGGTCCAAGGTTCCAACACGGGTATAGCTGGTAAGTCCGTTAAGTTTTTAACAATGTACCAATCCGGTATATCCAGCAGGTCTATCTCCAGGGTGTTGTAGACCTGGGGAAGGTCAGAGGGAGATCTGATCACTAGTTTGCGCCCCGGGTTATTAATCAATAAACCAAACGGATGGAGAAAAAGATAGGTGATAGATTTCTGCTGCAATTCTCCCAGAAGAGGTTTTAGCGCTCTTCTTTTCTGTAATGTCATTGGTGATAGATCTTGGAATAAAGAAACGGTGGTACTGAAGCAGGCAAGTGGGTGTTTTTCTCTCGCCGCTTTAAGCAATTTTCCTTTGGTGCTAAAACTGACCAATTTGCAGATTATGTCTCGTGGGGGTTCTTGTGGCTTGGGAGGTGGGCGAAAAGAGCCCTGTGGGCTCGATCCATAGTGAGGTAGTCTGTGGCCTCGGGGCCTAGTAGCTTTTGAAACAGCTCTTTCAATGCCGGCATGATAGAATCAGGCAGAACAGTCTCTGAAATGCCCTTAATACGGAGGTTGTATCTCCGTCCCCTGTTACCTTGGTCTTCGACCAGGCTATACAGATGGTTAATGTGAGCCTGTGCATGTTCAAAGCTGTGGGATGCCGCAGTGTTAAAAGCCATTGATTCTTCGTGACTGGCCTCAAGCACCACCACACGTTCTCTGAGTTGTTTCTGGTTGCTCTTTATATCTTGTAAGTCCTGTTTTAAAGGAGCTAATGCAACCCCTAGAGCCTCTCTTATTAAAGATCTGGAGACCGGGAGATTTTCTCCAGTGTGTAGGGATTCTGCTTCGCTTTCCCTACCTCCGTCCGAGTCTGCAGATGCGTCTGCCTGCTCGTCTCTCGCTGCTGTCTCTCTCTCCCGCGCCATCTTGGATTCAGCGCGGGGCCTCTGAGCGCTTTTCTTGAAGAATTTCTCCTTCTCTCCATAGACTGGGTTTGATCCCCGTGGTCCGGGGGTATCTCTGGACTAGTCTCATCCGATTTTCCCCATTATCTTCGCTCTTAGTGTGCTGATTAAGTTTGCTTGCACCGTGTCTGCAGTAGCGCTCACACAAGCATGTGCATCTCGCTCTGTGGCCAAGCTCCGCCCCATCCTCATAGAAGTATTTAAATCATACAGAAAAATCCATATTAAATCAAAGGAATACAGAGGAAAACTAGAGGGTCCATGCAGCCCTATCATGGCTCCTTACAAAATAGACTGGGAATACGGTCAAATGTATGAACCTCTATTTTGATCAAAATTGTTTTCCAGCAAAACTGTGTATAAAGGAAGGAAGTGCTATAAAACAAAACCCAAAAGCAGCTTTACTCACCTGCCCGATTCCCACCATTCCATATCTGTCGCTCCAGTGCTTATGGCTGGTTTTTGTTTCTAGTGCTTCAGTGAGAACATCCCTAATGATGCCATGTGATCGCTGCGGCCAGTAATGGGCTCAGCAGTAGCAATAAACAAATTGGCTTTGAGACAAATTTTGTAATATTTTGAGCTGAATCTGCAGTAGCCAGGACTGGTTTGTTAGGGTTGTTAATGTTCTGTATTTGTTGTGACACCAATTGCAGCGTGCGCAGGGTACTATCCCAGGGCCCTTCCAAGGTGTTATAACGCACATCCCAGATTAGGATTGCCAGAGTGGTGTAATGGCCTATAATGTCTCTGTAGGATAGTGATAATTGTGTCACGGTGTCTCCTACCTGGGTACGGCTGGACTCCTGGCTCACTTGCAATAAATTTTAGTGTAGTGATAGTAGGAGTAAGGCTGCGTTCACACGGGCGAGATTTCCGCGCGGGTGCAATGCGGTAGGTGAACGCATTGCACCCGCACTGAATCTGGACACATTCATTTCAATGGGGCTGTTCAGATGAGCGATGATTTTCACGCATCACTTGTGCGTTGCGTGAAAATCGCAGCATGCTCTATATTCTGCGTTTTTCACGCAACGCAGGCCCCATAGAAGTGAATGGGGTTGCGTGAAAATCGCAAGCATCCGCAAGCAAGTGCGGATGTGGTGCGACTTTCACGCATGGTTGCTAGGTGACAGTCTATTCACTGTATTATTTTCCCTTATAACATGGTTATAAGGGAAAATAATAGCATTCTGAATACAGAATGCTTAGTAAAATAGCGCTGGAGGGGTTAAAAAAAATAAACAAATTAACTCACCTTCTCCTCTTGATCGCGTAGTTCCCAGTCTCTTCTGATGAGCTGTCGGCTAAAGGACCTTTGGTGACGTCAGATCACATGCTCTGTGACGTGGTGATGGACCATGTGATTGGAGCATGTGATCTGACGTCACCACAGGTCCTAGCCTGTAGTTCATCATTAAAGAAGTAAAGAAGAGACCGGGAACTACGCGGAGGAGGTGAGTTAATTTTTTTATTTTTTTTTAACCCTCAATTGATCACCTACTATGGATTCTGTATTCAGAATGCTATTATTTTCCCTTATAACCATGTTATAAGGGAAAATAATACAATCTACACTACAACTAACCCAAACCTGAACTTCTTTAAAGAAGTTCGGGTCTGGGTACCACAGTCAGTTTTTTATCACGCGCGTGCAAAAAACATTGCACCCGCGCAATAAAAACTGAACATCGGAACGCAATCGCAGTCAAAACTGACTGCAATTGCATTCCTACTCGCGCGGGTTTTCCGCAACACACCGGGACGCATCCGGACCTAATCCGGACACGCTCGTGTGAACCCAGCCTAATAGAGGAATTTTGCATCAGAAATAATGTCCAGACCTTTAGATGAAGTTCAAACGTTTCTTTACTTGACATAACTTGTATCCAAGCAGTATACAGCTTTGGTCTCTTGGTCCCAGCAGGTTTTGGCAAGGATTGGCAGGAATGAGTACTTCTGCTTTGAATGTGACCTCTGCTGTATGTGGACAGACTAGCAGAGCAGGAATGGCTTTTCCTAGGTCTCTGGACTTAACTCACAGATTCTCAGGGTATGCTTTCTTCCTGGAATTCTGGCGGTTGTCTGCAGTTTCTGCTTCTTCATCCAGCTGTGGCTGAAGGTGCTCTGACTGGGAATATGACCAAGTCTCAGCCGAGACTTGGTCCTTGCTGTCTTCCCTATGCAGGGGAAAAACTATATGTGGATCCAACTAGTTTTTCCCTCCCTTACTGCAGGAAGATGGAATAGTCCATCTCTCTTCAGAAGGGGGGCAGAATAGAACAGGATTGTTCCACTCTGAACTGCCATAACATTAAGACTATGTCTGCCAATGATGCTGCCACCCGCTGGTGAACCTGGAAAATTACAAGAACAATTACATTAAACATAGTTTTCATGCACATTTCTGTTGAACATAAGCAAAATCACATCAGATGACACCATAAAAGCTCTTAGAAGATAGAAGAGGGGTAGAGGCGTGTAGTAACACTCTGGGGTGTTACAAATCTAAATCTAAATTTTTGGTGATTCAATTTAAGCACATTTTGAAAAGAGAGAAATAAAAATTATAAATATTTTTTTAAAAAGCAAGAAACAAGAGATAAAAAGGTAGTCAAAGGAGACCTCAGTGTGTCATACACAAATTCTCAGGCTAGTTGGAGCACTTTCGATTTGGAGTTGGATCGAATTTTGAGCAATTTGTTCATCTTTACTAAACAGTCACGTGGAGTAGTTGGGGATGCTATCACTGCAGGAAGACCAGTGTCGCAGTAATTGTTTAACCCATCGAGCATTTTGCATGCTCCTTTGCAGAGAGCACCAGAGCAGAAACCCAGGGGATAGGACAGATAAGGCTTTTTTTTTTCCATATTTTTGTTATTTTATTGCACTCCCTGCTGTTACATACATTTTTGAGGGTCTTTAAAAGCCACTAAAAGATCAGAATACATTGAATGTAATAATGAAGAAGTAATAGAAACATCTAGAGAAAAGGATATTTTTCTAAAGGCTCCTACTGGACAAAACATACTGTATATTTGTGTTCATTAAATTGCAGTATTTCTTGCTTTTTTGGCCAGGTTGTCATTTAAAGATAAAGAATAAGAATGCAAAATAATTTATTTAGTATTTAGAGTATTTATAAAACAAATGAATTCACTCTACATCTCAATATCACTCAATATGTACATGCACATTTTGTTCCTGGGTGATTTAAGTATGGATTTAGTAGACTGTCAAATCTCTGGAGAAATAATGTGCTATAAAAATGCTGACCTTTAGGTGTTTTATTGTAGAAGTGACACAGAAAAATAACCCATAACATAATTCAAAGATCTCATTTATTCCTCCTATTTGGGAAAATGGTGCTATTGGCAGATTGTCAATTTATTTGATGAGTTTCTGTATGTTTTCTATTGACACTTCAGAATTATGCAAAATTGTCCACAAGGATTTAATTTCTGAATGCTAAAAGGAAAAAGTCATGAAAAGGCTACACTAAGATAATCCTGAAATATGTACAGTTTATTCATCCAACTCACTTTTCTTCATTATTTATGTGCATAGGAAATTAAGATTTGGGAGCCGGTCGTTCATTATATTCTTCAAATTCAAGTTGTTAGCTATTCTGTAGGAATTTCAAAGACATTTCAAGCCATATTATAATAACAAAGGAAAAATACATGGAGAACTTACTTCCATGTGTATGTCTAGATATGACGCAAGCAGAGACAAGCAAATTTCCGGAAATTCTTTTTGGGTCAGATTTTAACAAATTGGTCAACAGATTTGATTATGGAATGAATTAATTCTACCCAAAGCAAAAGTTCTCAGATTTCCCTGAAAAGTTGTATGTCACACTCTGAGTTCTCTTAGGACCGTATCCAATCATCCCTTTCAAGTTCTTTAGTGTCAAGACAACATTAGTAATATCAAATTGGCAGTGCCACATATGGCTATGGGTTTAATAATATACTGCACTGTCAGATATTTTTCTCATTAAAACATGGTCCAAAAATGATCCCTTTTTGATAGCAAATGCCTGTAAAATGGTTGTTATCATTTTGACAAGTTTGTCAGACTGGAATCACCAAAAATTCGGATTCAGCTGGAATACGAATTTCTGGAAATTTCAAGATGAATTAGATTAGTTTACATGTAAAATATTTCACCCATTGCACCAAATATATCCACCACAGAGATCTAAATTCATGCATGCACCGAACATGATAGAATTCTTACTAAATGCTTCAGAATAGTAACATTGTTTTCAGTACCAAATCAGTAATGTACCGTAATTCAACCTATACAGTGAGTAACAAATGTAAATGCATTATATAATACTGTATATTTTCTTTCTATAAGGCCCTTTGCAGACGAAAGTGTCCGGATAAGGTCCGGATGCGTTGCGGGTGCGTTGCGGCAAACCCGCGCGAGTAGGTACCCAATTGCAGTCAGTTTTGACTGCGATTGCATTCCGTTATTCAGTTTTTATCGTGCGGGTGCAATGTGTTTTGCACGCGCGTGATAAAAACTGAATGTGGTACCCAGACCCGAACTTTTTCACAGAAGTTCAGGTTTGGGTTTAAGGTTGTGTAGATTGTATTATTTCCCCTTATAACATGGTTATAAGGGAAAATAATAGCATTCTGAATACAGAATGCATAGTACAATAGGGCTGGAGGGGTTAAATTTTTTTTATAAAATTTACCTCACCTTAATCTACTTGTTCGCGCAGACGGCATCTCTTCTCTCTTCTGTCCTCTTCTTTGTCACTGCGCTCATCACATGGTCCATCACATGATCTTTTACCATAGTGATGGATCATGTGACGGACCATGTGATGAGCGTAGTCATCAAAGGTCCTATTCCTCAAAGAAGAAGACAGAAGAGATACCGGCTGCGCGAACAAGTAGATTAAGGTGAGTTAAATTTTTTTTTATTTTTTTTTAACCCCTCCAGCCCTATTGTACTATGCATTCTGTATTCAGAATGCTATTATTTTCCCTTATAACCATGTTATAAGGGAAAATAATAATGATCGGATCCCCTTTCCGATCGTCTCCTAGCAACCGTGCGTGAAAATCGCACCGCATCCGCACTTGCTTGCGGATGCTTGCGATTTTCACGCAGCTCAATTTACTTCTATGGGGCCTGCGTTGTGTGAAAAAAGCACAATATAGAACATGCTGCGATTTTCACGTAACGCAAAAGTGATGCGTGAAAATCACCGCTCATGTGCACAGCCCCCATAGAAATGAATGGGTCCGGATTCAGTGAGGGTGCAATGCGTTTACCTCACGCATTGCACCCGCGCGGAAATCTCGCCCCGTGTTAAAGGGGCCTAAATGTATCTTTATCAGAAATTACACCAAATGTTCTCAATATTCACCAGACAAAAAGGAATTTGAAGATTGTTATTATCAAAGGCGTGCTTAGAAATGTGTTCACATATGGCAAATGTGAACATAAATATCTGTTCTGTACATCTAGATGGGGCTGCATTTGCAATAAATCTGTCAACATACACTAACCATACCTCTTGTTTCTAGAAATTCCTATACAAAAGATAATAAGGTAAAATCTTTAAACTTTACCTAATTATACATTTTTAACAAGGGCTGCTGTTAGTTTATACTCTGATCTTTAGTCAACCATAAACACATAATATATTTTGGCAAAATGATCTTTCTGATAACCACCATTGTAAACTATGCTGTAGGCTCCCCGTCCTGCCATTCTCTGTCTTTTACATGGGACTTGTAAACCCTCCTGACGTTGGTTTTAGAAACTACTTACATTGTACAATGTAATGACAATTCTGGAGCATCTATTCTAATGACTCTTTGTTGTACGATTACTATATTTATCCTTCTAGACATTATGAATTAATTACTAGCAGTCTACAATGAAGGTTCAGATTTTCTGAGATGAGAGAACTTCTTAAAATTCTTTTAATTTTCCATTCCTATTTATCAAATTTTTTCAAAACTTTTAACTTGACTTTCAATTATACCTGAATCATATATGTTCAATTGCTCTGACAATTGGTAAAAAGGTCCCTCTAGTCTTGAGGAAGAGGGGAGCCTAGTATGCTATTCTGGGTTTCTGGTAATATTTATGTGTTGCTTGGGGGTGCTCTTTCTCATAGAGTTGAGCGAACACCTGGATGTTCGGGTTCGAGAAGTTCGGCCGAACTTCCCGGAAATGTTCGGGTTCGGGATCCGAACCCGAACCGAACTTCGTCCCGGACCCGAACCCCATTGAAGTCAATGGGGACCCGAACTTTTGGGCACTAAAAAGGCTGTAAAACAGCCCAGGAAAGAGCTAGAGGGCTGCAAAAGGCAGCAACATGTAGGTAAATCCCCTGCAAACAAATGTGGATAGGGAAATGAATTAAAATAAAAATAATAAAAATGACCCAATATCAATTGGACAGAGGTCCCATAGCAGAGAATCTGGCTTCACGTCAGCAGAGAATCAGTCTCATCATGCCATAGCAAAGAATCTGGCTTCATGTCAGCAGAGAATCAGTCTCTTCATGCCATAGCAGAGAATCTGGCTTCATGTCAGCACAGAATCTGTCTTCATGCCATAGCAGAGAATCTGGCTTCATGACACCCACCACTGGAACAGGCCACTGTCACACATTTAGGCCCAGGCACCCAGGCAGAGGAGAGAGGTCCCGTAACAGAGAATCTGGCCTTATGTCAGCGCAGAATCTGTCTTCATGTCATAGCAGAGAATCAGGCTTCACGTCACCCACCACTGGAACAGGCCACTGTCACATATTTAGGCCCAGGCACCCAGGCAGAGGAGAGAGGTCCCGTAACAGAGAATCTGGCCTTATGTCAGCGCAGAATCTGTCTTCATGTCATAGCAGAGAATCAGGCTTCACGTCACCCACCACTGGAACAGGCCACTGTCACACATTTAGGCCCAGGCACCCAGGCAGAGGAGAGAGGTCCCGTAACAGAGAATCTGGCCTTATGTCAGCGCAGAATCTGTCTTCATGTCATAGCAGAGAATCAGGCTTCACGTCACCCACCACTAGAACAGGCCACTGTCACACATTTAGGCCCAGGCACCCAGGCAGAGGAGAGAGGTCCCGTAACAGAGAATCTGGCCTTATGTCAGCACAGAATCTGTCTTCATGTCATAGCAGAGAATCAGGCTTCACGTCACCAACCACTGGAACAGGCCACTGTCACATATTTAGGCCCAGGCACCCAGGCAGAGGAGAGAGGTCGCGTAACAGAGAATCTGGCTTCATGTCAGCACAGAATATGTCTTCATGTCATAGCAGAGAATCAGGCTTCACGTCACCCACCACTGGAACAGGCCACTGTCACACATTTAGGCCCCGGCACCCAGACAGAGGAGAGGTTCATTCAACTTTGGGTTGCCCCGCAATATAATGGTAAAATGAAATTAAAAATAGTATTGAATGAGGAAGTGCCCTGGAGTAGAATAATATATTGTTAAGGGGAGGTAGTTAATATCTAATCTGCACAAGAGATGGACAGGTCCTGTGGGATCCATGCCTGGTTCATTTTTATCAACGTCAGCTTGTCCACATTGGCTGTAGACAGGCGGCTGCGTTTGTCTGTAATGACGCCCCCTGCCGTGCTGAATACACGTTCAGACAAAACGCTGGCCGCCGGGCAGGCCAGCACCTCCAAGGCATAAAAGGCTAGCTCTGGCCACGTGGACAATTTGGAGACCCAGAAGTTGAATGGGGCCGAATCATCAGTCAGTACGTGGAGGGGTGTGCACAGGTACTGTTCCACCATGTTAGTGAAATGTTGCCTCCTGCTAACACGTTCCGTATCAGGTGGTGGTGCACTTAGCTGTGGCGTGGTGACATAACTTTTCCACATCTCTGCCATGCTAACCCTGCCCTCAGAGGAGCTGGCCGTGACACAGCTGCGTTGGCGACCTCTTGCTCCTCCTCTGCCTTCACCTTGGGCTTCCACTGGTTCCCCTGTGACATTTGGGAATGCTCTCAGTAGCGCGTCTACCAACGTGCGCTTGTACTCGCGCATCTTCCTATCACGCTCCAGTGTAGGAAGTAAGGTGGGCACATTGTCTTTGTACCGGGGATCCAGCAGGGTGGCAACCCAGTAGTCCGCACACGTTAAAATGTGGGCAACTCTGCTGTCGTTGCGCAGGCACTGCAGCATGTAGTCGCTCATGTGTGCCAGGCTGCCCAGAGGTAAGGACAAGCTGTCCTCTGTGGGAGGCGTATCGTCATCGTCCTGAGTTTCCCCCCAGCCACGCACCAGTGATGGGCCCGAGCTGCTTTGGGTGCCACCCCGCTGTGAACATGCTTCATCCTCATCCTCCTCCACCTCCTCCTCATCCTCGTCCTCCTCGTACTCCAGTAGTGGGCCCTGTCTGGCCACATTTGTACCTGGCCTCTGGTGAAAAACCTCCCTCTGAGTCACTTCAAAGAGACTGGCCTGAAAGTGCTAAAAATGACCCCTCTTCCTCCTCTTCCTCCTGGGCCACCTCCTCTTCCATCATCGCCCTAAGTGTTTTCTCAAGGAGACATAGAAGTGGTATTGTAACGCTGATAACAGCGTCATCGCCACTGGCCATGTTGGTGGAGTACTTGAAACAACGCAACAGGGCACACAGGTCTCGCATGGAGGCCCAGTCATTGGTGGTGAAGTGTGTCTGATCCGCAGTGCGACTGACCCGTGCGTGCTGCAGCTGAAACTCCACTATGGCCTGCTGCTGCTCGCACAGTCTGTCCAGCATATGCAAGGTGGAGTTCCACCTGGTGGGTACGTCGCATATGAGGCGGTGAGCGGGAAGGCCGAAGTTACGCTGTAGCGCAGACAGGCAAGCAGCGGCAGGGTGTGAACGCCGGAAGCGCGAACAGACGGCCCGCACTTTATGCAGCAGCTCTGACATGTCGGGGTAGTTGCGAATGAACTTCTGCACCACCAAATTCAGCACATGCGCCAGGCAAGGGATGTGCGTCAAACCGGCTAGTCCCAGAGCTGCAACGAGATTTCGCCCATTATCGCACACCACCAGGCCGGGCTTGAGGCTCACCGGCAGCAACCACTCGTCGGTCTGTTGTTCTATACCCCCCCACAACTCCTGTGCGGTGTGGGGCCTGTCCCCCAAACATATGAGTTTCAGAATGGCCTGCTGACGTTTACCCCGGGCTGTGCTGAAGTTGGTGGTGAAGGTGTGTGGCTGACTGGATGAGCAGGTGGAAGAAGAGGAGGAGGAAGCTGAGTAGGAGGAGGAGGAGACAGGAGGCAAAGAATGTTGCCCTGCGATCCTTGGCGGCGGAAGGACGTGCGCCAAACAGCTCTCCGCCTGGGGCCCAGCCGCCACTACATTTACCCAGTGTGCAGTTAGGGAGATATAGCATCCCTGGCCGTGCTTACTGGTCCACGTATCTGTGGTTAGGTGGACCTTGCCACAGATGGCGTTGCGCAGTGCACACTTGATTTTATCGGACACTTGTTTGTGCAGGGAAGGCACGGCTCTCTTGGAGAAGTAGTGGCGGCTGGGAACAACATACTGTGGGACAGCAAGTGACATGAGCTGTTTGAAGCTGTGTGTGTCCACCAGCCTAAATGACAGCATTTCATAGGCCAGTAGTTTAGAAATGCTGGCATTGAGTGCCAGGGATCGAGGGTGGCTAGGTGGGAATTTACGCTTTCTCTCAAATGTTTGTGAGATGGAGAGCTGAACGCTGCCGTGTGACATGGTTGAGATGCTTGGTGACGCAGGTGGTGGTGTTGGTGGTACATCCCATGTTTGCTGGGCGGCAGGTGCCAACGTTCCTCCAGAGGCAGAGGAAGAGGCCGAGGCGGCGGCAGCAGCAGCAGAAGAGGCCGAGGCGGCGGCAGCAGCAGAAGAGGCCGAGGCGGCAGCAGCAGAAGAGGTAGCAGGGGGAGCCTGAGTGACTTCCTTGTTTTTAAGGTGTTTACTCCACTGCAGTTCATGCTTTGCATGCAGGTGCCTGGTCATGCAGGTTGTGCTAAGGTTCAGAACGTTAATGCCTCGCTTCAGGCTCTGATGGCACAGCGTGCAAACCACTCGGGTCTTGTCGTCAGCACATTGTTTGAAGAAGTGCCATGCCAGGGAACTCCTTGAAGCTGCCTTTGGGGTGCCAGATGGCGGCGGTCAGTAGCAGGCGGAGTCTCTTGGCGGTGGGTGTTCTGATTTTGCCCACTGCTCCCTCTTTTGCTACGCTGTTGGCTCGGTCTCACCACTGCCTCTTCCTCCGAACTGTGAAAGTCAGTGGCACGACCTTCATTCCATGTGGGGTCTAGGACCTCATCGTCCCCTGCATCGTCTTCCACCCAGTCTTACCTCCTGTTCAGTCTGCACACTGCAGAAAGACGCAGCAGTTGGCACCTGTGTTTCATCATCATCAGAGACGTGCTGAGGTGGTATTCCCATGTCCTCATCATCAGGAAAAATAAGTGGTTGTGCGTTAGTGCATTCTATCTCTTCCACCCCTGGGGAAGGGCTAGGTGGATGCCCTTGGGAAAACCTGGCAGCAGAGTCTTCAAACAGCATAAGAGACTGCTGCATAACTTGAGGCTCAGACAGTTTCCCTGATATGCATGGGGGTGATGTGACAGACCGATGGGCTTGGTTTTCATGCGCCATCTGTGCGCTTTCTGCAGAAGAATGGGTGGGAGATAATGTGAACGTGCTGGATCCACTGTCGGCCACCCAATTGACTAATGCCTGTACCTGCTCAGGCCTTACCATCCTTAGAACGGCATTGGGCCCCACCAAATATCGCTGTAAATTCTGCTGGCTACTGGGACCTGAGGTAGTTGGTTCACTAGGACGTGTGGCTGTGGCAGAACGGCCACGTCCTCTCCCAGCACCAGAGGGTCCACTAACACCACCACGACCATGTCCACGTCCGCGTCCCTTATTAGATGTTTTCCTCATTGTTCCCGTTCACCACAATTTTGAGAATGGCAAATTTGGGAATAGTTTTTCAACCCAGAACAAAAAATGTGTTTTTACGGTCACCACAAATAACTTGACCAGCTAAAACAGTACAGATTTGGTTGAATAGAAATGTGAGGCCTGTTTTTTTTTGCGCTGTGTGACAGGTATAGGTTTAATCACAGAATCTGACTTCTATCTGCACGGTAGCGTGTGTCTTAGGTTTTTCTGAATGACACTATCATCACCTTGAATGTAAGATATCCTTTTTGGGATAGATTTCAAGTAGGCCTCATATACCAGAAACTAGTTATTTTGAGAATGGCAAATTTGGGAATAGTTTTTCAACCCAGAACAAAAAGTGTGCTTTTACAGTCACTACAAATAACTTGACCAGCTAAAACAGTACAGATTTGGTTGAATAGAAATGTGAGGCCTGTTTTTTTTTGCGCTGTGTGACAGGTATAGGTTTAATCACAGAATCAGACTTCTATCTGCACGGTAGCGTGTGTCTTAGGTTTTTCTGAATGACACTATCAGCACCTTCAATGTAAGATATCCTTTTTGGGATAGATTTCAAGTAGGCCTCATATACCAGAAACTAGTTATTTTGAGAATGGCAAATTTGGGAATAGTTTTTCAACCCAGAACAAAAAGTCTGCTTTTACGGTCACTACAAATAACTTGACCAGCTAAAACAGTACAGATTTGGTTGAATAGAAATGTGAGGCCTGTTTTTTTTTTGCGCTGTGTGACAGGTATAGGTTTAATCACAGAATTAGACTTCTGTCTGCACGGTAGCGTGTGTCTTAGGTTTTTCTGAATGACACTATCAGCACCTTCAATGTAAGATATCCTTTTTGGGATAGATTTCAAGTAGGCCTCATATACCAGAAACTAGTTCTTTTGAGAATGGCAAATTTGGGAATAGTTTTTCAACCCAGAACAAAAAGTCTGCTTTTACGTTCACTACAAATAACTTGACCAGCTAAAACACTACAGATTTGGTTGAATAGAAATGTGAGGCCTGTTTTTTTTTTTGCGCTGTGTGACAGGTATAGGTTTAATCACAGAATTAGACTTCTATCTGCACGGTAGCGTGTGTCTTAGGTTATACTGAATGACACTATCAGCACCTTCAATGTAAGATATCCTTTTTGGGATAGATTTCAAGTAGGCCTCATATACCAGAAACTAGTTATTTTGAGAATGGCAAATTTGGGAATAGTTTTTCAACCCAGAACAAAAAGTGTGCTTTTACGGTCATTACAAATAACTTGACCAGCTAAAACAGTACAGATTTGGTTGAATAGAAATGTCAGGTCTATTTTTTAGGCGCTGGGTGACAGGCTCAACTTGCCCCTGATGTAGTATATGGCCAAAAATAACCACACTGTTGATGGTTAAATGCACTTGGGTGACACAGGCTCAGCCTGCACCAGATGTAGTATATGGCAAAAAAATAACCAGACTGTTGATGGTTAAATGCACTTCGGTGACACAGGCTCAGCCTGCAGCTGATGTAGTATATGGCCAAAAAATAACCAGACTGTTGATGGTTAAATGCACTTCGGTGACACAGGCTCAGCCTGCAGCTGATGTAGGATATAGCACAAAATAACCACACTATTGATGGTTAAATACACTTGGTGATAGCTTGTGCTGGCGCACCACAAGTCACAAAATGGCCGCCGATCACCCCAGAAAAAAAGTGATCTAAAAACGCTCTGGGCAGCCTCAAAAAAGTGAGCAAGTCAATATTAGCACTTCAATGATCCACAGCTGCAGATCGATCACAGAGTGAAGTCTTTTCGAGGAGTTAATCTGCCTAATCTCGCCCTAACGTCGCAGCTGCAACCTCTCCCTATGCTTGAATCAGCAGAGTGACGTGCAGCGCTACGTGACCCAAGCTTAAATAGAGGCTGGGTCACATGCTGCACTGGCCAATCACAGCAATGCCAATAGTAGGCAAGGCTGTGATGGCCCCTTGGGGCAAGTAGTATGACGCTTGTTGATTGGCTGCTTTGCAGCCTTTCAAAAAGCGCCAAGAAAGCGCCGAACACCGAACCCGAACCCGGACTTTTACGAAAATGTTCGGGTTCGGGTCCGTGTCACGGACACCTCAAAATTCGGTACGAACCCGAACTATGCAGTTCAGGTTCTCTCATCCCTACTTTCTCATTCTGGAAAGTGCCTAGTATGCGTAGTATATGTTCAGAGTATTGTAGGTAAGGAAACGCTCATCTCTGGGAAAGATATTCAAGTTAGCTTTTAAATAAGCTAAGCCTATCAGCTTCCAACAGATGGAAGATGGCTAATTTTCATATATTTTTCATAGAAACCTAGAGGAGCATTGACTGGCTTACAAAACTCCTTATGTGTTCTCATGTGTACTTGTCGCTCTCCATAAGGAGTAATAGTACCCCAACCAAGGCCTCTTAGGAAAACAAGCACATTTTCTTTGCTCTGTTAATGAATAGGTTCCCTGAAAGAGCTGATTTCCTGGTATGAGTTTTCCTTTACTTTCTGAAACAATGCTGGCTTGCATGTCTCTATTCCAGAGAAGAATTATGTGGGGAAAAAAACTCATAAATAGATTTAAAAAAAATCTTATTATAAAAAAGCACTTATTAAAAATCACCTTTAACGCACCTTTAACCACTTAAGGACCCATGACGTACATGTATGTCATTTCTTTCCGGGACTTAAAGACCCGTGATGCACATGTACTTCATAGGGATCGGGCAGGTGCAGGAGTTGCGACCCACCCGATCCGCAGCACGGGTCTGGCAGTCACTGATAGCCGGACCCCTGCTGCATGCGCCAGCACGTGCGACGTCGGGCGGGGATTGGAGCTGCCATCGAGTCCCCGTGCTGCTGTGACGGGGACCCAATGGCATGGAAGGCAGCCCGATGCCTTCCTTAGGCATCGGGGCTGCCTTCCGGTGGAGAGCCTGTGAGATCCAGCCCCCTGGATCACCCATTTTTTGCAATACCCTACATCTGTGGCCTTTGCTGCATTTGTCACAGTGAAATACAAGCTTGAAATACTGCAATTATATTCTGGGTTTTAAAAAAAAACACCCATTTTTTGCAATAACCTACATCTGGGGTCTTTGCTGCATTTGTCACAGTGAAATACAAGCGTTAGATAGTGCTGTTATATTTTGGTATTAAAAAAAACACCCATTTTCCTCATAAAATCTCTAGATGCGTCCGTATACAAGAGAATGGCTACAAGGTTATGATGAGATGGTATAAGACCCCAGAAAACATTGCTTTATACTTCCCTAACGTTTCTAACGTTTGTTGGAGATGTAAAGCCTCGAAGGGCACCTTTTATCACATATGGTGGAGTTGTCATATCATCAAAGATTGGTGGATTAATATAATTATTAAATGTAATAGCATTTGTAACACAGCCCTCTTGTGCTCTCCTGACCTGTCCCTACTTAGTCTAGGATTAGGTAGGGTTTGCAAAAAAGTTAGGTCTCTGTTTCTTACACTATTAGCTGCTGCCAGAATTCTTATTGCCACGGCTTGGCTCTCCAGTGAGGCTCCGGTTGAAGCCGCATGGGTCCAAAAAGTTGATCAGATTTATAGACTAGAAGAACTCTCCCATTGGGAAGCACATACACGCTCCTCCTTTGTAGATGTATGGTCCCCATGGAAGAGTTTTAGAGGTTTCTCTTGATCCCCCTTATTCTCCTTTACCCCCTCCCCTCAACGTCTCCTTTTTACTTCAGCTACCCCTTCACATATAGAGGCATACATTGAATATCTGTACACTGTAGCTTTTTATTGATAGCTAGACACTTTATCTACGAGCATAGTTGCCCACACCTATGGTTTATTTTGTTTTTACTTGCAAAACTGTTTTCCAAAAAATATGCCATTGAATACGACATGACAACAGCTGCCTTCAATTGATCACTCTATGAATGTATTCATTCCATATTGTTATTTCTTTTTCTTCCCTTTTGTATACCATACTTGTATACTATATCTGCATACCATTTGATTGTAAGATCTTATTATTTAAAACAATAAAAGTTGTTAATAATAAAATAAAAAAAACACCCATTTTGGGCAAGATAATACATTTGTGGCCTTTGCTGCATTTATGACAGTCCAATACAAGCGTGATATACCGCTGTTATATTCTGGTATTCTCAAAACACCCATATTGGACAAGATAATACATTTGTGGCCTTTGTTGCATTTGTGACTGTGAAATACGAGCTTGAAATACTGCAATTATATTCTGGGTTTAAAAAAATATCCATTTTTTGCAATACCCTACATTTGGGTCCTTTGCTGCATTTTTCACAGTGAAATACAAGCTTGAAATACTTTGGTTATTATGGTTTTAAAAAAACACCCATTTTGGCCAAGACTCTACATTTGTGGCCTTTGTTGCATTTGTGACAGTCAAATACAAAGTTTAAATACTGCAGTTATATTCTTGGTTTAAAAAAACACCAATTTTTTGCAAGACCCTACATCTGGGGCCTTTGCTGTATTTGTCACAGTCAAATACAACCAGTCAATACTGCAGTTACATTGTTGGTTGACAAATTGCATTTTTTTGGGACCATGAAGTAATGGTATAAAATTTGCCTGTCACATTGTTGTGTGACCTCAAGAAATTTTTCCTCTTTATTACATCGGCACTGCCTTATGCTCAGTGAACTTAATTGTTGACTATTGGCGGTTACATTGTCGCCTGACAAAAACCATCTGTTAGTTTGGTGGGTGAACTCAAAGAATGAGGAGAGCGTCAATAAAGGGACGTGGTCATGGTGCTGCTGGTGGAGCTCCTGTTGCAGGGAGAGGACGTGGTCTATCTGTGCCAGCTACACGCACAAGTGAAACACCTTCCTCAGGTGTGAGTAGGCAACAGAACCTTCATTGTTATTTGGTAGGGCCGAATGCGGCTCTACGAATGATGAGGCCTCAGGCAAAAATTGAAACTGCACCCCCCTCCTCCATACCAAATTCTTAACCTAACCCCTTCTGTCCAGCCAGAGGTGTAACTTGCATACACTTTCTATAATACCAGTGTCTTCTTATGTGGCACAAGGGTCTTTGGGCCCCTCAGGCTCCTGGGCCCGGTAGCGACTGCTACCTCTGCACCCCCTATAGCTACGCCCCTGCCTCCATGCGAGACCTGTGTGCATTGTTGCGCTGTTTCGAGTACTCCACCAACATGGCCAGTGCCAATGACACCGTTCTCAGCGTTACTATACCACTTCTATACCTCCTTGAAAAACTGCTTCGGGTGATGATGGAAGAGGATGTGGCAGAGGAGGAGGAGGAATAGGGATCATTTAATAGGGTTTCAGGCCAGTCATTCACAAGTGGCTCCGAGGGTGGGTTCCTGCACCCACAAACACCAGGTACACAATTGTCCAGCCAGGGCACAGTTCTGGAGGAGGATGACGAGGTGGAGGAGGAGGAGATGGAGGAGGGGGAACCGTGTTCACAGCAGGGTGGCACCCAGACCAGCTCATGGTCATCACTGGTGCGTGGCTGGGGGGATAAAGAGGACACAGACGATACACCTCCCACAGAGGACATCTTTTCATTGCCTCTGGGCAGCCTGGCACACATGAGCGATTACATGCTGCAGTATCTCTGCAATGACCGCCGAGTTGCCCACATTCTAACTTGTGCTAATTACTAGGTGGCCACGCTGCTGGATCCCCGTTACAAGAACAACGTACCATCCTTAATTCCGTCACTGGAGCGTGATAGTAAGATGATCGACTACAATCGCACGCTGGTAGACGCGCTGCTGGTGGCATTCCCACCTGACAGTGGGGGCACAGTGGAAGCACAATGCGAAGGCAGAGGAGGAGGAAGAGGTCGCCAATGCAGCACCTCAGAAGGCAGGTTTAGCATGGCCGATATGTGGAAAAGCTTTGTCAGCACACCACAACAACCAGCACCACTAGCTGATATGGAACGTCTTAGCAGGAGGCAGCATTTCAGCAGCATGGTGGAGCAGTATGTGTGCACACGCCTACACGTACTGGATGATGGGTCTGCCCCCTTCAACTTCTGGGTCTCCAAATTGGGCACATGGCCTGAGCTTGCCCATTACGCCTTGGAGGTGCTGGCCTGCCCTGCAGCCAGTGTATTGTCTGAACGTGTGCTTAACATGGCAGGGGGCATTATCACAGACAAGCGCAGCCGCCTGTCCATAGCCAATGTGGACAAGCTCACTTTCATTAAATGAACCAGGCATGAAACCCACAGGACTTGTCCGTACCTTGTGCAGAATCGACATGTATACCGGCCTTACCCAGCCATTGTTATACTACACCGCAATTGCTCATTGTTGTATTTTTGATATTTCCCACTCTTTTGAGGTGTACCCTAATTTAAACAAAAAAATAAATAATAAAAATTAAAAATAAAATCAAAAACCACTGTTGGCTACCTCGTCCTCCTCCACCGCCGCTTCCACCTACACTGCTACGTCCACCGCCTCCTCAACCTCCTACTCCATATGGACCTCCAACTCATAGATCAAGATATATATTATTATTTTTTACGTATTTTATTTTATTTTAAGTCATTTCACTGTTACATTGTCGGGTGAAATTCACCAAATATTGGCTGTGTTATACCCCTGCTCTACCTAGTGTACAGGTTAATAAATTTCACTAATTTGTCTGTTACATTGTCGGGTGAAATTCACCAATTTTTGTCTGTGATATACATCTGCTCTACCTAGTAGACAGGATAATAAATTTCACTAATTTGTCTGTTACATTGTCTGGTGAAATTCACCAATTTTTGGCTGTGATATACCCCTGCTCTACCTAGAAGATAGGTTAATAAATTTCACTAATTTCTCTGTTACATTCTTGGGTGACATTCACCAATTTCTGGCTGTGATATACCCCTGCTCTACCTAGTAGACAGTTTAATAAATTTCATTAATTTCTCTGTTACATTGTCGTGTGAAATTCACCAATTTTTGGCTGTGATATACCCCTGCTCTACCTAGTGGACAGGTTAATAAATTTCACTAATTTGTCTGTTACATTGTTGGGTGAAATTCACCAATTTTTGGCTGTGATATACCCCTGCCCTACCTAGTGGACAGGTTAATCAATTTCACTAATTTGTCTGTTACATTGTCGGGTGAAATTCACAAATTGTTGGCTGTGATACACCCCTGCTCTACCTAGTAGACAGTTTAATAAATTTCTCTAATTTGTCTGTTACATTGTTGGGTGAAATTCACCAATTTTTGGCTGTGATATACCCCTGCTCTACCTAGTAGACAGGTTAATAAATTTCACTAATCTCTCTGTTACATTGTCGGGTGAAATTCAACAATGTTTGGCTGTGATATACCCCTGCTCTACCTAGTGGACAAGGAAATACATTTCACTAATTCGTCTGTTACATTCTTGGGTGACATTTTACCATTTTTGCTGTGATTAAACCCCTGCTCTGCATAGGTGACAGGGACCTAAATTACAAAAAATCGTCTGTTACATTGTCAGGTGACATTTTACCAATTTTGCCATATACAAACCCCTGCTCTGCATGGGTGACAGGGACCTAATTTTTGTAAAATAGCCTGTTCAATTGGTGGGTGACATGAACACAGTTTTTCCGTGAATAAACTACTGCTCTACATAGTTGACAGGGCCCGAAATTTTTAAAAATCGTTTGTTCCATTGGTGGGTGACATTAACCCATTTTTGCCAATAAAAAACCTCTGCTCTGCATAGGTGACAGGGACTTAAATTTCTAAAATTCGTCTTTATTTGGCCTTTTCATTCAATCCTTACGCTTTAATAACTTGTCCCACATTTCAGCTCGATCACATTGCAGCCATTGACCTCCCTTGGATGTGGTATCCCTTTCTCAGGCTCCCTCTCCGGCATGGAACCCTTATTCCCCCGCTAACCGTGATCAACATTGTAGGTGCAGAAAAGAACATCGAAAGTTGATAGAGCAGATATCCAATTGGATCGTGGACATCACGGGGACGTGCAACATGGTGGAGCAGTATGTGTACACACGCCTACACATACTGACTGATGGGTCTGCCCCCTTCAACTTCTGGGTTTTCAAATTGGACACATGGCCTGAGCTTGCCCTTTACACCTTGGAGGTGCTGGCCTGCCCAGCAGCCAGTGTATTGTCTGAACGTTTGTTTTGCACGGCTGGAGGGGGTTATCACAGGTTATATTTCCCAATGATTTGGGGTGTACCCTAATTTAAACAAAAAAATATATGAAAACCAAAAACCAGCGTTGGCTACCTCCTCCTCCTCCATCACCGCTTCCACCTACACCGCCACATCCACCTCCTCCTCAACCTCTTACTCCATATGGACCTCCTCCTCCTAGATCAAGATTATTATTTTTAATTTTTATGTATTTTCTCTTATTTTAAGTCATTTTCCTATCCACATTTGTTTGCAGAGCACTTGCCATGCTGTTAACCACATGTTGATGCCATTTGCAGCCCTCTAGCCCTTTCCATTACTTTTTTAGATCCATTTTAGTGCTCCAAAGTTCGGGTCCCCATTGACTTCAATGGGGTTCGGGGTCAAGTTCGGGTCGGGTTCGGGTCCCGAACTCAAACTTTTTTGTTAAGTTCGCCTGAACCCGTCGAACCCGAACATCTGGGTGTCCGCTTAACTCTAGTTATAATGCGACTGGGATGCTAAATGCGACTGGGTTGCAAAAATCCAAACCTGCTGGATTTTTGGTAACAAGTCACATTGGTGTTGCAAACTCTAAATTATGTGTCTCACAGCCAAACTATATCATAAAACCGTTGTGCAAGCAAAATTGCCATGCAACCCCAGCCTAACTCGAAGCTCCCCAGCTTCTATATAAAATGTGCAATAGAATCCAATACCTATCATGTATAATTTCTAATGATAGCAGGGGGATGTTTGTGCCTGAATGTGACTGTCACCTCTGCACCACTATAAACATGCTCTTGTACAAGGATGCTGGCTTCTGTTTCTTAAAGGGGTTAAAGGGAGTCAATAACCTCCAAAACCATGTATGGTAGGTGCCACAAAACATACCTTTGTTGTAAAAAAAAAAAAATCTGGTCTTCTAATCATGAGAAAAGCTTCTAGAGATGAGAGAATTGATCCTAAATTTTTAAAATTGTATCCACATTTTTGTAAAAAGTTCTGATTCTGCAGAATTTTTGCATGATTTGAATCATTTAAGAGAATCACGGACAGGAGAGAGCATTCAGAACATTTTATTTCGGGTCTACTATATTTCAGCTCAAATTAAATTGGAGGATCAATTGAGCCAAACCAGACTGGAATCTAATTTTAAGAAATGTGCCCATCTATAAATAATTCCCGTTAATTTTCAATCAAATAGGGCAGGCATGGCCAACCTGAGGCTCTCCAGCTGTTGCAAAACTACAACTCAGACCATGCTTAGACTGCCTAAAGCTATCAGCCTGCAGCAAGGCATGGTGGGAGTTGTAGTTTTACAACAGCTGGAGAGCCGCAGGTTGGCCATGCCTGAAATAGGGTATTTGGGGCAATTCCATTTAGTGCACTTGGCCTCCACTGTGTTATTGCTATCGGCTCTGCAATTCCAAGGATTGTCAATCGAACATCACTGGGTAATATTTGGAAGAGCAATGGTGCACCAACCAGAGAAGCTATATACACAGTTCACCGAAAACCTTATTTGCATAAAAATAAAAATAGGTATTTCTCAGGATTAGAGGACCAGATTTTCACTAGAAAGGTAGTTAGGTTTTGGGAAATCTACCCTACATGGCAGTATTTTTACAGTGAAACCAATTTTGGAGGTGACAGACCCTACCCTACATGGTGGTATGTTTACTGTCAAAACAATCTTGGAAGTGATACACGCCTTTGAAAGAAAATAATGTTAAAGCATCGCCTAAAAAATATCAGAAAATACATGTTAATGCAATAAAATTTCTGATCTATTGAAAGTGGGAGCAAACGATGAACAGTTCCTCTATAACTTACCGTATATACTCGAGTATAAGACGAGTTTTTTGGCACATATTTTTGTGCTCAAAAAGCCCCCTCGTCTTATACTCGAGTCTAGGTCTGTATTATGGCAACTTACATTGCCATAATACAGACCATGACATGTTGGGGGCCGGAGAAGCTGTTACTTACCTTTACAGCTGCTCCGGTCAGCTCCCAGCACATCCGCACGGCAGGGCTGGGCCGACACAGAGGCTGGGGAGGCTCCAGCCTCTGGGCGGCAGGCAGGCCACTGAGTTAGAAGATCCGATGGTATATTCTAACCCCCAGGCGTTTCCATGGTGACAGGGACGCTTGCCTGGGGGTTAGAATATACAGGGCCACGCCGCCCCCAGGAGCACATTTATAAACTAATCAGTAACTTTAACTTTATTAAAGTTGCTGATCTCTTTATTAAAGTTGCTGATCTAATCATTGCTGATCTCTTTACTTGAATATCTTACTCTGTCTTAGCTCCGGTAATAGCAGGCAGTGCGGGGGGCGGTGCTCACTCACTGACGTCACGCGCCTGCTCCTCCCACTAGGCGGCGCAGGCACGTGACGTCAGTGAGTGAGCGCCGCCCGCACGTACTTACTGCTGTTACCGGAGCTAAGACAGAGTAAGGCATCCAAGTAAAGAGATCAGCAATGATTAAAGTTAAAGTTACTGATTAGTTTATAAATGTACTCCTGGGGGCGTCGGGGAGGGGGATCTGTGTATGGCACTGCTATGGGAGGGGGATCTGTGTATGGCACTGCTATGGGGAGGGGGATCTGTGTATGGCACTGTTTAGGGGAGGGGGATCTGTGGATGGCACTGTTTAGGGGAGGGGGATCTGTGGATGGCACTATTTAGGGGAGGGGGATCTGTGGATGGCACTATTTATGGGAGGGGGATCTGTGGATGGCACTGTTTAGGGGAGGGGGATATGTGGATGGCACTGTTTAGGGGAGGGGGATATGTGGATGGCACTGTTTAGGGGAGGGGGATCAGTGGATGGCACTGTTTAGGGGAGGGGGATATGTGGATGGCACTGTTTAAGGGAGGGGGATCTGTGGATGGCACTATTTAGGGGAGGGGGATCTGTGGATGGCACTATTTGGGGAGGGAGATCTGTGGATGGCACTATTTAGGGGAGGGGGATCTGTGGATGGCACTGTATAGGGGAGGGGGATCTGTGGATGGCACTGTTTAGAGGAGGGGAATCTGGATGATGATTAATAACAAACATACATATCTAAATGGCGGCGACGGAGGGGGGGGGACGCACTTGGGCAGCTCAGCCTCTGTTGGTGGTGGACCTTGTCCCAGCCCTGCCGCGCGGCACCTCTGTTAAGCTCCCATTGTAAATCTCGCGAGACACGCGGGCCGCGAGATTTACACTGGGAGCAGACCGCGAGATTTACAGCAGCAGTAAGTACTGGCCCCTGCACAGCCTCCCCTCCCCCTGGACAGCCCCCCCTCCCCCTGGACAGCCCCCCCTCCCTGGCCAAGTATGAAGATAAAAAAATTTAAAAATAAACAACCTGATAAATATAAAAAAAATAAAAAAATAAAAAATAAATGCCCAGTTGATGGGAGTCTGACTCCCTGTATTTAATGCAGAGTGTGTGTGTATATAATGCACACACTCTGCATTAAATATAGGGAGTCAGAGTCAGACTCCCATCAATCTGAGACACCCTCTTCTATTTTTGAAATTTACCAGTAGCTGCTGCATTTCCCACCCTAGTCTTATACTCGAGTCAATAATTTTTCCCATTTTTTGGGGGTAAAATTAGGGGTCTCGGCTTATATTCGGGTCGGCTTATACTCGAGTATATACAGTATTACCTTTGATGAAAAAGAGATAATTCAGGGGTTGAGATTATGTCATTTTTTAATGTTGCCAACTAACAAGGCCCGATCTATTATATGTGTATCCTACATGATATAAAATGATTTTAACACCTGCGCTTTCTATTTAGCTGCGTTAACAAAAGCAGTGATGACACACACAAGTTTTCACTTGGTTACCATTCATCCAAGATAACTACCAAGCAATTATAGAGCCTGAAAAAAGTGCCCCTGTTCCAAGAATCTTGGAAAAGCAAAATCCAATTATTTTGAGTTTTTTTCCCTACTGCAGTAAAAGCTCTTCCCTTCTAATGCACAATTCGCTATTCTGTAGATTAACAGGCTTATCTGTCACAGTCAGTTATCACCCAGTGTCATTATTCATGTACTCTCTATCAATTTTTCTATATGCTTCTGGTTTCCTTCTGATCATGTTGAAATAAAATATATTTTTATCTAAGCGATTGACATGTGCTTTATTTATCAGCCCCAGAGCAAGGATGCAGTTTTCATACATTCACGAGGGATGATTTGCTCAACATATCTCTCTGCAACCTGAAATACTAATTTGTTTGCAATTAGGTTGCAAATATCACTCGGTAAATCCTGGTGAAGATAGCAGATAACTAAAATATAAGGAAATGTTTCATGTCAATTTATAGGCCTCAATCATATTTTTATGGATTTTCTTGCTGTTAGTGAACATGCTTTGGGTAAAAATGTGATTCTTTGAGTATTTATATCATTTCCTATTTGTCTGCTTAGAAGATGTGAAGCACTGTCTGTAGATAATATAATTATTAAGCATACAGTATATAAAGAGGAGTAATTTGAAGCTCCTGGCTCCCAATACAAAAGCTTTAAAGGGGTTTTATATTGATGACCTGTCTTCAGAATAGGACATCAGTATCTGATTGGTGCGAGTCAGATTCCTGACACCAACACCAGTCAACTGTTTAAGGAGGCCTCCTTGTTGCTTACCAAGCACAGCTCCATCCTTGGGATAGCGGCTGGGTTTGGTATCGCAGCTCAGCCCCATTAAATTGAATAGGACTGAGCTGCAACAAGGCGATGTGACCGATAGTCGTCATAACTTGGTGAAGGTAAGCTGAAAGGAGGCCACGGAGCTCACTGTAGAGCAGCAGCCTATTTAAGCAACTGATCATTGAGGTGCCGGAAGTCAGACCCCCACCAATAAGATACTGATGACCTATACTGATGATAGGTAATCAGTATAAAACACTCAAAAAACATACCTACCATGTGCCATTTATAATACTGGTATATCATTATAGATTACAGAAGGGACCTCATGAGGCACCAGGACCCAGATGTGACTACTACCTCTGCACTATAGCTACACTATACTTGCCAACTCTCCCAGAAAGTGCAGGAGGGTCTCAGAAGAAGGTAAGACCTCCTGCTCTCCCTGAACAGTCGGCAGATCTCTGTGATGCTGGGAAGGTTTCCCACCTCATCCCAGAGAGCTGTCCTATTTGTGTGTGGCACTGGGATTTGCGTTATCACAAGCAGTCCAAGCACCTAAACACATACTGAAGGGGCAAGGCAGCAGCAGTAAGGAAGCGATGCTTTTGGTAAAAGGCGATGTGACCAGTCAGTTTAGGGGTTGAATTTAATGTATATTGGAGTGGTATGCATGTGCCACAACCCTCACACCCCTAGATTGCTAGTATAAAATGATGGCAAGTATGAGTTACACTTCCAAAGGTATGTGCCCCCCATTGCTAGGGTACACTATGTATAAATTTTCATAAATGTTCAAATGGATGAGATGAACATATAGTTTTTGTTTTTTCCCCTTCATAGTTTGCATTATATAACATATAGCGATAACATTACATATAGTGATTTATTTTATAGATCTATAGTACAGTGCCCTTAGAAGTATATTGATCTATAGTAGGCTTTCAATCTTATATGAAGGTGCACCGAGGTTTTAATGGAAAATATTCACTTATCGAAGCCAATGGAAGCACATGAAGCCTTTGGTAGGCTTCCTACACACTGGTATTATAGATCTATAATACATAGTACTTGTCAATTCTCCCGCAAAATCAAGGAGGCTACCAGAAAGTGGGGAGACCTCTTGGACTCCAGTAAGAGTTGACAAATCTCCCAGGTACAGAAGGAATCCTCTAGGAACCTGCAAGATATTAGCGCCTATCGTGTGTGGTGCCATGGCTGTGGCCAAATACAGAGAAAATGGGCAGTACCACAATGCATAAAGAGGTGTGGACTTAAAGAAAGGGATGTGGCTTGCAAACGGGCCAGCCCTGAAAAAATACCAGTCATTTACTAAGCGTGCAGCACAACCTGGTTTTCCAGAAACGTTAGCAAGAAAGTAGGTAAGTATGCAGTACCCACATAAATATAAAGGCCCACACTGTATCTCTATCTGGCATCAATTTTATTTGAAGCCACAAAGGTGATGTTGTGGCATGTTTCAATGGTATTTTCTCCTAATAGTATTCTAGGTTAATACAGATGCACCACAATGAGTGTCTAAAGGTCCATGAAAGAGACATGTAAGGGCTTAGGATTCCATGTACCTCCGCACTCCGCTTTACACAGGGCTTTACTATTGATCAAATACATTTTTCAATAAAGTATTCAGTGGCAAATTACGTAAATGTTTCCTTTCTTACATCATGAACTTCTATTGCAACCCCAGATGTAAAAAACAAACAAAACAGTAATCTGATGTAATTGATGAGGACTAATAATTAGGAAATTATAGGATGGTCTGTCCCTAGTTTGTCTATTGAATGCTTTCATACAGTATATTGTCTTGTGGGCTTTTTAAAGCAGATGAAAAGAGAGTAATAATCATGCCCCATGTGAAGGTCAGAGAAAAGCAGCATACATTTAAGGGATGATGCCACAGCAGTTTGCGCCATATAACAGGGCACTGTAAGCATTTTTTTTTATTATACTGCCTAAAAGGGAATGAAAATGCTTGATGGCTTGAAATTATGCACCAAAAGCCCTTGACCATGCTCCTGAGAACTCCTGATGCCCACAGGTCCCATTAGGAGATGAGTTAATCTCTTCTAAACAAACCGGATTCTAAACTTCACAAAAATTCTTTTTCCAAATGAATCAGAGTTTTAGCCATTCGATTTGGATGAATTGCAAAAAACTGTGCACAACATTTTGCATTTAAAATTCAGTACACAAGTGAGGGAAACAAAGCAGTTAAGACGGAGAATAACATGACCCTAGGACAGGGCCCTAGCCATGATGCTTGCCGACAATGATGTGCTGTCAATCAGAAGGGAAGATATTGTCTGATTGATTGGGCTCTATGCTAGCTCTGAAGCACAGACACTATTGTGAGCTCAGCCACTGTGATAGGACGTGTCTGCCATGTCTCTGACAGATTGACCAATTAGATACACAAGCCAGTCTTCTTAGGGTCTTGCAGGAACAGTGTAGGGATTGTGAATTAGTTAGGTAGCTTGAATAAGTAGGTAGAAAGTCAAGTTTTATAATAAGGGACAGGATAGGAGGAGTTAGTGTACTTTCTATAGCCAGAGATGTAGCTGTTCATAACTTTAGGTAGCAGATATACTATAGCTGGCATGACAAAAGTCATTCTTCGTATAAATTGTGTAGGCACAGAATGTGTCAAATTAATTAAGAAGCCCAGGCCTCTTAATAAATCTGGCTTATTTCCAAGCAGACTGTGTTCCAGACTTTTAAATCTTCCCCAACTACACCAGTTTCTGGCGTAAATTATAGTAAATGTGGAGGCCATCAGGAGGCCATGCCTCTCCCACTAAACTCTACCTACTTTTTTCACCACTTTTAAAAAGTGATGATAAAGTGAAAGTTGTGAATTATGGCACAAATATAGCGTGCACAATAATGTGTGACTTTTTTTTCACCACCATAGTGGAGTAGACACTACAGAAAAGAGATGATTTTTTTTAAAGAGACAGTACTCTTTTTATGAGCCTTTTTTTAATCCAAAACCTAATTCAAAGATTCTACAGTTTTATGCTTGAATTATGCATATTTTAGTGTATCTCAGTTACACTTTTTCTAATTTTTAAATGTACAAAGAACTTAAACAATTGTGTTTTAATTCAACAAAAACAGCACCCTGTATATTTTGGTCACATCCATGGGATGACCTCATGCACCAATTTTGTTTTTCCCAAAAACCTGTTGCAGTTTTTCTATCATATATAAGTGAGCATTGCAATAATAATATTTTAGTGCATCAACTACACTGTACTGTATATACAGTATATTGCTTGCATCACGAGAATTAAAAAAAAAAAAATGCAACAATGAAAAAACAGAGAAAGACATGAGAGAAATTTTTTTTTAGGCCAATTGGAGCACTTGTAATTTGGGTACAATCAGTTCAGACCACAATGCTAGCTCCCTACCTGACTTGAATATAATAGAATCAGGATCTCTCATTAGTGCAGCTTAGATTCTCAGCCTTTAATTCTATGTGATAATATCTCAGCAGCTGAACAGTTTTTGATTTCACGCCTTCCTACAACTTTTTCTATTTTTTTGGTCTTTTTTTTCGCAGCATAAGTTGTTCTTTACTTACTTTTGGTACATATACATGACCATTTTATTTATATTCATTTTTCTTTTGGAAAGAAATGCAGAAAAAGCAATTCCGCTGCAGTTTTATTATTTTTTTATTCAGTACACTGATCATCATAAATGATGTTATAAATTTATTTTTCATCTTGCTACGCTTGTGGAGATGTGAAATTTCATTTTGTGTCTTGGGAATATTTAATATTTAATATTTCTTTAATTAGACTTTTTTTAGAGGGCAAGTTTTTATTTTTAAGTATAAGGTACTGGCATATATTTACATGCTACCTCTTTGCCTGTGTAGCATACAGGCAGTTATTACAGTTGTGTTCAAAATTATTCAACCCCCAATGCTGTAAAGGGTTTTAGGGAATTTAGTGTACATTTGTAATTGTGTTCAGAATGAAATCTTACAAGGACTTTTTAAAGAACCAAATGCAACTAAAATGACATCAATTGTTTTTGTAATACAGTATTAAATGTTTTTTTTTGTGATTTCTTCATTGACACAATTATTCAACCCCTTAAAGACTACCACTCTTAAGAACAGAGGTTCATTCAAGTGTTTTCGATCAGATATTGAAAACACATGTGGATGTCAAGGAGCAGCAATCAAGCATAATAAGCACCAATTAGGCAGATTTAAAAGGACTGTGATACTCAGCTTCTTTTAGACATTTACTGGTGTGTTTACAAACAGGGTGAAGTCAAGAGAATGGTCCAGGAAGACAAGAAAAGAGGTGATTTATCTTCACAGGAAGGGCAATGGCTATAAGAAGATTGCAAAGATGTTAAACATACCAAGAGACACCATAGGAAGCATAATTCGCAAATTCAAGGCAAAGGGCACTGTTGAAACGCTACCTGGTCATGGCAGAAAGAAGATGCTGACTTCGACTGCTGTGCGCTACCTGAAGTGCAAAGTGGAGAAAAGTCCCCGTGTGACTGCTGAGGAACTGAAAAAAGATTTGTCAGATGTGGGTACTGAAGTTTCAGCTCAGACAATAAGGCGCACACTGCGTAATGAAGGCCTCCATGCCAGAACTCCCAGGCGCACCCCCTTGCTGTCTCCAAAGAATAAGAAGAGTTGACTGCAGTATGCCAAAAGTCATGTGGACAAACCACAAAAGTTTTGGGATAGTGTTCTATAGACTGATGAAACAAAATTAGAACTGTTTGGGCCCATGGATCAACGCTATGTTTGGAGGAGGAAGAACAAGGCCTATGAAGAAAAGAACACCTTGCGTACTGTGAATCATGGCGGGGGGTCAATCATGCTTTGGGGCTGTTTTGCTTCTACAGGTACAGGGAAGCTTCAGCGTGTGCAAGGTACCATGAATTCTCTTCAGTACCAGGAGATATTGGATGAAAATGTGATGCAGTCCGTCACAAACCTGAGGCTTGGGAGACGTTGGACCTTTCAACAGGACAATGATCCCAAGCATACCTCCAAGTCCACTAGAGCATGGTTGCAGATTAAAGGCTGGAACATTTTGAAGTGGCCATCGCAGTCACCAGACTTAAATCCGATTGCGAACCTCTGGTGGGACTTAAAGAAAGCAGTTGCAGCGTGCAAGCCTAAGAATGTGACTGAACTGGAGGCTTTTGCCCATGAAGAATGGGCGAAGATACCCGTAGATCGCTGCAAGACACTTGTGTCAAGCTATGCTTCACGTTTAAAAGCTGTTATAACTGGAAAAGGATGTTGTACTAAGTACTAAGATTGAATGTCACTTGGGGGTTGAATAAAACTGATAATGATGTGAGCACAGAAAAGACATTTGTGGTTATTTCATTATAAATGTTATGTTATATTTGTCAGACTTACAAGTGCCTCTTTGATTTAATTGTAAACAAGATGACTGAAATGATCAAAATCAATGTCAAACTTGCCAAAACACTCAATTTCAGTGG
This sequence comes from Bufo bufo, assembly GCF_905171765.1. NCBI lineage: Eukaryota > Metazoa > Chordata > Amphibia > Anura > Bufonidae > Bufo > Bufo bufo. The sequence goes on along the minus strand of NC_053398.1, from coordinate 112,824,172 downwards.
GGGTTGAATAATTTTGAACACAACTGTATATGCTACTCCTTTAGCCTGTGCACTAATAGTATACAAGCCTGTTGTAGGTATGCCCTAATATCATGTAATATGTTCAGGAAGCCCTGAGGCTCCCTATGACACCACCAAACAAGTTTCATTTCTTCCTTTGTATGCCATGGTTAGATGGTTCCCTGATCTCCTATAATGACACTGGTTGTTTGCAAGACTGCAGAACTTGACTTCACCTATATCAGTTGATTTTTCCAACTCCAAATCAATGGCTCTCAGTACTCAGATACCCCATGACTTGAGTAGAGAAGATTTTATGGAACAATTGGATGATCGCAAGAAAAGATCTAACAAGAATATAGATTGACAGATTAAAAGTACATAATAACAACAGTACAAGGCAGAAAACTGGATGAGGGTGGCAGTGGGAGGGAGGGAGATGGAAACTAACAATGGAATATATGAAAGATGGCAATGGAATACAGATGAAGAGAGACAAATATAGTTGTCATGGCACACTACGCCAAACACCACCTTCACCCCCCACCCCCTGATTGCTTATCTGTGGATTGATATAGAAGGCTGTCCCAAGAATACTTCAGGCTATAGAAAGCAAGATACAGTACTCTATCCTATGGGAACCCACCCTTTTCTTCTGGGTCCCCTGCCTATAGTAGGACTATCCCACCCACCGCATAGCAACTGCAGATAAGCCAGTAAACTACTGTACACACAGTAGATTATAATACTAAATGTAACCGGGTTCCATCAACAAGACAACACAGCAGCTAGCAAACCCTAACAGTTTAATATCATTTAATAACAGTTAATACGAGTTACAGAAAGACAATACAAAGATGGGTAAAAGAAAAAGGAATTACATAAAAAATTAATCTCACATACCTAAAGATTTTTTTCATGTATCCCTGGCAGTGTCACAAATCAGCGGGTGTGAACCTTATTAATGCAGTCTTTGGTCTGATGCCATATCGTCAAGAGAACTCTAAAAGAGGAATCCGCAGCAGGAACCTCAGAGGACATGGTGACAGGAAGAGGAGTACAAGGATGTTGTCGGTAAATAACAAAAAATGGGGAGGACCCAGTAGATTGGCTAGACAGGTGATTATAGGAAAACTCTGCTCAAGGTAGAAATTGTACCCAGTTATCTTTTTCAGATGAGACAGTGTCAGAGGTAATTTTCTAATATCTGATTGACCTGTCCTACCTGCCCGTTGGTTTAGGGGTGGTATCCAGAGGAAAAGTCTAATTCAATCTCAAGCAGCTGGCACAAAGCCCTCCAGAGCTTAGATGTAAACTGGACTCCATGATCGGAAACTATGTGTAGAGGTCGTGTATGCAACCAGAAAATGTGCTTTTCAAACAGTTTAGAAAGTTTTGCAGTTGAGGGCAATCCGGATAAAGGCACAAAGTGAGCCATCTTGGAGACCCGGTCCATGACCACCCAGACAGCTGTACATCCGGCAGAAGATGGAAGATCTGTAAAAAGGCCATGGCAATGTGATGCCAGGGGGCATCAGGAATAGGCAGCGGTAACAACAGCCCCATTGGTTTGACACGTAATCACACACATCTTTTGGAAGAGTGGGCCACCAGTAGTACTGATGGACCAGAGCCTACTGAATGAAGTTACTGGCTGAAACAGGATCCGAGAACGCAGGCACAGACAGGATAACTCCCTCATGAGAGTCACCGGAACTGAAAGTTTTGGAGAGGACTTTTCCTTGTCCAGAACCACCTCTCCTAGACACTGGCATTTTCCTGCTTCAGTGGACAGATATGGGCCTTGACTCTACAATACAGAGACAGGTTCTCTGCTTTGCGGCATAAATGTTCCTGGTCAGAAAATCGGAGGCACTCTACTTGCATGGGCTCTTCATATGGGGTGGACAATAGAGGAAGAACTGGCCTCTGGAGGATGAGGCCATGCGAAGTGGTCCTGTCACTACCAGAGCTTTGGGACATTCTCACAGCTCTGTTTCTCCACGCCTGTGATGATGTCACTACTAGAGCTGGGAGGAGTTCTCACTGCTCTGTTTACTTTTGGTTTCCTTCCTCCCAGCTGTTCCTCATGCGTTTGATTTCCCTCTCTTTATATCACCCCTCCTCCTATTGTAGGGCGTGGATTATAGTTCTCATTTCAGTTGTAGCTCTTGCTTTAGTATCTTCACTTGTAGCTATCAGTTCACTGGACCTGTGTTCTGCTGCAGCAAGCACTCCGGATATTGCCAGCTGTCCTTGGATCCGTCTTCTCTGCGGCTGCAACACCTTCAGCTAAGTGTACAGTCATTGTTGTGTACCAGATTATTTTCTGACTGGATCTGAGGTGGCCACGGTTCCCTCCATATACTGAGTAGGGCACCGGTGGCCGTGCCCCTTCCACTATTGTAGGGGTTACAGTGGTCATCAGTCTAAGGTACGTGGGCATGCCTCGTTCCGCCATTTGGATCAGGGCATGTGCTTAGCAGCATAGGGAGAGCTTTGAGGGTCTGACAGGGGTCACCCTTTATCCTCCCTAGTTTGGGTCCGGTCAGTAGCTCTTTTACTGTGTATACTATTGTTGCTCACATACAGCCGTGACAGGTCCTCTGGAGCATGCAACCTCCTAAGAATGTTCCCTGAAACGTGTATCAATTCTTGTGGCCCAGGTGATTAGATCATTTAGAGTGGATGGATGGTTGCAACCTACTAACTCATCCTTAATCCAGTCATAAAAGCCTTCTCAGAACACCGCCTGTTGGACATCATTGTTCCATGCAAGTTCTGCAGCAAGTTCAGCAGTAGTGTAACTAGGCTCTTTAACGACCAGCTGGAAGGTAGCAAGGAAAGACTGCAGGTTACTGGTCTCTGGACCTCCATGTTCCCAAATAGGATTTATCCAAGCAAGGGCCTCATCCGAAAGCAGAGACATACATGAAGGTGACCTTGGGCTGCTCAGTAGGATACTACTGCCCGTGCAACTCAAAGTGGATTAAGCACTGGTTCAGGAAGCCACGACAAATCTTTGGATCTCCACTATAGTGTGGTGGCAGAGGAAGTTACATGACAGTGGCACTTAAATCCGGACTGATAGGTATGGCAACTGCAGACATAGCAGAGACCCTGCAATAGCTAGAGGGGACATGGCGGGCAGTGATATTATGCATTAACTGCATCAGGATGTCCTGTCGTTCATTCTGACATCTCATCTCACAAAATAATTCCTGTACAACAGGCCTGGCAAGTGCCAGCTTGGGATACTGGCTGGGAATCCCTGGTTCCGTTGAACATACTGTGACGAACCAACTTGACCAACCTCCTCTAAGCGCAATCAAACCCCTCATTCTTCGCAGTATCCCTGATGGTGGGATAGACTTTCCTGAGGGGAACAACAGGTCACTATCTCTTGAGAAGGACTGGCACACGAAGCAGCTGGTCCAGGCAGACCAGGGTATACAAGAGTAAGGTACCAGAGGTGCAGTTATAGTCAGCAGGCTAAGTCGTAACCAGGAGCGACAGTGTAGGACCAAATGATGAGGCAGAGGCCAGGGCAGGCAGCATAGGTACAGGTCAGGCAATCTGGGTGAGCAACAGGCAAAATAGGCAAGGATCAAACAGGTAGCAGAGTCCAGAAACATAAGCATGGGTCAGGTATATAGGAACACAAGCACAGATAACAGTAACCTTTGCAGGACACAAGGATCTTTGACGCTCAGTCACCTGGGAAGGGAGCTGGACGACTAAAATAAGTGCAGGGTGGCTGGGATTGGTTACACATGTGCAAAACTCTTAGATTAGAGGAAGCAATGCGTGCTAGCCCTTACCGAGGGGCTACAGGAAACAAGCTAGAAGGCATGCTGTGTCCAGAGCAGAAAGGAAACTGAAGCAGAATCCAGAAGATACAGCATCTGCAGGCACAGAGTCCAGGACCGTTCCATTAGAGGGTAGAATCCTGATCAAGTTTTCACCTCCAGTAGATGAGGAGATAATCCCAACTACGACTGGGCCCCCTCTTGCCCTGGGCCCCATAGCAGTCGCCTGGTCTACCGCTATGGTAGTTATGCCCCTGATGGAGAGACATCGGTAGCAGATCACCGCTGCTACTTGCCCTGTAATGCAGCTGGACATGGGCAATGACAGAGGTGGCCAGGGAGGGCAGTGCTTGCCCAAGCATGGAGCCTGGGACCGCGCTGTTGAGTAGGCAAACACCAGCGGTCTGCAACCGTTGTTACATAGAGCTTGTCATTCAGGTAAATGGACTAGGCCAATGTATTAACATAGGTATATCTGGTTAGGTATATCATTATGTATCCCAAAAAATGAAAATCAAATGATAGCATAATAAATCAATTGTTATTTAAGCAGCTACCAAACATATTTAATAAATAAGCGAATTCAAACTAATCCATCTGTGAGCATATAATCAATATAGAGTATAATAACCTTATGCACTCATGAGGTCTAATAACCATGAGCCATATAACAGTACAATATAGAAGTAGTGCTCAGAACAAAATGCAATGCAGCTGCATGAGTAAACAATGAGGTCAAAGGTGGAAAGACATAAAGATCATAAATAAATACATATGCCCATGCTGGCGATGGTCCAATCTACCCTGTATAGCAGACACCCTCAATGCGCATTTCGCCACAAGGTTAGCTTTGTCAGGAAACTCTGCTTCTGTAGCAGTTCTATGGGGCTTTGTTTCTTCCAGCCTCATTTATTATTTGGTATTTATTGTTGTATGTAATATTTAATAAACAATATATTTTTTATTACATTAAGTATTTTCTATTCTATGGGGTTATTGAGATTTCTCTATAAGTTGTTAGTGTAGTTAGGCTAGACTCTTTTTTTCATGGTTATACATTGGTTGTATTGTTATATATTGGCTGAGCAAACACACCCTATGTTCCCTTTGTCCAATCATGCACTTAATACAAAATGTTATCTGATGTGTCTTCCCCTGCAGCCAATCCATTTGGTGACTGGAGCTAAATGGGTTTGCAGAAATTGACCCTGAAGTGCTAAGTCCAACAAGACAATAAGAAACTCAAGTCCCAAACAGAAAACAGTAAGCCGAAACCAGAGCAAACACAGGTGTTTTTACCCTATTTCGTAAACATGATTAATATTTAGAAAGCATTTAAAGAACTGCTTTACATCAGCCACATGGGCAATAGACACAATAAACAAGAGGGGACCTCATTGTCTTCTGTGGAAGAGTTTTCTAGGCATTTTCTGTGACCTGGACAGAGGTTATTTTACAAGCAAGGAGTAGATAAGCTTTGACAATAACGTTTTGTGAATGGAGGATCCTGTGTTATCTATACACAGAGGTGATGTCATTACATGCAGGATTAGAATGGCAGATACTGAGATAACTGCAGTAAAGTGATCTGTACAGACCAAGAAGAGGAACCACTTATTAGGCTTAGTGGACAGTGTGAAAACGGCAGGATTTTAAGTTTTTTGTTTAAATAAGGCTATTGACATGGACAATTAAAAATATCACCAAAAATTCTTAAAAAATGTGCTTAAAATAAAAACATGATTCAAACACTAGGTCATTTTCTGATGACACATTTCTTTTAAAGGTATACTGTAACAATCAAAATACCCTTCCCACCATAACCAGACTAAGGGTACTTTCACACTTGCGGCAGAGTGATCCGGCAATCTGCATGCAAACGGACAGCATTTGTAGACGGATCCGGATACGGATCCGTCTCACAAATGCATTGCAAGAACGGATACGTCTGTCCATTTGTCATACGGACAAACGGATCCATTTCAAATTTTTTTTCACATTTTTTAAGGTTTGCGCATGCGCAGACTAGAAGGACGGATCTGGCATTGCGGTATTTTTAATGCCGGATCCGGCATTCCGGAAAGTTTTTTGGAATTTTGGACGGAGATAAAAACGCAGCATGCTGAACGGATTTCTCTCCATTCAGAATGCATGGGGATAGAACCGATCAGTTCTTTTCCGGTATAGAGCCCGTAGGATGGAACTCTATGCTGGAAAAGAAAAACGCAAGTGTGAAAGTACCCTAAGCAGAAACAGATTCAGGTGTAAGGTAATTGCATAACAACTACCTCAAACAAAGTTGCTGAGGAACAGGCAAGTGATCCATGTTGGACATAACATCTCCACCTTCAGAGCATGATACAGCCATTGCCCCGCTCTCGATGATCAGCATGACATGTTATAATACTGTAACATTAATAAAATAAGGTAGATATGAAGAACAAAGCAAGTAAGCCACTCATGTTCTTACCCATGTATTCCCATCTCAGACATTGATGGCATATCGCTAAGATATGTCATCAATGTCAGATAGCTTCTGGTCCCACCTCTAGGACCCACGCCTATCTCCAGAAAGAGCCCCTTCAAGTAAAGGAGAGCACATTGTTCAAGTGCGGCCACCCTCTATTCACTGTTCTGGGAGTTCTAATAATCTCCAAGCATTATGCCATCAATATCTGTGTGGGGCCAACCCCTTTAAAGTTATAGAAATTCTAAATAAAAACAGGACGACAATGTTCCTTGGTGGTGATGCAAACTACTCACCTGAGGCACACCACCATTTGTATGCAGATAGCAAACATCTTCTGCTTCCCCATTTCATCAAAGATTCATAGTGTTAATAGGAAATGTAAATTTTAAATAGAATATGCAATATCTGATACAATTGATAATGTAAGTTTGCTTCAGTAGTGCAATGGGGGATGAGAGTAAAGAGCCTGTTTATAGCCACCTGAGATCCGTACAAGGAGTGGCCCAGCCATTATGGCATGCAGGGGTGTAACCTAGCAAGTGTACCATGTGTTGGCACCCTATGACTCCCAAACTGGTGTCTTTTGGAAATTCACAAGTAATCTAGTCTAGGAATTCCTTGAATTTTCATCCAGTTCATCCATCATAAATAGTTGACTGTTACAAATGAAACTAGAGATATATAGTGTGCCTCAAGTTTGGGTCTTCATTCCTGAGCAAACCGACAATGCATCAGCATGTTATTAATTCTTAAAGGAGTATTTCCATCATAAACGTGGACAGCATATTGCATACAGCATAATGACATCAATGTAAGATATCCAAGTAATGATCAGCCGGCACTCCGTTCAAGAGGCGTGGTGCACGGGTCCGAGACAACGATCCCACTAGTATAGATAGAAAAGACCGGCACTCACTTTTTCTTCTGCTGATTAAATCTCTTTATTCGTTAAATAAAAGATATTCTGTGACGCGCGTTTCGGCTCCAATACGAGCCTTTCTCAAACAGATATAGCATACAAAATGACACAGTGTACAAGATTTAAATAGACCGCCTAAGCGGAAGTGACATCAAGTAACCATGGTAATCAATCAAACAAAATTAAAGCAAAAACAGAAACACGTGAGAAGCAACCCAATAATTTGCTTTTACCGGTTCCTTACCACTTTGATCGCTGTAAACATAATATTGCGCAATTGCGGTTTCAAATTATTGAACATGTGGCACAACCTCGCAGAGGGGGTAATCGGACAAAAATGCTGAAAAAGCGCGAATCCTATTGGATTCATACATTGCAGACATTGGAACCCATGGGGTTAAACCGGGAGTATGATCTGAATAGCTTCCTGTAATTTTCCAAGCTCCATTTTATTGTATAAAAACTTATTTGCATTTACTTGTTTTTTATGTATTTTCTTTCAAGAAAACGTACGGAACCCCCAACCGCATCATCTGAATTAGAAGTCGCCATGATCATTGAAAGAATTCCGTATGATCTTCAAATACTACTAACTTGATTGATGCTGCTGCAGTTGGGTTGCTTCTCACGTGTTTCTGTTTTTGCTTTAATTTTGTTTGATTGATTACCATGGTTACTTGATGTCACTTCCGCTTAGGCGGTCTATTTAAATCTTGTACACTGTGTCATTTTGTATGCTATATCTGTTTGAGAAAGGCTCGTATTGGAGCCGAAACGCGCGTCACAAAATATCTTTTATGTGACGAATAAGGAGATTTAATCAGCAGAAGAAAAAGTGAGTGCCGGTCTTTTCTATCTATATCAATGTAAGATATGTCAGATGTCCTACCTCCTGTCTCCAGAATTGGACCCCCAAAGTGAAGGAGAGCACATCGTGCTGGAGCAGCCACCCTTTATTCAACTATGGGAGTTATAAAAATAGTAGAGAGCAGGCTTGTCTATTTTTGGCAGTCCCATAGTGGTGAATCGAAGGATGACTCTACATGCGCAGTGTGCTCTTCATTCACAGCTATGGGACTTCTGAAAAAAGCCAAGCATGCTTGATCAGCTGTTTTCAGAACTCCCATGGCAGGGAAAGTAGAGCACTAGCAAATGCGCAGCGTGGTCATCTTCTCTTTGGGCACCCCAGTCTGGAGATAGGAGTGGGTCGCAGACCCACACCTGTCTCACGTTGATGGTGTATCCTAGCGTTATGCCATCAATGACTGAGATGGGCAACCCCTTTAAGTCTTAACTAAATAACATTAAAACCCTAACATTTTTCAATAATGCATTTGATTCCGTTTATTTTTCCTTCTAATGGTTATTAGGATATCATCACATTAAGTAAAAAAATGTAACACGATTGAAATGGTAGCAGATAGAACATTCACTGTATTTGCACTCATGCATATGCATTTTACATTCAAATAATGTGTTTTTGTTAAAACGTTTCATTATGTGAAATCAAAATTGAAAATTGGAAATGAATTTGTGCAAATCCATCCCAAACACCAAGAAGTACTGCAGACTGCTTGCTGATTAAAATCAATTTATTTTAATCTGTTCAGAGGCTTCCAGAGATAAATGAATAATTATTAGGACTGTTCGCAGGCCACGTTGCTTTCAGTGTGCATTCATGTAAGTTAATATACACAAATCACACACAATCTAGTCAAAATGTTTGAATAGTTTCTTATACAAGAGAAGCCGATGAATAAAGGACTCTTTTATTAACTTCTGCTCTTGCTTACACTTAATCAACCCTTTGAGAGCGGTCATTTGCATGATATAGGCTTTCATGTATTAAACTTCTGGCAAGCAGTGTTCACAAAACATTAATTTTTCTTGAGCAGTGGATCTTCTCATGCTCAGAGCACCTTGTGTCTATTTAACAAAATTGAGAGAAAAAGAATGAATTACGGTTTTATTTTGTTCTACATTCTTCCAGGTGGCAAAGCATCACATACCAAAGAAAATCAGAGACAATTTACACACACCTAAAGAATTATTAGGAACACCTGTTCTATTTCTCATTAATGCAATTATCTAGTCAACCAATCACATGGCAGTTGCTTCAATGCATTTAGGGGGGTGTTCCTGGTCAAGACAATCTCCTGAACTCCAAACTGAATGTCAGAATGGGAAAGAAAGGTGATTTAAGCAATTTTGAGCGTGGCATGGATGTTGGTGCCAGACGGGCCGGTCTGAGTATTTCACAATCTGCTCAGTTACTGGGATTTTCACGCACAACCATTTCTAGGGTTTACAAAGAATGGTGTGAAAAGGGAAAAACATCCAGTATGCGGCAGTCCTGTGGGCAAAAATGCCTTGTGGATGCTAGAGGTCAGAGGAGAATGGGCCGACTGATTCAAGCGGATAGAAGAGCAACGTTGACTGAAATAACCACTCGTTACAACCGAGGTATGCAGCAAAGCATTTTTGAAGCCACAAAACGCACAACCTTGAGGCGGATGGGCTACAACAGCAGAAGACCCCACCGGGCTACCACTCATCTCCACTACAAATAGGAAAAAGAGGCTACAATTTGCATGAGCTCACCAAAATTGGACTGTTGAAGACTGGAAAAATGTTGCCTGGTCTGATGAGTCTCGATTTCTGTTGAGACATTCAAATGGTAGAGTCCGAATTTGGCGTAAACAGAATGAGAACATGTATCCATCCTCTGATGGCTACTTCCAGCAGGATAATGCACCATGTCACAAAGCTCGAATCATTTCAAATTGGTTTCTTGAACATGACAATGAGTTCACTGTACTAAAATGGCCCCCACAGTCACCAGATCTCAACCCAATAGGGCATCTTTGGGATGTGGTGGAACGGGAGCTTCGTGCCCTGGATGTGCATCCCTCAAATCTCCATCAACTGCAAGATGCTATCCTATCAATATGGGCCAACATTTCTAAAGAATGCTATCAGCACCTTGTGGAATCAATGCCACGTAGAATTAAGGCAGTTCTGAAGGCAAAAGGGGGTCCAACACCGTATTAGTATGGTGTTCCTAATAATTCTTTAGGTGAGTGTATGTAAAAGATGAAGCCTTACCAATATTGCAACTAATAATGTGACATATGTAAAGACATTAAAGGGGTTTTCCAGGCTCCTTATGTTGATGAGCTATCCTTAGGATAGGCCATTAATATATGATTGTGAGGGTTCGACACCCCTCACCCCGACCAATCATCTTTTCTCTGCAGCCTCCGGATCTGGAACTAGCACTTTGAATGGAACAGGAAACATAGCTCACTTGAAAGTTATAATGGCCATGCCGGATAATTGCAGCTCGACTACCATTAAAGGGAAGAAGATAACAGCTGATTGGTGAGGGTGTGGAGTGTGGGGCCATCACTGATCAGATATTAATGACTTATCCTGTGGATAGTTATCAGTATCAGAAGCATAGAAAATCTATTAAAAAGCTTTGCCCACCTTTGGGTTAAATTTTTTGATTTTGATTTTGAGCTAAAATCATTTTTAAATTGGTCTTTATAAAAAATTTGGGTTGAGCGAACCCGTGGAAGTTCGGATTCGTCTGGTTCGGCCGAACTTCAGGTCAAAGTTCGGGACCCAAACTTGACCCGAACTTCACCCCGAACCCAGACACCATTTAAGTCAATGGGGACCATTTTATTATTTTCCGTTATAACATGGTTATCAAAGAAGATACTGGCTGCGCGATCAAGTGGATGAGGTGAGTTTTTTTTTTTTTTTAACCCCTCAATAGACATTTTATTTAGCATTCTGTTTTAAGAATGAAGAAAATAGAAGAAATGCTCCAGCACCACGATAAATGATGTAAAAAATCCCGGTCTTTATTAGCACCAAAAATTCAGGTGGATACAGCAGTCAAGGAATAACACTGGTGCCCCCCCGGTTACCCGGATCTACGCGTTTCGAACAGGTGTGTTCTTAGTCATGATCAGGATCATGACTAAGAACACACCTGTTCGAAACGCGTAGATCCGGGTAACCGGGGGGGCACCAGTGTTATTCCTTGACTGCTGTATCCACCTGAATTTTTGGTGCTAATAAAGACCGGGATTTTTTACATCATTTATCGTGGTGCTGGAGCATTTCTTCTATTTTCTTCATTTGCAACTGGGACTGGCTTGAGTCCGCTCCGTGCACCGATGTGCAGGACGCTGAGGTGAGCTGGCTGTAACCCTTTTCATGCTGTTTTAAGAATGCTATTATTTTCCGTTATAACCATGTTGTAATGGAAAATAATAAAATCACCCGAACACCAAACCCGAACTTCAGTGAAAAAGTCCGGGTTCGGGTCCGGGTACCCGAACTCGCAAAGGTTTGCTCAACTCTATTAAAAATATTAAATCCTTTTTTCTTTGCAGAGTGGGCATGCTCTAGTAGCACCCTTTAGATTTTATGTCTTTTCCGTCAGACCAGGAGCAGATGGATTCCTTATCTCTGCTCTCTGACCTTATAACCACTCATTATTAATAAGAATGTGGCTTAAAGGGGGTTGGCCACCATAAGTATAAACACTAATAAAGTGCCTCAGACAATAACTAAAGCCAAGAGGAATTTGCATCATGACAGATATACTGTATATACATCATTTTTCTACTGCATTTACCATAGCATGCTCCCATTAATGAGAGGCTGTGTGGGTGGAGCAGCTGCAAAGTGAAAGTAAAAATCCCAGCATGCATCACAGCAAGCATCTTCAGAGGAGTGATCACATGACATTCCTGGCCAACTGTGATACTATAGTAACAACAGCACCTTAGGTGTAATTTCTTCAGTGCTTTAGCATTCTTCCCAACTTTAGAATAGAAAGAAGAGAGACACTATGTGCCTAAGGCTACTTTTACACTCGTATTTTTTGCAGATCCATCATGGATCTGCAAAAACGGTTCTATTACCATAATATAACCGCATACATTCATCATGAACGGATCCGTTTGAATTATGTCTTCTATAACCATGACGGTTGTGCCAAAGAAAACGAATCCGTCCCTGATGACTTACATTGTGTGTCAGAACGGATCAGTTTGGCTCAGTTTCATCAGGTGTCCGCCTCCAAAGCGGAATGGTGACTGATCGGAGGCAAACTGACGCATTCTGAGGGGATCCTTTTACATTCAGAATGCATTAGGGCAAAACTGATCCATTTTGGACATACCTCCCCCGTACCAGGACCGCCACTGAAATCCAGGGCTGTCCTGCCGGATACTGGAAGGAGGTATGGCTTTAGGCCTCATGCACATGACCATAGCCTGCCTATGCCTGTATTGTGGCCCGCGAACAGGGGGTCCGCAATATACAGGCACCAGCCATGTGCGCACCGTATCAAGTGAATGGGTCTGAAATCCGAAAGATACCGTGTGGTGTGGAATGGAAGCACAGATCGGAAACCTATGGAGTGCATCCATGGGTTTTCTGTCCATGCCTCCGCACCGCGTGTGTCCACATCTGCAGACAGTGGACACACTGTCGGTGCCCATGCATTGCAATGTATATACACACACACACATATATATATACACATGTGTGTGTAAATATATGTATATAAATATGTATATATACATATATATATACTATGTACACATACTTAGACATAAATACATACACACATATATACATATCCACATATATATAATATATAATTACATACACACACATATAAATATATATACACATACATATAGATACAGACACACATATATACATATATATATATATATATATACACATACGTTGCGGACCGCAATGTATATACACATATAAATATATTAAACACGTGTGTGTATATTTTGTATATAAATAAATATGTATGTATATATACACATGTGTGTATATACAGTTGCAAGAAAAAGTATGTGAACCCTTTGGAATGATATGGATTTCAGCACAAATTGGTCATAAAATGTGATCTGATCTTCATCTAAGGCCTCATGCACACGACCGTTGTTTTATTCCGTGTCCGTTGTTCCATTTTTCGTGATTTTCTGCGGACCCATTGACTTTTAATGGGTCCGTTGAAAACTCGGCTAATGCACCGTTTTTCATCCGCGTCCGTGATCCGTGGTTCCAGTCCGTCAAAAAAATAAAACCTGTCCTATTATTTTCGTGGAAAACGGTTCGCGGACCCATTCAAGTGAATGGGACCGCTAAAAAACACGGAGGCACACAAGATTGTCATCCGCGTCCGTTTTTTTCCTATCATTTGCATGGCAAATTTTTTTTACTTTCCTTTATGTCTGGTGATCCTCCAAAAATAAAGGAAGACACACGGAAACAAAAACGGAAACGAATCATGGAACAACGGAACCCCATTTTGCGAAACGGAACACAACAACGGTCATCACAACAATAGACAATCACAGTTTGCTTAAACTAATAACAGACAAATAATTAACCAGTTGCCGCAACTGTAACGCCGAAAGGCGTCATCGCGGCGGCTCCCCCAGGCTACGCTAACGCCGATTGGCGTCATCTCGCGTGAGCCGAGATTTCCTGTGAACGGAAGGTAAGAGAGTGGATCTCCAGCCTGCCAGCGGCGATCGTTCGCTGGCAGGCTGGAGATGTGATTTTTTTAACCCCTAACAGGTATATTAGACGCTGTTTTGATAACAGCGTCTAATATACCTGCTACCTGGTCCTCTGGTGGTCCCTTTTGTTTGGATCGACCACCAGAGGACACAGGCAGCTCAGTAAAGTAGCACCAAACACCACTACACTACACTACACCCCCCCCCGTCACTTATTAACCCCTTATTAGCCCCTGATCACCCCTGATCACCCCATATAGACTCCCTGATCACCCCCTGTCATTGATTACCCCCCTGTCATTGATCACCCCCCTGTAAAGCTCCATTCAGACGTCCGCATGATTTTTACGGATCCACAGATAGATGGATCGGATCCGCAAAACGCATACGGACGTCTGAATGGAGCCTTACAGGGGCGTGATCAATGACTGTGGTGATCACCCCATATAGACTCCCTGATCACCCCCCTGTCATTGATTACCCCCCTGTCATTGATCACCCCCCTGTAAAGCTCCATTCAGACGTCCGCATGATTTTTACGGATCCACTGATAGATGGATCGGATCCGCAAAACGCATACGGACGTCTGAATGGAGCCTTACAGGGGCGTGATCAATGACTGTGGTGATCACCCCATATAGACTCCCTGATCACCCCACTGTCATTGATTACCCCCCTGTCATTGATCACCCCCCTGTAAAGCTCCATTCAGACGTCCGCATGATTTTTACGGATCCACTGATAGATGGATCGGATCCGCAAAACGCATACGGACGTCTGAATGGAGCCTTACAGGGGCGTGATCAATGACTGTGGTGATCACCCCATATAGACTCCCTGATCACCCCCCTGTCATTGATTACCCCCCTGTCATTGATCACCCCCCTGTAAAGCTCCATTCAGACGTCCGCATGATTTTTACGGATCCACTGATAGATGGATCGGATCCGCAAAACACATACAGGCGTTTCCCTGGAGCCTTCCAGGGGGGGTGATCACCCCATATAGACTCCCTGATCACCCCCCTGTCATTGATCATCCCCCCTGTCATTGATCACCCCCCCTGTCAGGCTGCATTCAGATGTCCGTATGATTTTTACGGATCCACCGATACATTGATCGGATCCGCAAAACACATACGGACATCTGAATGGAGCCTTATAGGGGGGTGATCAATGACAGGGGGGTGATCACCCCATATAGACTCCCTGATCACCCCCCTGTCATTGATCACCCCCCCTGTCATTGATCACCCCCCTGTCATTGATCACCCCTCTGTAAGGCTCCATTCAGACATTTTTTTGGCCCAGTTAGCGGAAATTATTATTTTTTTCTTACAAAGTCTCATATTCCACTAACTTGTGTCAAAAAATTAAATCTCACATGAACTCACCATACCCCTCACGGAATCCAAATGCGTAAAAATTTTTAGACATTTATATTCCAGACTTCTTCTCACGCTTTAGGGCCCCTAGAATGCCAGGGCAGTATAAATACCCCACATGTGACCCCATTTCGGAAAGAAGACACCCCCAGGTATTCCGTGAGGGGCATATTGAGTCCATGAAAGATTGAATTTTTTGTCCCAAGTTAGCGGAAAGGGAGACTTTGTGAGAAAAAAATAAATAAAATCAATTTCCGCTAACTTGTGCCAAAAAAATAAAAAATTCTATGAACTCGCCATGCCCCTCATTGAATACCTTGGGGTGTCTTCTTTCCAAAATGGGGTCACATGTGGGGTATTTATACTGCCCTGGCATTTTAGGGGCCCTAAAGCGTGAGAAGAAGTCTGGGATCCAAATGTCTAAAAATGCCCTCATAAAAGGAATGTGGGCCCCTTTGCGCATCTAGGCTGCAAAAAAGTGTCACACATCTGGTATCGCCGTACTCAGGAGAAGTTGGGAAATGTGTTTTGGGGTGTCATTTTACATATACCCATGCTGGGTGAGATAAATATCTTGGTCAAATGCCAACTTTGTATAAAAAAAATGGGAAAAGTTGTCTTTTGCCGAGATATTTCTCTCACCCAGCATGAGTATATGTAAAAAGACACCCCAAAACACATTGCCCAACTTCTCCTGAATACGGCGATACCACATGTGTGACACTTTTTTGCAGCCTAGGTGGGCAAAGGGGCCCACATTCCAAAGAGCACCTTTAGGATTTCACAGGTCATTTACCTACTTACCACACATTAGGGCCCCTGGAAAATGCCAGGGCAGTATAACTACCCCACAAGTGACCCCATTTTGGAAAGAAGACACCCCAAGGTATTCCGTGAGGGGCATTGCGAGTTCCTAGAATTTTATATTTTTTGTCACAAGTTAGCGGAAAATGATGATTTTTTTTATTTTTATTTTTTCCCTTACAAAGTCTCATATTCCACTAACTTGTGACAAAAAATAAAAACTTCCATGAACTCACTATGCCCATCACGAAATACCTGGAGGTGTCTTCTTTCCAAAATGGGGTCACTTGTGGGGTAGTTATACTGCCCTGGCATTCTAGGGGCCCAAATGTGTGGTAAGAAGTTTGAAATCAAAATGTGTAAAAAATGACCGGTGAAATCCGAAAGGTGCTCTTTGGAATATGGGCCCCTTTGCCCACCTAGGCTGCAAAAAAGTGTCACACATGTGGTATCTCCGTACTCAGGAGAAGTTGGGGAATGTGTTTTGCGGTGTCATTTTACATATACCCATGCTGGGTGAGATAAATATCTTGGCAAAAGACAACTTTTCCCATTTTTTTATACAAAGTTGGCATTTGACCAAGATATTTCTCTCACCCAGCATGGGTATATGTAAAATTACTCCCCAAAACACATTCCCCAACTTCTCCTGATTACGGAGATACCACATGTGTGGCACTTTTTTGCAGCCTAGGTGGGCAAAGGGGCCCACATTCCAAAGAGCACCTTTCGGATTTCACCGGTCATTTTTTACACATTTTGATTTCAAACTACTTACCACACATTTGGGCCCCTAGAATGCCAGGGCAGTATAACTACCCCACAAGTGACCCCATTTTGGAAAGAAGACACCCCAAGGTATTCGCTGATGGGCATAGTGAGTTCATAGAAGTTTTTATTTTTTGTCACAAGTTAGTGGAATATGAGACTTTGTAAGAAAAAAAAAATCATCATTTTCCACTAACTTGTGACAAAAAATAAAAAGTTCTATGAACTCACTATGCCCATCAGCGAATACCTTAGGGTGTCTACTTTCCGAAATGGGGTCATTTGTGGGGTGTTTGTACTGTCTGGCCATTGTAGAACCTCAGGAAACATGACAGGTGCTCAGAAAGTCAGAGCTGCTTCAAAAAGCGGAAATTCACATTTTTGTGCGATAGTTTGTAAACGCTATAACTTTTACCCAAACCATTTTTTTTTTACCCAAACATTTTTTTTTTATCAAAGACATGTAGAACAATAAATTTAGAGAAAAATTTATATATGGATGTCGTTTTTTTTTGCAAAACTTTGCAACTGAAAGTGAAAAATATCATTTTTTTGCAAAAAAATCGTTAAATTTCGATTAATAACAAAAAAAGTAAAAATGTCAGCAGCAATGAAATACCATCAAATGAAAGCTCTATTAGTGAGAAGAAAAGGAGGTAAAATTCATTTGGGTGGTAAGTTGCATGACCGAGCAATAAACCGCTAAAGTTGTGAAGTGCCGATTTGTAAAAAAGGGCCTGGTCACTAGGGGGGTATAAACCTGTGGTACTTAAGTGGTTAAATGTTACCATGTTTTTATTGAACACACCATGTAAACATTCACAGTGCAGGTGGAAAAAGTATGTGAACCCTTGGATTTAATAACTGGTTGAACCTCGTTTGGCAGCAATAACTTCAACCAAACGTTTCCTGTAGTTGCAAATCAGACGTGCACAACGGTCAGGAGTAATTCTTGACCATTCCTCTTTACAGAACTGTTTCAGTTCAGCAATATTCTTGGGATGTCTGGTGTGAATCGCTTTCTTGAGGTCATGCCACAGCATCTCAATAAGGTTGAGGTCAGGACTCTGACTGGGCCACTCCAGAAGGCTTATTTTCTTCTGTTTAAGCCATTCTGTTGTTGATTTACTTCTATGCTTTGGGTCGTTGTTCTGTTGCAACACCCATCTTCTGTTGAGCTTCAGCTGGTGGACAGATGGCCTTAAGTTCTCCTGCAAAATATCTTGATAATCTTGGGAATTCATTTTTCCTTCGATGATAGCAATCCGTCCAGGCCCTGACGCAGCAAAGCAGCCCCAAACCATGATGCCCCCACCACCATACTTCACAGTTGGGATGAGGTTTTAATGTTGGTGTGCTGTGCCTCGTTTTCTCCACACATAGTGTTGTGTGTTTCTTCCAAACAACTCAACTTTGGTTTCATCTGTCCACAGAATATTTTGCCAGTTCTGCTGTGGAACATCC
This sequence comes from Bufo bufo, assembly GCF_905171765.1. Taxonomy (NCBI): domain Eukaryota; kingdom Metazoa; phylum Chordata; class Amphibia; order Anura; family Bufonidae; genus Bufo; species Bufo bufo. Next base: position 112,805,982 of record NC_053398.1, on the reverse strand, counting down.
AGGTGCTCTTGTGAAAACTGTAAACGTGCAGCAATGTTTTTTTTGGACAGCAGTGGCTTCCTCTGTGGTATCCTCCCATGAAATCCATTCTTGTTTAGTGTTTTACGTATCGTAGATTCTCTAACAGGGATGTTAGCATATGCCAGAGACTTTTGTAAGTCTTTAGCTGACACTCTAGAATTCTTCTTCACCTCATTGAGCAGTCTGCGCTGTGCTCTTGCATCTATTACAGGACAGACACTCCTAGGGAGAGTAGCAGCAGTGCTGAACTTTCTCCATTTATAGACAATTTGTCTTACCGTGGACTAAAGAACAGCAAGGCTTTTGGAGATACTTTTATAACCCTTTCCAGCTCTATGCAAGTCAACAATTCTTAATCATAGGTCTTCTGAGAGCTCTTTTGTGTGAGGCATCATTCACATCAGGTAAAGCTTTTTGTGAAAAGCAAACCCAGAACTGGTGTGTGTTTTTTATAGTGCACGGCAGCTGTAACAAACACCTCCATCTCATTGATTGGACTCCAGTTGGCTGAAACCTCACTCCAATTAGCTCTTGGATATGTAATTAGTCTAGGGGTTCACATACTTTCTCCACCTGCACTGTGAATGTTTACATGGTGTGTTCAATAAAAACATGGTAACATTTAATTATTTGTGTGTTATTTTTTTTTTTTATATATTTTATTTTCCAAAAGATAGAAATCAACAATCTTCCATTTCAATGTCACAAAACAATAGAATAGGAATACAATAATAAATTCATCTCATCCTGTACTAAGTTTCCCTTTTGTTTATAAACCCCCCTGTCCCTCCCTCCACCCCCCCTTTTCTTTCCGCGGAGCTGCCGTATCTACATCGACTGTCGTTGTTTCCAGTTGCCCCCTTTCTTTTCCGCAAAGCTGCCATATCTACATCGACTGTCATTGTTTCCAGTTACCCCAGATCCGCAACCAGACTGCCTTTTTCCCTGCTGTTTGGGCTAGAATAGGTTCATACTGCCTAACCCTATTCATCCACTCCATCCACTCCTGAAAACTGGGGTATTTCATGGAGCCCCAGTGTTTAACAATTATTATTTTGGCTAGTGCAGTGCCCCGAAACCAAAGTATCTGCTCAGTTTTATTTTTGTCTGTCTCTGGGAATGTACCCAGGATGGCGTAGTCAATACATGCCTGGTACTTCATAGGGGAGCAGTCCTGCAATTTCCGGAATATTTTAATCCAATATTCATTTATCCCTGGGCATTCCCACAACAGATGTTTATAGTCTCCTCTGTCTTTGTTACATTTATAGCAGTTCTGTTTCCTATCTTTATAAATGATATGCAGTAATGCTGGTGTATAATAGAGGCGGTGTATGATTTTCAAAAGAATCCATGCATGGGCGGGTGACACAGTCGATCTTTTAATATTTCTGTACACAGTGTTCCACAAAATAGGTTCCCCCTTTTGTAGGTCTCTTTCCCATTTAGCCTCACCCCTAAATGTGATCATTTTCGTGTGTTCATATTTTAACTTAGCGTAGATGTGTGATATAGAAGTATTAAGTGTCATATCTTGACAAAGATCTAAAAAAGTGTTCCTTACTATCTTCAAATAATTCTTCTTCTCCGTGTGATATATAGCATGACGTAGTTGTTCATATCGAAATTTATCAATAAATCCTAATTTGGTGTCTGGTAATATTTCATTTAAGGGCTTAATCTGTCCTTTCTGAAAAACTTGTGCAATTAAATATATCCCATATTTTTCCCAATATTCAGCGTGACCCAGTTGCATAACTTGTGGTAAGTGTGCATTCCCCCACAATGGGGTGTACTGAACTGCTTCAGATGCGCCCACCATATCTCTAATTTGTTGCCAGATGTACACAAGCATTCTACTAAACGGGTTTATTATTGTTTTCTTCTTAAAAATACCGGTTTCGAGAATGTGGAAAAGATCCGACCATGGTCTACAATGCTCCCCAAAAAGAAGCCAGATGCATTTATTCTTTCGATTCCTCACACACCATCTCAATTGGGCAGCTAGATAATATCCTTTTAAAAAAGGGATGGACATTCCACCCTCTTCTTTATACAGATACCGTATCTTAATTCTGACTCGTTTGCGGCCCCATATCAGTTCATTAACCTCTTAAGGACACATGACGTACCGGTACGTCATGATGTCCTGGTACTTAAGGACACATGACGTACCGGTACGTCATGTGTTGTTCCGATCACTGCCGCCCGGCCGGCAGTGATCGGAACCCGGTGCCTGCTCAAATCATTGAGCAGGCACCTAGGCTAAATGCGCGGGGGGGTCCCGTGACCCCCCCACGTCGGCGATCGCGGCAAACCGCAGGTCAATTCAGACCTGCGGTTTGCTGCGATTTCTGCAGTTTCTGGTCCCCGCGGTCCCTGACCGCGGGGATCAGAAACTTTATATGCCTAAAAAAAGTTTTATTCACCCCCCCCTGCAACCCCGAATGATTTTTATGGTGGCGGGAGGTGCAGGGGGAGGGTTGCGGGCGGTGTGGGCGGTGCGGGAGGCGGGCGGTGCGGCAGGCGGGATCGCGATCCCCCGCCCGCCTTCCCTTGAAAATTCATTGGTGTTCAGTGGGTATACCAGGGTGCCAGCACATTGCTGGCACCCTGGTATAAACGGCTGACATCTGCGATGCGATGTCAGCCGTTTAACCCTTTCCATACAGCGTCCGTACGGACCGCTGTATGGAAAAGGTTAACAGCGCAGGGAGCTCCCTCCCTCTCCCATCGGGGGGCTGCTGTGCCTTTGCAGCCCCCCGATGGAGAGGGAGAGAGCCCCCAGACAGCCCCCCGAGAGATCCCCTCCTTACCCTTCCCCGTCTGCGAAGTTCTGAGCAGACGGGGAAGGTTCCCATGGCAACAGGACGCCTCTCAGGCGTCCTGCTGTCCATGGTGCTGAACAGATCTGTGCTGAAAGGCATAGATCTGTTCAGTGTAAGTAAAATACAGTGCAGTACAATATATATTGTTCTGTACTGTATTATACAGACATCAGACCCACTGGATCTTCAAGAACCAAGTGGGTCTGGGTCAAAAAAAAGTGAATAAAAGTGAAAAAAAAGTAAAAATCAAAAAACACATTTATCACTGATAAAAAATGAAAAAAATAAAATTCCCTACACATGTTTGGTATCGCCGCGTCCGTAACGACCTGATCTATAAAACGGTCATGTTACTTTACCCGAACGGTGAACACCATAAAAATAAAAAAATAAAAAACTATGATGAAATTGAAATTTTGCCCACCTTACTTCCCAAAAAAGGTAATAAAAGTGATCAAAAAAGTCGCATGTACGCCAAAATTGTAACAATCAAACCGTCATCTCATCCCGCAAAAATCATACCCTACCCAAGATAATCGCCCAAAAACTGAAAAAACTATGGCTCTTAGACTATGGAGACACTAAAACATCATTTTTTTTGTTTCAAAAATGAAATCATTGTGTAAAACTTACATAAATAAAAAAAAAGTATACATATTAGGTATCGCCGCGTCCGTATCGCCCGGCTCTATAAAAATATCACATGATCTAACCCCTCAGATGACCACCGTAAAAAAATAAAAATAAAAACGGTGTAAAAAAAGCCATTTTTTGTCATCTTACGTCACAAAAAGTGTAATAGCAAGCAATCAAAAAGTCATATGCACCCCAAAATAGATGCCAATCAAACCGTCATCTCATCCCGCAAAAAATGAGACCCTACTTAAGATAATCGCCCAAAAACTGAAAAAACTATGGCTCTTAGACTATGGAGACACTAAAACATTTTTTTGGTTTTAAAAATGAAATCATTGTGTAAAACTTACATAAATAAAAAAAATTGTATACATATTAGGTATCGCCGCGTCCGTGACAACCTGCTCTATAAAATTACCACATGATCTAACCTGTCAGATGAATGTTGTAAATAACAAAAAAAAAACGGTGCCAAAAAAGCTATTTCTTGTTACCTTGCCGCACAAAAAGTGTAATATAGAGCAACCAAAAATCATATGTACCCTAAACTAGTACCAACAAAACTGCCACCCTATCCCGTAGTTTCTAAAATGGGGTCACTTTTTTAGAGTTTCTACTCTAGGGGTGCATCAGGGGGGCTTCAAATGGGACATGGTGTAAAAAAAAACAGTCCAGCAAAACCTGCCTTCCAAAAACCATATGGTGTTCCTTTCCTTCTGCGCCCTGCCGTGTGCCCGTACAGCGGTTTACGACCACATATGGGGTGTTTCTGTAAACTACAGAATTAGGGCCATAAATAATGAGTTTTGTTTGGCTGTTAACCCTTGCTTTGTAACTGGAAAAAAAATATTAAAATGGAAAATCTGCCAAAAAAGTGAAATTTTGAAATTGTATCTCTATTTTCCATTAAATCTTGTGCAACACCTAAAGGGTTAACAAAGTTTGTAAAATCAGTTTTGAATACCTTGAGGGGTGTAGTTTCTTAGATGGGGTCACTTTTATGGAGTTTATAATCTAGGGGTGCATCAGGGGGGCTTCAAATGGGACATGGTGCCAAAAAAACAGTCCAGCAAAATCAGCCCTCCAAAAACCAAACGGCGCACCTTTCACTCTACGCCCCGCTGTGTGCCCGTACAGTAGTTTACGGCCACATATTGGGTGTTTATGTAAACAGCAGAGTCAGGGCAATAAAGATACAGTCTTGTTTGGCTGTTAACCCTTGCTTTGTTAGTGGAAAAAATGGGTTAAAATGGAAAATTAGGCAAAAAAATGAAATTCTCAAATTTCATCGCCATTTGCCAATAACTCTTGTGCAACACCTAAAGGGTTAACGACGTATGTAAAATCAGTTTTGAATACCTTGAGGGGTGTAGTTTCTTAGATGGGGTCACTTTTAGGGAGTTTCTCCTCTAGGGGTGCATCAGGGGGGCCTCAAATGGGACATGGTGTAAATAAACCAGTCCATAAAAATCAGCCTTCCAAAAACCATACGGCGCACCTTTCCCTCTACGCCCCGCTGTGTGGCCGTACAGTAGTTTACGGCCACATATTGGGTGTTTCTGTAAACGGCAGAGTCAGGGCAATAAAGATACAGTCTTGTTTGGCTGTTAACCCTTGGTTTGTTAGTAGAAAAAATGGGTTAAAATGAAAAATTAGACAAAAAAATGAAATTCTCAAATTTGCTCCCCATTTGCCAATAACTCTTGTGCAACACCTAAAGGGTTAACAACGTATGCAAAATCAGTTTTGAATACCTTGAGGGGTGTAGTTTCTTAGATGGGGTCATTTTTGGGTGGTTTCTATAATGTAAGCCTCGCAAAGTGACTTGAGACCTGAACTTGTCCCTAAAAATTGAGTTTTTGTAAATTTCTGAAAAATTTCAAGATTTGCTTCTAAACTTCTAAGCCTTATAACATCCCCAAAAAATAAAATATCATTCCCAAAACAATTCAAACATGAAGTAGACATATGGGGAATGTAAAGTCATCACAATTTTTGGGGGTATTACTATGTATTACAGAAGTAGAGAAACTGAAACTTTGAAATTTGCAAATTTTTAAAATTTTTTGTTAAATTAGGTATTTTTTGGTGCAAAAAAAATTATTTTTTTGACTCCATTTTACCAGTGTCATGAAGTACAATATGTGACGAAAAAACAATCTCAGAACGGCCTGGATAAGTCAAAGCGTTTTAAAGTTATCAGCACTTAAAGGGACTCTGGTCAGATTTTCAAAAAATGGCCTGGTCCTAAGGTGTAAAAAGGCTGTGTCCTTAAGGGGTTAAAGAGGGTCTCTAACTTATTAAAAAACTTGTCTTCTATCGTAATTGGACTAGCGTTGAAAACATATAGTAACATTGGTAGTAATGTCATTTTAATAAGCGCTATTCGGTTGATTTGTGACAGGGGGAGTTTTAACCATGTTCTAATTTTTTCTTTAACTTTATCTATTATTGGGAGTATATTCAGTTTCATATAATGTTCCAGTTTGGTCCCTATCTGGATACCCAGATACAATAAGGAATCTGCTGGGGTCAGTATACTAATCCGAAAATTATGGCCCAGTGGAACCGGGCGTCTTAATGGGAGAAATTTTGATTTTTCCCAGTTTATATCGTATCCAGATAGGCATCCAAACTCATCCAGACTTTCCATAACCCTGGGCAAGTTTATATACCCCTTCCCCAAAAAGAGCAGCATATCGTCCGCATATAAACTAATTTTGTCAGCTTCTCCCTCGCACCCGAAGCCAGATATTTCCACATCTGTTCTAATTTTGCATGCAATTGGCTCCAGGAACAGCGAGAAGAGCAAGGGGGAGAGGGGACAGCCCTGGTGTGTTCCTCGGGTCAGGGGATAAGGGGCAGAGTATTCACCATTGATTCGGACCCTGGATACCGGATTTTTGGTACAGAATGCAAACCCATCTGGAGAAATATTCGCCTATCTTCACCCGAGACATTACTCTCCAAAGGAAGGACCACTCCACCCTGTCAAAGGCCTTAGCGGCGTCCAAGGACAGGATGGAGCAGTCCTCCCCATCCCCCATCTGGACGTTCAGGAAAGCCCGCCTTATGTTATCCTGTATGTTCCTTTTGGGAATGAACCCGGTTTGGTCTACATGAACGACTTTGTGGATAACAGTTTTTAATCTATTGGCTAACAATTTGGCAAGAATTTTATAGTCTGTATTCAACAGAGAGATGGGGCGGTAGGAAGCAACTAACAGCAGATCTTTCCCTCTTTTGGGGATCAATGTGATGGTAGCTTCCATCCATGAGGGTGGTAGGGAACCCATTGTCCAAGATTGATTTAATACCTCCAACATTTGGGGAAGAATAATTCCCTCATGTTTCCGGTATAGTTCGAATGGGAAGCCATCCACCCCTGGGGATGTATTACCCTTGATAGAATGTAACGTAGTCTGTAGCTCGGTCAGTTGGATAGGTCTATTCAACCAGTCAATATCTTGTTGGTCAAATTCAGGGATCTCAATGTTATCCAGATATTGATCTATTTTTCCTCCCTGATTTTTAGACCCGGCTTGATATAACGTCGAAAAATACCTGGTAAATTCCCTTAGGATATCATCAGGGTCTCGTAGGGTATTTCCTGCCTCTGTCCTAATTCCGATAATATTAGTACCCACCCTTTGATTTTTTACTATCATAGATAATAGTCTGCTTGGCTTGCCGGACTCGCTGAAGCTCCTCAACCCTGAAAAGAACATTTTGTTCTGTGCTTTTTTATGTAAATATTGTTTGTATTCATCTTGTGCTTTTTTAAGTTGAAGTTGTTTTTCTGGGGTATTTGCGTGGCTAATCTCATTCATTATCTGGTTGAGCATCCCTTCTATTTCTTTTTGAGTTTGGGCAAAGAGATTTTTCTGTTTCCTGATTTCATGTGAATATATACCCCGAAGATATGCCTTAAGCGAGTCCCAAACCATATGGATATGTGTTGAATTAACGTTATCCCTCCAAAAGAATTTTATTTCTTCATTAATCTTATCTAGATCCCTTATCAATGTCATCCAGTGGGGGTTAAGTTTAAAAGTTCTATTTTGATTTGGTTTATTAGGACTGTCCAGTATAACCATAACCGGGCTATGGTCGGAGATACCATGACATTCATAATTCATTTTTTTAACCCTATTAATAAACCTGGGGCTGGCGAGGGCCAGATCAACTCAGGACATAGACCTGTATGTGTTGCTAAAGCATGAAAATACTTGCTTATTTCCATAAAGAGATCGCCATATATCAACCAGTGCCATCTCTGTACAGATTCTAGATAGTACTGTACTTGAACCTAAATTTGATTCATAATTAGTTATGGTGGAGATCCTATCTTTTTTAATGTCCATGACCGAGTTGAAATCGCCCATCACCAGCACCGGGCACTCCTCTCGTGCTGCAATATAGTCCATCAATTTACATAATACAGTGGTTGTAAAAGGGGGTGGAATGTATATAAACGCAATAATTCTCCTTTGCCCCTGCCAATAACAGTGCAAAAAAATGTACTTGCCCTCTTGATCAATTAGCTGTTCTATTGGGTCGTAGTCTACCTGTCTATGAATATAAACACTAATTCCCCTGGAATATATAGAGTAACAGGAATGATATTCGTGAGAGGCCCATCTCCTTCCGCCCAGCGCTGCTACTTTTTCACCTGTAAGATGTGTTTCTAACAGGGCCACTTTCGCTGGTAAATGTCTAGAAACTAAATCGAACACTGCGCACCTCTTAATTTTATCCGCAAAACCGCGGATATTCCATGTCAATATACTAGACATTTTAAAGTAATAAGGCAGCACTGAGCGGAAGAACGGGGGAACCCCCAACGACATACCCTCAACACCACGACAGTCCCCCGCGGAAAGAAACCCCCTCCCCCAGTCCCCCAAACCCCAATCCCATTCTGACCTGCGAGTCGCAGCCTGCGGCTCATAGGTCTCTAACTATAGACTATCCCCCCCCCCCGCCGTCAACCCCCCCAGCTCTCCCCCACCGCGACCATGAGCAGGTTATTTAATGCCCTGAGAGTCCATCCAATCGGCTGCATCACTTGGGTTGGAGAAGAATTGAACGGTTTCTTTGTAGATAACCCGTAGTTTCGCAGGGTGCATCATGGAATATTTTAGTTGGGCTTGTATCAGTCTCTTTTTAACATCCTTATATTCTCTTCTTTTATCTTGGGTAGCTTTCGAAAAGTCCGGGTATATCTCTATATTAGCATCGTTGTATTTCACCGTTTGTATTTCTCTCTTCCACCTAAGGATATTATCCCGATCCCTTGAGGAGGTCATTTTAATTAACAAAGGCCTTGGTGCTAGCCCTGGTAGGGGTTTTCTTGTTGGGATACGGTGTGCTCTCTCCACTGTGAGTGCTACGACCGCTCCTGTGGCTATTATATTATCTGACAGCCATTTTTGTATGAAACCTGTAGGGTCGTCTTTTTCTGCTCCTTCTGGGAAACCCACTAATTTGAGATTGTCTCTCCGTGATCTGTCCTCCAGATCGGCCATTTTTTCCTTCAGTGCCTTATTATCACTCTCTACTGTTGCCATCCTTTTTTTAATCTGGCTGGATTCTTTTTGCAGCTCTATAGTCAGGGTTTCGTACTCTTTAACACTCTGCCTAATTTTATTTAGATCGTCCCGGATTACCGAGATGTCGGTCTGCACTGCTACCACCGTTGTCGTCAGAGTACTTAATGATTGATTGGTTGTTTTAACTGCCTCCAGTATACCTGCTAATTTGTGATCAATATTACTCATCTGGTTATCTACTTCTGCTACCCGGTTTTCTCCCACCTTATTTAGAGGGTTTTCATTCTCTTCATAATCCCCCATCTCTGATGTTTGTTTCTGATTACCCCTTGTCTTGGATAATGGAGGTGGGGATTTAAGATATTTATCAAGGTGCGTCCTTACAGCGCCCCCTTTCGGTGAAGAGGTTACGATGGACTTTCTGTTTTGCGGTTTTGGGGCCATTTTTTTATTTTATTTTTTCCTTTTTTCCCCCTTTTCCCCCTTTTGTTCCCTTCCCCTTTCTCCCTCTTACACGGTAACTTCAGAATTAATGTTGCGCAGATCTCAATATTTCTTATACACACAACCGTGAATATCTTGTAGCACCCAGAGAGGGTAAATAAATCAGGGATATTGCATATAGGCCCCCAGTCACCTGAATCACGGAAAACTCCTGAATGGAATTATCCCAGTTCTGGGGCTCGTAGGTTCCGGGATCTGGGGATCAGAGGGGAGATGGAGCAGTTTTTACCACGGAGCGGTGCAGTATCCAGCAACGGAGCAGGGGCAGTGGTGATATACACTGATATGGCTGATATAGGGCCCAAAAAGGGAAGCTGTTTTGATCCTAACAGCTGTCGCAGCAGCCCCACGGGTAAATCAGTAAAACAGCTGGCAAGTGAAGCAACGTATAGTAAAGCATATAATGAAGCAGCCAAGACAGTAATAAGGGGAGCGAAGCGGCCTCTCCCAGCCAGCCCCCTTCTCTTCAGGACCACCCGGCAGCAGGGCAGATGAAACCGGGGGGACGGCTCACAGACGACCGCTCCTAGCAGACATCGCCGGGCAAACGGGGCTCCCAAAAACAGCCACACACGAGGGGGCATCTACTCACACCGCGCCGCGACTCCCAGACTCCAGACACCGCATGGAACCTCCAACCTTGAGCAGCCCGGAGCGGGCACGGATGGGCAGCCTGAGACAGCTAGGACCCCTGGTAAGGACCCCGGACGTCCAGCTTCGGAAGCCAACTCAGCGGGGAGGGCAGCAGTGCTCCACAGCAAGGGGACGGGCCAGCGGACCCAGCAGGCACATCGATCAGGTAGGTCAGCATCTCAGCAAGGGGTCGGGTAGCTCATCGGGTCGAGAAGCGCATCAGCGCATCAGCGTCATCGCCCAAGGCGCAGCGAGAGCAGGAGTCGGCGTTGTGGGAGGGGGGAGGACCGCTGCACGCCCATCTGCTCACGTCATGCCGCAACGCCTCACTCTGTATGCTCTGGTGTGGTGTGTTCAATAAAAACATGGTAACATTTAATTATTTGTGTGTTATTAGTTGACTGTCTATTGTTGTGACTTAGATGAAGATCAGATCACATTTTATGACCAATTTGTGATGAAATCCATTTAATTTCAAAGGGTTCACATACTTTTTCTTGCAAAAAAATAAAGGGAACACAAAAATAACACATCCTATATCTGAATTAATTAAATATTCTTCTGAAATACTTTGTTCTTTACATAGTTGAATGTGCTGACAACAAAATCACACAAAAAAAAAATATGGAAATCAAATTTTTCAACCCATGGAGGTCTGGATTTGGAGTCACACTCAAAATTAAAGTGGAAAAACACACTACAGGCTGATCCAACTTTGATGTAATGTCCTTAAAACAAGTCAAAATGAGGCTCAGTAGTGTGTGTGGCCTCCACGTGCCTGTATGACCTCCCTACAATGCCTGTGCATGCTCCTGATGAGGTGGCGGACGGTCTCCTGAGGGATCTCCTCCCAGACCTGGACTAAAGCATCTGCCAACTCCTGGACAGTCTGTGGTGCAACGTGACGTTGGTGGATAGAGCGAGACATGATGTCCCAGATGTGCTCAATTGGATTCAGGTCTGGGGAACGGGCGGGCCAGTCCATAGCATCAATGCCTTCGTCTTGCAGGAACTGCTGACACACTTCAGCCACATGAGGTCTAGCATTGTCTTGCATTAGGAGGAACCCAGGGCCAACCGCACCAGCATATGGTCTCACAAGGGGTCTGAGGATCTCATCTCGGTACCTAATGGCAATCAGGCTACCTCTGGCGAGCACATGGAGGGCTGTGCGGCCCTTGAAAGAAATGTCACCCAACACTATTACTGACCCAATGCCAAACCGGTCATGCTGGAGAATGTTGCAGGCAGCAGAACGTTCTCCACGGCGTCTCCAGACTCTGTCACGTCTGTCACATGTGCTCAGTGTGAACCTGCTTTCATCTGTGAAGAGCACAGGGCGCCAGTGGCGAATTTGCCAATCTTGGTGTTCTCTGGCAAATGGCAAACGTCCTGCACGGTGTTGGGCTAAAAGCACAACCCCCACCTGTGGACGTCGGGCCCTCATATCACCCTCATGGAGTCTGTTTCTGACCGTTTGAGCAGACACATGCACATTTGTGGCCTGCTGGCGGTCATTTTGCAGGGCTCTGGCAGTGCTCCTCCCGTTCCTCCTTGCACAAAGGCGGAGGTAGCGGTCCTGCTGCTGGGTTGTTGCCCTCCTACGGCCTCCTCCACGTCTCCTGATGTACTGGCCTGTCTCCTGGTAGCGCCTCCATGCTCTGGACACTACGCTGACAGACACAGCAAACCTTCTTGCCACAGCTCGCATTGATGTGCCATCCTGGATAAGCTGCACTACCTGAGCCACTTGTGTGGGTTGTAGACTCCGTCTCATGCTACCACTAGAGTGAAAGCACCGCCAGCATTCAAAAGTGACCAAAACATCAGCCAGGAAGCATAGGAACTGAGAAGCGGTCTGTGGTCACCACCTGCAGAACCACTCCTTTATTGGGGGTGTCTTGCTAATTGCCTATAATTTCCACTTGTTGTCTATCCCATTTGCACAACAGCATGTGAAATCTATTGTCACTCAGTGTTGCTTCCTAAGTGGACAGTTTGATTTCACAGAAGTGTGATTGACTTGGAGTTACATTGTGTTGTTTAAGTGTTCCCTTTATTTTTTTGAGCAGTGTATATATATATATATATATATATATATATATATATATATAAATGAAAAAAGTAGCAGAACACCACTAAATGCACTAAGAATGTGTACACAAGTGTATTTGGGAAAAGGGTCAAATACATGACTCCCATACTTACTATTAAGCGGAGTAGAAGCTCTTAGCGCATATAATTGATCAAAAATATGTCGGGCACATCTACCAGACGTCAAGGTGGCTTCTCATCAAATGGGACCTACTCTAACACGGAGTGTCCAGCTCCATTGTTTCTCTGATTAAAAGCACCTGCAATTATCTCTGGAGGTGCTGTTCCCTTTTTTTGATTCTATGTATATATAGTAGAGGAATAGGCATCCTCTGTGGAACTTAGCACTCCCCGCCCACCCCCTGGTGCTTTTAATCAGAGAAACAATGGAGTTGTACACTCCGTGTTAGAGTAGGTCGCATCTGATGAGAAGCCACCTTGATGTCTGGTAGATGGGCCCGACATATTTTTGATCAATTATATGAGCTAAGAGCTTCTACTCCGCATAATAGTAAGTATGGGAGTCATGTATTTGACCCTGTTCACACATTCACTTGTTTACCCATTCTTAAGGCATTCAGTGGTGTGCTGCTACTTTTTTCGTTTTTCTATATTGTTGCCATGGTAGCTTGCACCTGCAATTATCTCTGGAGGTGCTGTTCCCTTTTTTTGATTATATGTATATATATATATATATATATATATATATATATAAAGCAAAACAACAGCACTCTCATTAGATTAAAATAGAGAAAAGATTATTCAGCCATGTGGACGCGATGTTTGTATATATATGACTAATGTCTAGATATCCTGCTTTCCCTGTTGGTTGTGGGGGGCATGGCCTAATGGGACCGGTGGGCATGGTTTAGCGGGTCAGCTGTGTGGTGGTAGTGCAGGGGGGATGGGGATTGACTAAGTAGCTACTGAAGTAGGGACTCTGAAGGTTTTTATTACAGTCAACTTCTGACAAGAATCAGCTGTTTGTAGAGAGGGAACAAGCAGCAAATTCCTATCATAGTTGGGAAGCAGGGAGCCCACCACTGACAGGAGCAGACTGCACATGCGCATGGACGAGCTTGCTCTCAAGCTCCTCCATGTCGCGTGCAGCCATGGACTAAATCAGCTACAAGGTAGAGCAGGACTAAGCGGGCGTGGCTTAAAATTGATAGAAAAGCAGGCAGATGTGTTTAATGAAGTATATTAGGAACTTCATTTTTCCCCTGCCTGCCACACAGTAGTGGAAAGTATTTAACCCCTTACCGACAAGTGACGTACTATTACGTCATGGAAGTCAGTGACTTCCCGCATTTTGACGCAATAGTACATCATGGTGATCGGGCGGGCACCTGAGAGGTGCAAGCCCGATCACTGCAGGGGTCTGGCAGTCCCTGGTAGCCGGGCCCCTGCTGTATCCACCCGCATCGCTGTTTGCAGCGATGCCATCGGATTAACCCCTTCTATGCTGCGGTCAGCGCTGACCGCGACATAGTAGTGGTTTGCGGCGGGTGAAGGAGCGCATCGAGTCCCCGCGCTGCTTTGGCGGGGGCCCGATGCCTGACAAGGCAGCCTGATGCCATGCAAAGGCTGCCCAATGCCTTGCACGGCATCGGGACCTGCCTTCTACGGGTGCCCAGGAGATCCAGCCTCAGGCTGGGTCTCCTAGGCAACCTGTTAGTGTATGACTCATGTCATACACTAACAAGCAATGCATTACAATACAGATGTATTGTAAAGCATTGCAGAGGTGATCAGACCCCCAAAAGTTGAAGTCCTAGAGTGGGACAGAAATAAAGTGCAAAAAAAAAGTAAAAAAAAGTGTTTTTTATAAAAATAAATAAAGTTTGAAGTAAAAAAAAGAAAAAAACACCCCTTTCCCTAGATTTCATAATAAAAATAGAAAAAAAAAGGAAAAACACACATATTAGGTATCGCCGCATCCGTAACGACTGGATTTATAAATATATCACATGATCCACACCGTCCGATAAACACCACAAAAAAAATAAATGTGTAAAAAAAAAAGCAATTTTTGTCACCTTACAAGCGATCAAAAAGGCGTATGTCGAACACAATGGTACCAATAAAACTTTCACCTCATCCCACAAAAAATGAGACCATACATAAGAAAATCACTGAAAAAATAAAAAAAACTATCACTCTCAGAACATGGAGACACTAAAACATCATTATTTTCTTACAAATATGCTATTATTGTGTTAAAGTGAAATAAATAAATAAAAAGTATACATATTAGGTATCGTCGCGTCCGTAACAACCAACTATATAAAATGTCACATGACCTAACCCCTAAGAAAAACAATGTAAAAAAAAGCCATTTTTGTCACCTTGCATCACAAAAAATGCAACACCAAGTGATTAAAAAGGCATATGTTGAACAACATGGTGGCAAAAAAAGTCACCTCATCTCACAAAAAAATGAGACCCTACATAAGAAAATCGCTCGAAAATGAAAAACTATAGCTCTCAGAACACAGAGACACTAAAACTTCATTATTTTCTTTCAAACATGCTATTATTGTTTTAAAGTAAAATTAAAAAAAAGTATACATATTAAGTATCGCCACATCCGTAACAACCAGCTCTATAAAAATATCACCTGACCTAACCCCTCAGGTGAACACCATAAAAAATAAAAAATAAAAACAGTGCCAAAAAAGCAATTTTTTGTCACCTTACATCACCAAAATTGCAACACCAAGCGATCAAAAAGACGTATGCCCCCCCAAATAATACCAATCTAACCGTCCCCTCATCCCACAAAAAATGAGATCCTAACTAAGACAATAGGTCAAAAAATAAAAAATCTATGGCTCTCATACTATGTAGATATTAAAACATAATTTTTTGGTTTAAAAAATGCTATTATTGTGTAAAACTTAAATAAATAAGAAAAAGTATACATATTAGGTATTGTCATGTCCGTATTGATCTGCTCTATAAATATATCACATGAACTAACCCCTCAGGTGAACACTGTAAAAATAAATAAATAAAAACTGTGCCAAAATTAACAATTTTTTGGTCACCTTGCCCCATAAAGTGTAATAATGAATGATCAAAAAATCATATGTATCCAAAAATGGTACCAAAAAAACTGGCACCTTATCCCCTAGTTTCCAAAATGGGGTAACTTTTTAGGAGTTTCTACTGTAAGGGTGCATCAGGGGGGCTTCAAATGGGACATGGCATCTAAAAACCAGTCCAACAAAATCTGCCTTCCAAAAACAATATGGCATTCCTTTTCTGCTGCACCCTGCCTTGTGCCCTTACATCAGTTTACGACCACATGAGGGGTGTTTCTGTAAACCGCAGAATCAGGGTAATCAATATTGATATTTATTTGGTTGTTAACCTTGATGTGTTAAAGAAAAAATGGATTAAAATGGAAAATCTGCAAAAAAAAGTGAAATTTAGAAATTTCATCTCATTTTCCTTTAATTCTTGTGGAACACCTAAAGGGTGAACAAAGTTTGTAAAATCAGTTTTGAGTAACTTGAGGGGTGTAGTTTCTACAATGGGGTCATTTATGGGGGCTTTCTACTATGTATGCTCAACAAAGTGACTTCAGACCTGAACTGCTCATTAAAAAGTGGGTTTTGGAGATTTTCTTAAAAATTTCAAGATTTGCTTCTAAACTTCTAGACCTTCTAACGTCTTAAAAAAATGACATTTACAAAATTATGCCAACATAAAGTAGACATATGGGGAATGTTAAGTAATAAATATTTTATGAGATATAACTTTCTGTTTTAAAAGCAGAGAAATTGAAATTTTGATAATTGCAAATTTTTCAATATTTTTGGTAAATTTGGGATTTTTTCATAAATAAAGGTAAAATATATTGACTCAAATTTATTACTATCATGAAGTACAATGTGTCACGAGAAAACATTCTCAGAATGGCTTGGATAAGTAAAAGTGTTCCAAAGTTATTACCACATAAAGTGACACATGTCAGATTTGCAAAAAATGACCTGGGCAGAAGGGTGAAAACTGGCCCGGGGTAGAAGGGGTTAAAGAGTGGCCAATCCCTTTAAATAAGTGTTTATGACCTCTCAGTAGTTTAGAGATCAGGTTTATTAGATGACCAGCACAAAGTGAAAGTACCAGTCACACAGCTAGAAAAACAGTTAGCCATTTGTGACAGAGCATATATATTTTTTTTTAATAAAGATTTTTTTTTTTTAGCTAAAAATGAGTAAAATGCAATCATAAAAAAATTGCCTCCAAAGGTGTAGATAGACTTTAAACCTCTGGATTATAAGGTCAAGAAAATTTGCTTACCAACATCTTAAGCTAACCTTCTACATACTAATACCTATGATGATTAAAATACCATGATTTAAATGGAGTCTGTCAGCAGTTCTGACAATGCAAAACCTCTGACAGTGCTGGATAGGGACCAGGTATAGAATGTTGAGTTCCTGCTGTTGCTCTGGAGGGCTCCACAGTTAAAGGGGTTTTGTAATTTCAGACATTGGTGGCATATCACTAGGATATGCTATAAAAGTCAGATAGTTGCAAGTCCCACCTCTGAGATTCGCACCTATCTCAAGAACAGGCCTCCAAAAGTGAAAGAGAGCACCCGAGCACAATGGAAGTCAATGGGATAACTCGAGCATTAAACCCCAGGCACCCCCTGCTCTGAAGAGGGTAGGCTGTCTGGTTCATAGTAAAAGGTCAGAAATTGATGGAAACACCACTAAAATGGTTCAGGAACAGCATGGGGAGGATGTCTGGATGCATCTTGGACTCACAGGTCACTGCTGGGAATGATGTTGTGAGAATAGTATGCCACTTTTACAGACTGACAATAATACGCACAAAACCGAAGATAAAATCGATTTTAGAGGAAAAATTGCAAGAAAACATTCTTTCCTGTATATTTACTAGTATATAAAGTGCAAGTGCTGCCAAAAATTACAAGGAAGAGGCACACCGATACAACCTGTATATCACATAAAGGAGGGCATCATACACACCCTTGAAAAATTATGATTGATGGCCTGCTAGTGACCCTCAAAAACTATTGGAGCAAGGGCCCGCTGATCTGACCATCTAAAACATTAGGGGCGAGGGCCTGCTGCTGAGTTAAGCCACTAAAACATTAGGTGCGAGTGCCTGCTGCTGATATGACCTTCTAAAACATTAGGGGCGAGGGCCTGCTGCTGATCTGACCATCTAAAACATTAGGGGCGAAGGCCTGCTGCTGAGCTGACCCTCTAAAACATTATGGGCAAGGGCCTGCTGCTGAGTTAAACCACTAAAACATTAGGGGCAAGTGCCTGCTGCTGATATGACCTTCTAAAACATTAGGGGTGAGGGCCTGCTGCTGAGCTGACCCTCTAAAACATTAGGGGCGAGTGCCTGCTGATGATCTGACCATCTAAAACATTAGGGGAAAAGGCCTGCTGCTGATCTGACCATCTAAAACATTAGGGGCGAAGGCCTGCTGCTGAGCTGACTCTCTAAAACATTAGGGGCGAGTGCCTGCTGCTGATCTGACCATCTAAAACATTAGGGGCGAAGGCCCGCTGCTGAGCTGATCCTCTAAAACATTAGAAGCAAGTGCCTACTGCTGATCTGACCCTCTAAAACATTAGGGGCGAGGGCCTTCAGCTGAGCTGACCCTCTAAAACATTAGGGGCGAGTGCCTGCTGCTGATCTGACCATCTAAAACATTAGGGGCGAGGGCCTGCTACTGATCTGACAATCTAAAACATTAGGGGTGAGTGTCTGTTGCTGAGCTGACCCTCTAAGACATTAAGGGTGATGCTTGCTGCTGATCTGACCATCTAAAACATTAGGGGCGAGTGCCTGCTGGTGACCCTCTAAAACATTATGGGCGAGGGCCTGCTGGTGACCCTTAAATACATTATGGGCAAGGGCCTGCTGGTGACCCTCTAAAACATTAATGGTGAGGGCCTGCTGGTGACCCTCAAAAACATTATGGGCGAGGGCCTGCTGGTGACCTCTAAAACATTAAGAACAAGGGCCTGCTGGTGACCCTCTAAAACATTATGGGCGAGGGCCTGCTGTTGACCCTCAAAAACATTATGGGCAAGGGCCTGCTGGTGACCCTCAAAAATATTATGTTTGAGGGCCTGCTGGTGACCCTCAAAAACATTATAGGCGAAGGCCTACTGGTGACCTTCTAAAACATTAGGGGCGAGGGTCTGCTGCTGATCTGACCATCTAAAACATTAGGGGAGAGGGCCTGCTTCTGATCTGACCATCTAAAACATTAGGGGGGAGGGCCTGCTTCTGATCTGACCATCTAAAACATTAGGGGGGAGGGCCTGCTGGTGAGCCTCTAAAACATTAAGAACAAGGGCCTGCTGGTGACCCTCTAAAACATTATGGGCAAGGGCCTGCTGGTGACCCTCTAAAACATTAAGGGTGAGGGCCTGCTGGTGACCTTCAAAAACATTATGGTTGAGGGCCTGCTGGTGACCCTCAAAAACATTATGGGCGAGGGCCTGCTGTTGACCCTCTAAAGCATTATGGGTCCTAAAACATTAGGAGCGATGGCAGCCTAATAAGCATGTTGATATGATGGAGGAGGATGAGAAAAGGGAGATTGAACCATATACACTTTTTAGTGGTGGAAGGGGTGCATGGGAATACAGTGTATTCAAAACACCATAAAAGCCACATTTAGAGTGCCTTTATGTTCAGCCGCTTTCCTCTGGTCAGGGGCAATCCAGGCCTTGTTCATTTTTATAAGAGTCAATCGTTCAGCATTTTCAGTTGACAGGCGGATGCGCTTGTCAGTTATTATGCCCCCAGCAGCACTAAATACATACTCTGACAAAACACTGGTGGCGGCGCAGGCCAGCACCTCCAAGGTGTAGAGCGCCGGTTCGTGCCATGTGTCCAGCTTGGACACCCAATAGTTGTAAGGCATAGAGGTGTCACTGAGGACGCTGACACGGTCTGCTATGTACTCCTTCACCATCTTTCAAAATGTTTCCTCCTTATGACACTAGGCCGCGGATCAAATTGAGGGTGCTGGCAGGGTGTCATAAAACTGTCTCAGGCCTTGGAGAGTGTTGCCCTGCCTCTGTTGGAACTGCTGGGTGTTCCCCTCGTCTCCCCTCCTCGGTTGCCCAAGGAACTACGTACTCTGCAGCCAGCATTGTCAGCTGGAAATTTTTGGAGCAATTTTTCCATAAGGACCTTCTGGTATTGCACCATTTTGCTCGTCCTCTCCACCACAGGAATGAGAGATGAGAAGTTCTCTTTGTAGCGGGGGTCGAGAAGGGTCCCAACAGACAAAACTTTGCTGTCCTCATCAGAAGGATGACTCTCAATCTCCTCATCCTCTTCCTCCTTTTCTACCCATCCACGCTGAACAGATGGAATAAAATTTCCATGGGTACTACCCTCTGTAGTTGAGGCAACCGTATCCTGCTCCTCCTCCTCCTCATCATCATCCAATTTGCACTGAGAAGATGAACTGAGGGTGGTCTGGCCATCACCTAGTGTACTTTCTTCCCCCATTTCCACCTCTTCCACATGCAAAACGTCGCCTTAATTGTGAGCAGCGAGCGTTTGAGTAGACACAGAAGTGGGATCGTTACGTTTATAATAGCGTTATCACTGCTCACCATCTGTGTTGATTCCTCAAAGTTGCGTAAAACCTCACACAGGTCAGACATCAATGCCCACTCTTCGCTTGTGAAGATCGGAAACTGACTAGAAAGGGGACGAACATGTTGTAGCTGGTATTCCACTACTGCCCTCTGCTGCTCACAAAGCCTGGCCAACATGTAGAACGTGGAGTTCCAGCGTGTGCTCACGTCGCGTAACAGTCAGTAAGGTGGCAGTTGCCAGACCAGCCGAAGCTGTCGAGGACTTGAGGAAATGGGCACACATGCGGCGCACCTTCACCAATAGCTCAGGCAAATTGGGGTAGGTATTGAGAAACTGCTGAACCACTAGGTTGAACACGTGGGCCAGGCATGGTATGTGTGTGAGCTTGCCGAGCTCCAAAGCCGCCACCAAGTTACCGCCATTATCAGACATAACCATGCCTGGTTGTAGGTTGAGTGGCGAGAGCCACAGCTCAGTCTGGTCTCTTATCCCCTGCCACAGCTCTGTGGCGGTGTGCTGTTTGTCACCTAAGCAGATCAGTTTAAGCGTGGCCTGTTGCCGCTTCCCAACTGCAGTGCTACACTGCTTCCAGCTACTGTCTGACTGGTGCTGCAAGATGATAATTCAGAGGTGGAAGTGGAGGAGGAGAAGGGGGTGTTGCAGCCACTAACGTAGGTGGCGGCGGAAACCCTGATGGAAGTAGGGTCCGCAATCCTTGGCGTCGGTAGCACCTGTGCCATCCCAGGGTACGACTTGCTCCCGGCCTCCACAACGTTCACCCAGTGTGCCGTCAGGGAAATGTAGCATCCCTGGCCAAAAGCACTTGTTCATGTGTCAGTCGTTAAGTGGACCTTCCCAATAACTGCATTGGTCAGGGCACGGGTGATGTTACGGGACACATGCTGGTGTAAGGCTGGGACTACATACCGTGAAAAATATTGGCGGCTGGGGACAGAGTACCGCGGGACAGCTGCCACCATCAGGCTGTGCAAAGCCTCAGTGTCCTCAAGCCTAAAAAATTTCCAGGGCTAGCAATTTGGAAAGGTGTGCATTTAGTGCTATGGTCTGTGGGTGGATGGCTGGGTATTTGTGCTTTCGTTCAAATGCCTGGGGTATAGACATCTGTACGCTGCGCTGGGACACAGAAGTGGATGTGCTAGCTGATGGTGCTTGCGAAGGTCCAGGTGCATGGCGGGAGGCATCCAGGCCTGCGTCTTGGACAGGGGATTGGCCAGGACGTAACACAGGGGAAGAGTAGGCAGCGTTGTTACCCGCAGACACTGGTTGTGGACCCAGGCGTTCGGCCCACCTGTTAGGGTGCTTTGATGCCATGTTGCGGATCATGCTTGTGGTGGTGAGGTTGCTAGTGTTCACGCCCCTGCTCATTTTTCTATGGCACAGGTTGCAAATGACAATTCATTTGTCAGACTGCAGAACACCTACCATTTGGCAAGGGAGATTGCTGCAAGGGAATGCTCCGGGGAACAGTTGCGGGCCTGTTTGGTGTGGCCCGCCTTCTCCCTTTTGCCACCCCACTGCCTCTTCCAGCCTGTTAAGGTGCTCTGGATCTCTCCCCCTCTCTACTGCTGTCCTCGCTGGACTTGCCACCTTCCCAGGTTGGGTCATTGACTTCATCATCCAGCACCTCCTCTTCTACGTCCTCACTCTGGTTATCCTCCTGACTTGTTGACCTAACAACAACCTCAGTTATTGACAACTGTGTCTTATCCTCATCATGAACCTCTTGAGACACTATTTGCGGTTGACTCATTTGCAACTGTGTCTCATTATCCTCATCCACCTCGTGAAACACTAATTGCCGTTCCCCACCGTCATCTTCTTCTGACTGTGGATGCTCCAGAGTTTGGGAGTCAGGGCACAGGATCTCCTCATGTCCCTATTTAAGTGGGCTTGTCAAGAGGCCCAAATTAAGGAATGGCGATGAAAATAGCTTCTCAGAATATCCGAGTGTGGGATCACTTGTTTGTCAAGACTCTCCATGGTGGGTGGAAGGAGTATCAGGGTGAGGATTCTGTTGACCAGACTCTTGGCTACTGAGACTGGACTTTGTGCTTAACCAACTGGAAGCATTATCTGCTGCAATCCAATCGACCACCTGGTCTCACTGATCTGACTTTGAGAGTAGTGTCCTGCGCCACCCTGCAAACTGGGACATGAAGCTAGGTATCATGGATGATTGTGTTTCTTGTGCTCTGGCAGCAGGATGAGCACATGTTAATCAGGAGGTATAGCGGTAGTAATATCGCTGTCACCACCGCCTAATAAAAAATTACACTGAATGAATGTCAACGATATTTAGGATGCACAAACGTTATACAGGAGATATAGCGCAAGTAATGTCGCTGTCACTACCGCCTAATAAAAAATTACACTGAATGAATGTCACTGATATTTAGGATGCGCGCACGTTAAACAGGAGGTATAGCGCAAATAATGTCGCTGTCACCACTACCTAATAAAAAATTACACTGAATGAATGTCACAGATATTTAGTATGCACATACGTTATACAGGAGGTATAGCGCAAGTAATGTCGCTGTCACCAGCAGCAAAAAAAATGACACTGAATGTTACTGATATTTGGGATGCGCTAACATTATTCTAGAGATGTAGCGCAGTGAATGTCGCTGCCATCAGCAGCAAAAAAATTATACTGAATGTCACTGATATTTCGGATATGCAAGCGTTATACAGGAGATGTAACGCAGGTAATGTAACTGTCCGCAGCGGACACAATCTACGGAAAAAGTACACTGGATGTCACAGATATTTTTACGCTGCGTACAGATAGTAGCACAGATAATGTCGCTGTCTGCAGCGGCCAAACAATTGCAAGCTATTTAGCACAGGTTGCGCTAAAAATATATATTGCTGCCAGATACAACTATAGTCCTTAAAAGGACTTTTGGGTCTCTAACAAGTTTTAGCAATTTAGTGCAGGTTGCACTAAAAATATATATTGCTGCCAGATACAACTATAGTCCTTAAAAGGACTTTTGGGTCTATAACAAGTATAAAAGCTAAAATATCCCTATTTCACTCCCTACACTATCTCTACCTTCTGCTCTCCAGCTCTCCCTGACTAAGACTGAGCCGAACACGTGTCATTGGTTGCTATATAGCACCCGATGATGCATTCCGGCCAGCTAATCACTGTAATGCCAGTAGCCAACATGGCTACGGCATTACAGCCAACAAATAAGCAGGGAGGAGACTCGAGCATTGCGCTTGAACATGCACGGTATTTGGCCGAACACCGTGATGTGCCGAGCATCGAGATGCTCGAGTAAAATTAGTGTTCAGCCAACCATGCTCGCCCAACACTACTTACTGCAACTCACTGTAAAAAAAAAAGTTCCTGTGTAGTGTTAGCCTTAAAGGACGTTCACACAACAGCTTTTACAGCAGAATTTTGTCCGTCCTTGACGCTGACACTGATTTAAGTGGCCATTCTGCAATCCTTAGCTCTGCCTCCCATTGAGATATATACAAGACAGAAAGGACATGGCTGATGGCAGGTTTTTGGCAGAATTTCAGTGCAGCTATCTGGGCCAAAATTCTGCTGTAAAATGTCATGTGAACGTCCCCTTAATGATCAATATATGTAGGTTTCTATTCAAAAATCTAAACAAAATTAATTTGGTTAAACAACCATGACCAGGTGCCTGGGATAGTCTTTGTTTGTAAATGTGGTAAAATATCAAAAGGAGTGATACTTACCCCTTTTCACTCCTGCTTCTTCCAGTGCTGCAAAGTAGAGGATTTTCAGGAGACATACAGTACAGACCAAAAGTTTGGACACACCTCCTCATTCAAAGAGTTTTCTTTATTTTCATGACTATGAAAATTGTAGATTCACACTGAAGGCATCAAAACTATGAATTAACACATGTGGAATTATTTACATAACAAACAAGTGTGAAACAACTGAAAATATGTCATATTCTAGGTTCTTCAATGTAGCCACCTTTTACTTTGATTACTGCTTTGCACACTCTTGGCATTCTCTTGATGAGCTTCAAGAGGTAGTCCCCTGAAATGGTTTTCACTTCACAGGTGTGCCCTGTCAAGTTTAATAAGTGGGATTTCTTGCCTTATAAATTGGGTTGGGACCATCAGTTGCGCTGAGGAGAATTCAGGTGGATACACAGCTGATAGTCCTACTGAATAGACTGTTAGAATTTGTATTATGGCAAGAAAAAAGCAGCTAAGTAAAGAAAAACTAGTGGCCATCATTACTTTAAGAAATGAAGGTCAGTCAGTCAGCCGAAAAATTGGGAAAACTTTGAAATTAAGGGCTATTTGACCATGAAGGAGAGTGATGGGGTGCTGCGCCAGATGACCTGGCCTCCACAGTCACCGGACCTGAACCCAATCGAGATGGTTTGGGGTGAGCTGGACCGCAGAGTGAAGGCAAAAGGGCCAACAAGTGCTAAGCATCTCTGGGAACTCCTTCAAGACTGTTGGAAGACCATTTCAGGGGACTACCTCTTGAAGCTCATCAAGAGAATGCCAAGAGTGTGCAAAGCAATAATCAAAGCAAAAGGTGGCTACTTTGAAGAACCTAGAATATGACATATTTTCAGTTGTTTCACACTTGTTTGTTATGTATATAATTCCACATGTGTTAATTCATAGTTTTGATGCCTTCATAGTCATGAAAATAAAGAAAACTCTTTGAATGAGGTGTGTCCAAACTTTTGGTCTGTACTGTATATGTGAGAGATGTCAACTGGAAATCACTGTGGAGGTCTGGTAAATCAAGGAGCAAATTGTGACTTGACCAGAGTTAATGTTTGCTGCCTTTAGAGTAGTGGGCAGGGTTAATCTTAGCCATTGAAGTGAGCAGAACACTGTGTGGTTTGTCCCTAGGATGACATGGCTTAGTGCATTTGTCTGGGAGTCCAAACAAGTCTGCTGGTGTTGTGGAAGATATTAGGCTGGAGGGGAAACAAGGCAGGTTGGGTGTGGCTACTCTCACGGGGAGGCCAAGATTGTAACTGGAAGAGATTGATGTGCACTGTGTAGTGAGAATTTGGCTGCCCCTCTGTAGTGTGGCCTGGTCGTTTCAGTCTTGAAGTGTAGTGAACTGGACATGAATGTGATTTGTTGGGTCTTGTGGGGAATGACACACAGAATTAGGATCAAAACTGTGTGCACACTGAAAGTGGAGTTATAGATTTGAAGTTGGGTTATTGGTTATTTGAGCCATTACTGACTATGGTTGATGTGAAGTCAAAAGTAAGTTATAGTGTTTAAATTCTGAAGACTATTCAAGTATGTTTTGGAAGATTCAAGCAATAGTATCACCTAGAATGAACTGCAACCACTAAGCTTCAGTACCCTAGACAAGATTTGTAACCACCATTAGTGATGAGCGGCAGGGGCTATATTCGAATTTGCGATATTTCACGAATATTTGGGTGAATATACGTCATATATTCGCAAATTCAGGATTATTTTCTTGATTGCGAGAAATTGGCAATGTAATATTCGCGCAAAATACAGGCGTGGGTCACTTTTGCTACATTTTCCAAGCTGCTGGAAGTTTCCTGAGACTGGAGAAAATGGTTGGCACGGCAGAACATAAAAAATGGCTTTATATGCAGTTAGAGTGCTCCAATATATTTGTTAATAGGCACTAATGATGTGGATATTTTGACGCAAAACCTATCACACTACCTAACACACTGCACTGCAACAGCTACACTATATCAGGATATAACCTACACTGACTATCTTCCACTAACTATCTGTATTATATACACTCACCTAAAGAATTATTAGGAACACCTGTTCTATTTCTCATTAATGCAATTATCTAGTCAACCAATCACATGGCAGTTGCTTCAATGCATTTAGGGGTGTGCTCCTGGTCAAGACAATCTCCTGAACTCCAAACTGAATGTCAGAATGGGAAAGAAAGGTGATTTAAGCAATTTTGAGCGTGGCATGGTTGTTGGTGCCAGACGGGCCGGTCTGAGTATTTCACAATCTGCTCAGTTACTGGGATTTTCACGCACAACCATTTCTAGGGTTTACAAAGAATGGTGTGAAAAGGGAAAAACATCCAGTATGCGGCAGTCCTGTGGGCGAAAATGCCTTGTGGATGCTAGAGGTCAGAGGAGAATGGGTCGACTGATTCAAGCTGATAGAAGGGCAACGTTGACTGAAATAACCACTCGTTACAACCGAGGTATGCAGCAAAGCATTTGTGAAGTCACAACACGCACAACCTTGAGGCGGATGGGCTACAACAGCAGAAGACCCCACTGGGTACCACTCATCTCTACTACAAATAGGAAAAAGAGGCTACAATTTGCATGAGCTCACCAAATTGGAATGTTGAAGACTGGAAAAATGTTGCCTGATCTGATGAGTCTCGATTTCTGGTGAGACATTCAAATGGTAGAGTCCGAATTTGGCGTAAAAAGAATGAGAACATGTATCCATCATGCCTTGTTACCACTGTGCAGGCTGGTGGTGGTGGTGTAATGGTGTGGGGGATGTTTTCTGGGCACACTTTAGGCCCCTTAGTGCCAATTGGGCATCGTTTAAATGCCACGGGCTACCTGAGCATTGTTTCTGACCATGTCCATCCCTTCATGACCACCATGTACCCATCCTCTGATGGCTACTTCCAGCAGGATAATGCACCATGTCACAAAGCTTGAATTATTTCAAATTAGTTTCTTGAACATGACAATGAGTTCACTGTACTAAAATGGCCTCCACAGTCACCAGATCTCAACCCAATAGAGCATCTTTGGGATGTGGTGGAACAGGAGCTTCGTGCCCTGGATATGCATCCCTCAAATCTCCATCAACTGCAAGATGCTATCCTATCAATATGGGCCAACATTTCTAAAGAATGCTATCAGCACCTTGTTGAATCATTGCCACATAGAATTAAGGCAGTTCTGAAGGCAAAAGAAGGGTCCAACACCGTATTAGTATGGTGTTCCTAATAATTCTTTAGGTGAGTGTATATATAAGCTCTCTAACTATCTATCTAATGTAGTGTGGAAAGCACAGACCACAACAATGACACTGCTGTCTCTCTCAGAACTTTAAAAAAACTGTAGAAAATGGCTGTTGGGGAGGTTCTTAGGGTAGGCAACTTTCCTATTGGTTGCTAGGGATGTTGCTAAGCTCAGACAAAGACATTGCTGCCTTCTCATTGGCACACAAGCAAGGTTACTGATGACAATTATTTTTAGAATATTCGAAATTACGAAAATATATCTTTATATTCTAAATATTCGCAAATTCTCGAAGTGCTGATATTCGCGATTAATATTCGCAATTCGAATATTCGTGCCCAACACTAACCACCTGTCACGGATGATGTTGCAGATAGCTGGAACTTATGAATAAACGTCTGACTGGCTTGATCCCAAACTAAGTAGCTGAAAGAATATTTATCCCGTCTCAATGCACCGTGATTTCATCCTTTGTCCCCAAAGACAGACGTCTGGAGAACATGTCAGTGACACAAGCAGTATGATGTCAGTAACAGTTCTATTTATTGTTGGTTGTACAGGGTCTTATATACAATCCATGCATACATACGAGAATAGCTGCAGCTCTCATTACAATAATAGCAGTTCCTTCTATAGACTCTTGTTATAATACTGCTGACTAGAAACTTTTCCTTATAGTGACAGGAGGTACATGTAAATATAGTCACCCTTCAATATGATGTCACCCAACCTCCTGTCCCTCATACAGATCATACAGATAATTCTTGTTAACCCTTCAGTAGCATATAGGTGAGCCCTATAAAACCCTAAGAGCTCTCCCTGACTGCTATGCCCATGCAAGGGTCTTAATGGTAGACGATTGCATGCCCACGTACCTATGACTGTGTGACACATGAAAACCCTATAATAGTGAGGGGACACGATCACCGGCACCCTGCACTTAATACGGACGGAGTCAGGGTCACCTAGAATCAAGCCAGCAAGGAAACACAATACATGAAAAGACTTATCTGAGCAAACAGCAGCAGCAGCCTCCAGCAGTGAACACTTCCTCCAGGAAGTAGTATAAACCGCAAAGTGAGGCAGTATGGGAGGGAAAATAAAGGGAGACGATTAGTCTAAATAGGTGACACCTGGGAGAAGGAAAGGAGATGACAAAGTGAAACCAAAACAAAGAAAGTCATGCAAGAGGTAGAGAAGGACGTCTGCCAGACCTTCTCACAGAACTGGCGGTGAATTGCGAATATTAATCGCGAATATCGGCACTTCGAGAATTTGCAAATATTTTGAATATGTATCTCACTATATTATAAATATTCGCAAATTCTCAAAGTGCCGATATTCGTGATTAATATTCACAATTTGAATATTCGCGCCCAACACTAACCACCTGTCACGGATGATGTTGCAGATAGCTGGAACTTATGAATAAACGTCCGACTGGCTTGATCCCAAACTAAGGAGCATATAGGTGAGCCCTATAAAACCCTAAGAGCTCTCCCTGACTGCTATGCCCATGCAAGGGTCTTAATGGTAGACGATTGCATGCCCACGTACCTAAGACTGTGTGACACCTGAAAACCCTATAATAGTGAGGGGACACGACCACCGGCACCCTGCACTTAATACGGACGGAGTCAGGGTCACCTAGAATGAAGCCAGCAAGGAAACACAATACATTAAAAGACTTATCTGAGCAAACAGCAGCAGCAGCCTCCAGCAGTGAACACTTCATCCAGGAAGT
Source organism: Bufo bufo (assembly GCF_905171765.1). Taxonomy (NCBI): domain Eukaryota; kingdom Metazoa; phylum Chordata; class Amphibia; order Anura; family Bufonidae; genus Bufo; species Bufo bufo. The sequence goes on along the minus strand of NC_053398.1, from coordinate 112,777,346 downwards.
AGTATAAACCACAAAGTGAGGCAGTATGGGAGGGAATATAAAGGGAGACGATTAGTCTAAATAAGTGACACCTGGGAGAAGGAAAGGAGATGACAAAGTGAAACCAAAACAAAGAAAGTCATGTAAGAGGTAGAGAAGGACGTCTGCCAGACCTTCTCACAGAACTGGCGGTGACAGTACCCCTCCCTCTATGGGTGGACTCCGGACACTCAGAGCCCACCTTCTTAGGATGAGACCTATGGAAAGCCCTGATGAGACGAGTGGCCTTAATGTCCGCCACTGGGACCCACATCCTCTCCTCGGGACCATAACCCTCCCAATGAACGAGGTACTGGAGAGAACCGCGGATAATGTGAGAATCCACAATCCTAGAGACATGAAATTTAAGATTACCATCAACAAAAATGGGAGGAGGAGGCAAAGAGGAGAGTACAGTGGGTTGGACATATGGTTTTAATAGGGACCTGTGAAAAACATTATGAATCTTCCAAGTCTGAGGAAGATCAAGATGGAAGGCAACGGGATTGATGACGGACAAGATCTTGTATGGCCCAATAAACTTAGGACCCAACTTCCAGGAGGGAACTTTCAGTTTGATATTCTTTGTAGACAACCACACCAGATCACCCACATTCAGGTCCGGACCAGGCACACGTCTCTTATCCGCCACACGCTTATATCTCTCACTCATCCTCTTCAGATTACCCTGAATCTTTTGCCAAATAAATGACAAAGATGAGGAAAATCTCTCCTCATCAGGTACACCAGAAGACCCCTCTCCAGAGAATGTCCCAAACTGCGGATGAAAGCCATATGCACCAAAAAATGGTGACTTATCAGAGGACTCCTGGCGACAGTTATTTAAAGCAAACTCAGCAAGGGACAAAAAAGAATACCAATCCTCCTGATTCTCCGCCACAAAACAGCGTAGATATGTCTCCACATTCTGATTGACACGTTCGGTCTGACCATTCGACTGCGGGTGAAAAGCAGAAGAGAACGACAACCGAATCCCCAAGCGAGAACAGAAGGCCTTCCAGAATCTGGAAACAAATTGCGTGCCCCTATCAGAAACGATGTCTGAAGGAATGCAATGCAATTTAACAATGTGATCAACAAACGCTTGCGCCAACGTCTTAGCATTGGGTAACCCAGAAAAGGGAATGAAATGCGCCATTTTGCTAAAACGGTCCACTACCACCAGAATCAGTCTTCCCCGAGGAACGAGGCAGGTCCGTAATGAAGTCCATGGACAGATGCGTCCAAGGACGGGAAGGAATGTGTAACAGGAGGAGAGAACCCGATGGCCGTGAATGAGGGACCTTGGCACGAGCGCAGGTCTCGCAGGCTGCCACAAAACCCTCAACCGTCTTACGAAGAGCCGGCCACCAGAATCTCCGAGCAATGAGATCCAGTCTGGCTCTACTCCCTGGGTGCCCAGCAAGGACAGTATTATGGTGCTCCTTAAAAACCTTGTGTCGTTAAGCGAGAGGCACAAACAACCTCCCGGGAGGACAAAGATCAGGAACCTCTGCCTTGGCTGCCTGAATATATGCCTCCAAATCAGGATAAAGAGCATAGACGACCACCCCTTCAGCCAAAATGGGACCCGGGTCTTCAAAGTTCCCCCCTCCTGGAAAACAACGTGACAGGGCATCCGCCTTCACATTTTTAACCCCAGGGCGGAACGTGACTACAAAATTAAACCTAGAAAAGAACAAAGACCATCTGGCCTGTCTCGGGTTCAGACGCTTGGCCGATTCCAAGTAGGCCAGATTCCCAGATTCTTATGGTCGGTAAACACGGTAATAGGGTGTCTGGCTCCCTCTAACCAATGGCGCCATTCCTCAAAAGCTAATTTGATGGCCAACAACTCCCTATCTCCCACATCGTAATTTCTCTCTGCAGAGGAGAGTTTCCTTGAGAAAAATTCACATGGTCGCCATTTGGCAGGAGAGGGACCCTGAGATAAGACCGCACCCACACCCACCTCAGAAGCGTTCACCTCAACACCTCAACAATAAAAGGTAGAGAGACATCAGGTTGTACCAAAATGGGAGCGGAAGCAAAACTCTCTTTGATACTAGAAAAGGCTTTAATCGCATCTACCGAGCACGAGGAAAAATCTACCCCCTTTTTAGTCATATCAGTGAGTGGCTTAACAACAGAGGAATAATTCAAAATGAACTTTCTGTATTAATTGGCAAAACCCAAAAACCGCATCAGCGCCTTCTGATTCTCAGGAAGCGCCCAATCAAGCACAGCGCGGACCTTCTCTGGGTCCATGCGAAAACCAGAAGCGGAGAGAAGAAAACCAAGAAATTGAATCTCCGGAACCGCAAACACACATTTTTCCAGTTTAGCGTACAATTTATTCAGCAAGACCTGACGTAGGTGGTCCCGATGAGTCTTGAAATCAGGAGAAAAAAATCTAAATGTCATCTAGATACACCAGAACAAATTTCCCCATTAAATGATAAAAAATGCTGTTCACAAAATGTCGGAAGACGGCCAGAGCATTCATCAAACCAAAGGGCATAACCAAATTCTCGAAATAACCCTCAGGGGTATTGAAGGCTGTCTTCCATTCATCCCCTTCCCTGACCCTGACTAGGTTGTATGCCCCTCTTAAATCCAACTTAGAAAAAACTTTAGCCCCAACAATCTGGTTAAACAGGTCCGGGATCAGAGGAAGCGCATATGGGTCACGAATCGTGATACGGTTCAGCTCCCTGAAATCCAGACAAGGTCTTAAAGAACCATCTTTTTTCTTAACAAAAAAAAAAAAAACAGGTGACTTCGAGGGTGGGATGTGTCCCATTCTGAGGCTCTCAGAGATATAAGTACGCATAGCAACTCTTTCAGGTTGGGAGAGATTGTATAAACGTGATTTTGGCAGCTTGGCGCCTGGGATGAGATTAATAGGGCAGTCGTACTCCCGGTGAGGGGGCAATTCCTGGACACCACTCTCAGAAAACACATCCGAAAATTCTGAGAGAAAAGATGGTACAGTCTTGGTAGAAACCTCTGAAAGAGACGCCGTGAGGCAATTCTCTCTGCAAAACTCACTCCAACCATTTATTTGCCTTGCTTGCCAATCAATGGTGGGGTTATGTTTAGTGAGCCAGGGTAGCCCCAATACTAGAGGAGTAGATAATCCGCTTAGGACGAAACACGACATATCCTCAACATACAGTCAAACGGATATTGTGAACTATGCCCTTTAACGATCTTTGAGAAAGTGGAGCGGAATCAAAAGCAAAAACAGGTTTATCCTTTTCCAAAGTGCATACCTAGAAACCATGCGTTATTGCAAATTGATTATCAATGAGATTGACAGCTGCTCCACTATCTACAAAAATCTCACAAACAATGTTCTTGCTGTCTAGCGACACCCTGGCAGGTAGGAGAAAACGGGAACTACAAGCAAACGGCAAACCTTCAATTTCCGCATCAACCTTGCCAATAGTAGCAAATGGAAAGTTTTTAGCAAAAGGGTTTTTTTCTTTTTGTTTCTTTATTACCCTCAGAAAACTCCCTGAATCTCCTAGAGGGGCAAACATTAGCCAAATGATTTATACCCCCACAACAGAAACAAACCCTCCTCTGAAAGCTGAATCCTCTACTATCAGAGGCAAGCAAACCCAGCTGCATGGCCTCCTGCTCAAAGGGGATTGAGAGAGACTGAGGCCCCTGCGCACTGAATGAGACCACCCCACTGTCCTTGGACTGAATATGACAGGAAGGAGTGGTCTCTCCTCTCTCTCTAAGACGCCTGTCAATACGAACAGCTAGAGACATGGCAGACTCCAACGAGGCAGGTCTCTTATTAAAAGCAAATGCATCTTTCAATCCCTCCGAAAGACCATGGCAAAATTGACTTCGGAGTGCAGCATCGTTCCAACCAGTATCAGCTGCCCATCTCCGAAATTCAGAACAATATATCTCTGCGGACTGTTTACCCTGGCATAAAAGACGCAGTTTAGATTCAGCCAGAGCAATACGATCCGGGTCATCATATATCTGCCCCAGGGCTACAAAAAATTCATCCACCGATCAGAGGGACCGTGCCCCCATCGGCAGCAAAAAGGCCCAAGACTGAGCGTTTTCCCTGAGCAGCGAGATGATGATCCCCACCCTCTGCTCCTCATCACCAGAGGAATGGGGAAGCAGGTGAAAATGGAGTTTGCAAGCCTCTCTAAAGCAAACAAAATTCTCACTACCCCCGGAGAACGTATCCGGAAGCGAGATCTCAGGCTCGGAACAAACTCCATGAACGCCAGCAGAACCGGTCACCTTAAACTGAGACACAGTTTTACGGAGATCTGCTACCTCCAGCGAAAGACCTTGCATGCGGGGCATGGCGAGTTCATAGAAGATTTTTTTTTGGACACAAGTTAGCGGAAATTATTTTATTTAAATTTTTTTCTTACAAAGTCTCATATTCCACTAACTTGTGACAAAAAATAAAATTTTACATGAACTCACTATACCACTCACGGAATACCTTGGGATGTCTTTTTTCTAAAATGGGGTCACTTGTGGGGTATTTATACTGCCCTGGCATTTTAGGGGCCCTAAAGCGTGAGAAGTAGTTTGGAATCCAAATGCGTAAAAATGCCCTGTGAAATCCTAAAAGTACTCATTGGAATTTGGGCCCCTTTGCGCACCTAGGCTGCAAAAAAGTGTCACACATGTGGTATCGCCGTACTCATAAAAGTAGGGCAATGTGTTTTGGGGTGTATTTTTACATATACCCATACTGTGTGTGAGAAATATCTCTGTAAATGACAACTTTTCAATTTTTTTATACAAAGTTGTCAATTTACAGAGATATTTCTCTCACCCAGCATGGGTATATGTAAAAATACACCCCACAACACATTGCCCTACTTCTCCTGAGTATGGCGATACCACATGAGTGACACTTTTTTGCAGCCAAGATGCGCAAAGGGGCCAAAAGTCCAACGAGTACCTTTTAGGAGGGCATTTTTAGGCATTTGGATTCCAGACTTCTTCTCACGCTTTAGGGCCCCTAAAATGCCAGGGCAGTATAAATACCCCACATGTGACCCCATTTTGGAAAGAAGACACCCCAAGGTATTCTGTGAGGGGCATGGCGAGTTCATTGAAGATTTTTTTTTTTGGCACAAGTTAGCGGAAATTTTTTTTTTTGTTGTTTTTTCTCACAAAGTCTCCCTTTCCGCTAACTTGTGACAAAAAGTTCAATCTTTCATGGACTCAATATGCCCCTCAGCGAATACCTTCGGGTGTCTTCTTTCCAAAATGGGGTCATTTGTGGGGTGTTTGTACTGCCCTGGCATTTGAGGGTCTCCTCAATCATTACATGTATGGCCAGCATTAGGAGTTTCTGCTATCCTCCTTAGGCCTCATGCACACGACCGTTGTTTGGGTCCGCATCGGAGCCGCCGTTTTGGCGGCTCGGATGCGGACCCATTCATTTTAATGTGGCCGCAAAAGATGCGGACAGCACTCCGTGTGCTGTCCGCATCCGTGGCTCCGTTCCGCGGCCCCGCTAAAAAAATATATCATGTCCTATTCTTGTCCGCGCTTTGCATTTATATTGCCGGCGCCCGTTCCGTTCCGCAAATTGCGGAAGGCAACACAGGCGCCTTCCGTTTTTTTGCGTATCAGCGATTTGCGGACCGCAAAAAACGGCACGGTCGTGTGCATGTGGCCTTTTTTTTCCGTTCAGCTCAAAGAAAAAATTAACGGCACAGATTTCTTCATTCGCATTGATCAATGTGGATGAAAAAATCTCTTCCAAAAAATGTGCAAAAAAAAGAAAAGCTGCAATCACTAATAAAGATCCAAAAAGCTCAAAAGTGATCTTTATAGCGTCGCAGCGATTTTACGGTGTTTTTGCAGTGATCAGAAAAAAAAAATTATGTCACTGCGGTGGGGCGGACTGAACGCAAGTGTGCACACAAGATCAGGCCTGATCGGGCGAACACTGCGTTTTTTGTAGAGCCTATGGTGACCCTAATGTACTGATATAGATCTGATTGCGATCAGTCTTGATCACTTACAGATACTATATAGTACTAGTGCTGATTAGCGATGACGCTAATTAGCGACTAATCAGTGACTGCGGTGCGGTGGGCTGGGCGTTAACTACCTAACAAGTTCCTAACTAACTGGCGGTGATAAGGGACCCTTAGGCCCCATTCACACGTCCGCAATTCTGTTCCGCATTTTGCGGAACGGAATTGAGGACCCATTCATTTCTATGGGGACAGACCTTGTCCCGCTCGGATCCGGAATTGCGGATCTGCACTTCCGGGTCCGCACTTCCGTTCCACAAAAATATAGAACATGTCCTATTCTTGTCCGCAATTGCAGACAAGAAAAGGCATTTTCTATATAGTTCTGGCAATGTGTGGATCCGCAAAATGCGGAAAGTACATTGCCAGTGTCCGTGTTTTGCGCAAAACGCAAAACGCATACGGACATCTGAATGGAGCCTTACAGGGGGGTGATCAATGACAGGGGGGTGATCAGGGAGTCTATATGGGGTGATTAGGGGTTAATAAGGGGTTAATAAGTGACAGGGGGGGGGTGTAGTGTAGTGTGGTGCTTGGTGCTACTTACAGAGCTGCCTGTGTCCTCTGGTTGTCGATCCAAGCAAAAGGGACCACCAGAGGACCAGGTAGCAGGTATATCAGACGCTGTTAACAAAACAGCGTCTAATATATCTTTCTGATGTTAAAAAAATCGCATCTACAGCCTGCCAGCGAACGATCAGCACTGGCAGGCTGTAGTTCAACTTGTTTACTTCGCGATCCTGTGAACGCGCGCTCTTGTGAGCGCACATTCACAGGAAATCTCGGGTCTCACGAGATTACGCCAATAGGCGTCGCTGAGACCTGAGAGTGCCGCCGCACTGACGCCTATCGGCGTTAGTGTGACGGCAAGCGGTTAAAAAGGAAAACAAACTTTTTTAGTTGGAGATTAGTTGAATATTCAGAGACATGAGCGTGAGAGATGTCACTCGGAAATCACCAAGAGAGGTCTGAAAAATCATGGAGCAGACAGTGAGTAGATGTTGGTTAATCATTGCCGCCTTAGAGTATTGGGCAGGGATAATCTTAGCCATTGAAGTGAGCAGCTTTCAGAACTCTGTGTGGGTTTTCCCTGGGATGACATAGATGACTGTATTTGTCCGATGACACATTTTAGGCTATGACTGCTTCCTTAAAAGGGGAAACAACTGCAGTGGCCAGGTTTGGGGTGGCCCCAACGCTACGCTGGGTCCCCCACACACTGTCAAGATGTCACCACGTGTTGCTGCTCTCTGGAACGAATGGTAAGGCGTTTTGCACCCCAATGGGAAATAAATCCATAAAGTCAGGGTCTGCAGTAACCAGTGCAAGGGCGTAGCTAGAAATGCATGGGCCCCATAGCAAAAAAATTTATGGGCCCCCCCCGTGCCATCCACAGATCCCCCTCCCCTAAACAGTGCCATCCACAGACCCCCCCAAAACAGTGCCATCCACAGATCCCCCCTAAACAGTGCCATCCACAGATCTCCCCCCTAAACAGTGCAATCCACAGATCCCCCCTCCCCTAAACAGTGCCATCCACAGATCCCCCCTAAACAGTGCCATCCACAGATCCCCCCGCCCTCATAACAGTGCCATCCACAGATCCCCCCCTAAACAGTGCCATCCACAGATCCCCCTCCACGCCGCTCACAGCAGTATATTTATAAACTAATCAGTAACTACTTTAACTTTAATCATTGCTCATTGCTGAGCTCTTTTCTTGGATTTTTTTGATATCTTACTTTGTCTTAGCTCCTCCGGTAATAGCAGGCAGTACGGGGGGCGGCGCTCACTCACTGACGTCACGCGCCTGCGCCGCCTAGTGGAGGAGCCTACAGAGTAAGATATCCAAAAAATCCAAGTAAAGAGCTCAGCAATGAGCAATTATTAAAGTTAAAGTAGTTACTGATAAGTTTATAAATATACTGCTGTGAGCGGCGGGGCCCGGTATATTCTAACCCCCAGGCAAGCGTCCCTGTCACTATGGGAACGCCTGGGGGTTAGAATATACCATCGGATTTGAGTTTTTACAATCAGCCTGAGGCTCGGGCCTGGCTGCCTGTGTGTAGTGTGTGTGGAAATAAAAAAAAAAAAAAAAATCAACAGAAGTCGGCACGGACGGGCCCCCAGTGGCCCCACACTGCTATGGTTGCTATGGCGATCCCTACGCCACTAAACCAGTGTGCTTCTTTACTGGAGAAATTCAGGTGCAAAACAGTACAGACGAAGGCATAGTGCTGGCTTCTCCAGTCTCCTCCCCGGCATAAGAAGTGTTTGATGCTGAGGAAAGGCATGAACTAGCTGTTCCTCTCGCTTTCTCTCAGAAGGCTTGTACCCTGGCCAAAGGCTGGAGCTGTAGCTCAGAATCTGGGTGATTCCTTGGTCAAAAGGTTGGTGACCCATGATCTGTGGCTCAGTGTCCCCATCTTAGCATCTTCTTCTGGTTTCCTAACTCACGTCCTGCTTGACGCGTTTCTCTGCTGGACATAAGCCAGCAGTTCCTCAGGAGTCAAGCGCAGGGAAACGAGCACCAAACAAACAATGATGGATGCTGCACGCTGCTGATATTAAGCATACAGGTACATCGATGCGTAGCCTCCAGCACTATGATGGCTATCTAGCTGTATGCTCAATATCAGCACCGTGCAGCATCCATTATTGTTTGTTTGGTGCTCTTTTCCCCGCGCTTGACTCCTGAGAAACTGCTGGCTTATGTGCAGCAGAGAAACGCGTCGAGCAGGACGCGAGTTAGGGAATCAGTTTATCTGTAGCCAGCCTCAAAGGAGGGTATAGGGATTGTTAAGCAGGTGGCACCTCTTTGTATAGCACACCTCAAAGCCGGTTCCCCAGTGAGCCGTATGTTAGGCTCAGGGAATTACTGAATGCTAATAGCAGTGGCACTATATCTCAATAAGGCGCACCTGACATCCTCACCCTCCAACAAATGGGGGACAGTGTCTCGATATATATCACTGAACTATAGCAGCTATAACTGTATGCTGCACATTATCCATAGCTGGGTGAAAGTCCCCATCTAGATATATTCACTTTCGACAGCTAGTCAAATTTGAACTAGTAATAGTTTAAAATAATTTAAAAAAAAATCATCTCATCCACTTGATGGTGCAGCCGGCATCCTCTTCTTTCTGCAGGACCTGCAATGAGATCATCGCGCTCACCACGTGGTGAGCGCGGTTACATCATCGCAAGTCTTTTTGCAGGTCCTGCAGAAAGAAGAAAGAAGAGGATGCCGGCTGCGCGATCAAGTGGATGAGGTGAGTTTTTTTATTATTTTTAACCTCTCAGGGGAGGGAGGATGAAGTGGCCTGCACACCTACCTGAACAGAGGGAAATCAGGGCCCGGGATGGAAAACAAGTGGGCTGCCTCAATGCCCGATATAACTATAATACAGATGTAGGGGGCCGGGACCTTCCATGCGCTCCAGGCCCCCCTTCCTGCCACAGGCCCCATAGCAGCTGAGTGGTCTGCCTATATGGGTGGTACGCCACTACCATTTACTAGCTAGACTGGAACCTTCAAGTGGGAGGGTGGAGTTGAGAAACTCAGCACAAACAATTGCAAAGTTACCACTCCCGTCTGGTATAGACTCAGGGCCAGCGCTTCCATACAGGCAAGGGGGGCAATTGCCCCCGGGCCCCCGAGTCCTTAGGGGCCCCCAAGCCCACCACCGGACACCAGCCGATCCCGAGCCTTTTTTTTGCGAGGCCTCGTGCTGGTGGGGGCCTCGCTCTGGCTCCGGGAAGGGGTCCCGCGGTGGCGGCGGCAGGTCACAGGGAGATGAACGCTTCCATTGTGGAAGCGTTCATCTTGATAGTCATCTGTATCGCCGTCCTCAGGAAAACGATACAGATGCCTCTGCTGTGGGGCAGGGGAGGGAGAGGCGTCTCCCTTCCTTGTTCCTCTGATAGGCTGCCAGCACAAGGCCCGCAGCCTATCAGAGGCCGTTGCAGGTGGCGCGATGATGTCATCGCGCCGCCTGAGCCATACAGCGCGGGACACTGGCCAGAAGAGGCCTGCATCGCATCGCTGTGTGATGAAGGTAAGTATAAGTGTTTTTTTTTTGTTTTTGTTTTTACTTTTTTTTTTTACTTTTACTGGCACATGGGGGGAGCGGGAGGCACTTGATACTGGCACATGGGGGTGGGTTTGACACTTGATCCTGGCACATGGGGGGGTTTGGCACTTGATACTGGCACATGGGGGGGTTGGCACTTGATCCTAGCACATGGGGGGGTTTGGCACTTGATACTGGCACATGGGGAGTTGGCACTTGATACTGGCACATGGGGGGGTTTGGCACTTGATACTGGCACTTGGGAGTTGGCACTTGATACTGGCACATGGGGGGGTTTGGCACTTGATACTGGCACATGTGGGGGTTGGCACTTGATACTGGCACATGGGGGGTTTGACACTTGATCCTGGCACATGGGGGTTGGCACTTGATCCTGGCACATAGGGGGGAGGCACTTGATCCTGGCACATGGGGGTTGGCACTTGATACTGGCACATGGGGGGTTGGCACTTGACCCTGGCACATAGGGGAGTTTGGCACTTGATATTGGCACATGGGGGGGTTGGCACTTGATACTGGCACATGGGGGGTTGGCATTTGATCCTGGCACATGGAGGGGTTTGGCACTTGATACTGGCACATGGGGAGTTTGGCACTTGATACTGGCACATGGGAGGGTTTGGCACTTGATACTGGCACATGGGGGGTTGGCACTTGATACTGGCACATGGGGGGGTTAGGCACTTGTTAGTGGCACATGGGGGTGGAAAAGAGGCACTTGATACTGACACATTATTATGGGGCACTATGGGGGCTTCTACTGAGGCCACAAAGAAGGGGTCTTTTATATGGGGGGCTCTGTGTGGTATTACTATTATCAGGGGTATTATCTGTTTCTGCAGTATAGTATTGGGGAGCACAGTGGCACAGTATTGGGGGTAGTAGGATGATTTGTCCAGAAGATGGGAGGATGATGAAAAAGTAGTAAACTAAGATATTTTTTTGTTGTCAAACTGCAGAGACGGAAAATGGTGACAAAATGGTTTTCTGGTCTGAAGGTCTGAAAGGAGAAGATGAGGAGAGAGAACATTTACATCAAAGGAGACGTCACTGGATATAAGAGGTATGTGGCGTGTATTTCTGTAGTGATGGGGGGGACGTTAAAGTCAGCAAGTGTCAAGTGGGGGGAGGCCTTATTGTTTTTCGCCCCAGGGCCCCATTTCACCTAGAACCGGCCCTGTATAGACTTACATTAGAGCTTAAATGATACTTAATGGCAATGATACAGCAGTTTTTCTAGACAAAAACAAGTTTCCAGACATAACATAGCTAAGACCAGACATTCAAAAGGTCAGTCATTCTGGTTTTGGTGGTAAACAAGCCTGGGTTTTTCCCCCCAAAACATGCTCTTCTTTAAACCCTATGGCAGCTGTGGAAAATTACCAGCTTCTTATTTAAAGTCCCAAAAGTCTCTCAGTATTCATTAACCCTTTCTGAAGAGCCTCACAAACACAGTGCAAATGAACAGGATATATATCACAACATATAAAATGCAGTTACACAGTATTAAATAGTGACCCTTTCAAGGGAAATAAAGTAAGATGTTTATAACTTTTCACAGGGGAAACAAGAGCAAATGTCCAAAAATATCCAGACTTCACAGTACCCCTGCTCCAGGGCACTACACAACTTCTTCCCTTGGTAATTGGAAATAGTTTAGTTTTCAGGAGACATACATGTGAGAGATGTTACCTGGAAATCATGGACCAAGGCCTGGAAAATCATGGAGTATACAGTGAGTTTATCGGGGTTAATCATTAGAATTAGCTGAATTTTTGCAGTGTGTTCTTCAGCATTTTTATGTTACTATGGGTTTCCTTTGATAATAAAGATTAAAATAATGTTAAAAGACAAACAGAAAATAGACATTGTGAGGCGTAAGTATAGATGAGTAAATAAGTAATAATTTACCTTTTTGGCATAAATTGATGAATTTTGTATTAATTCAGCTATATTTTCTGCATATAGGATAATGGATGCTGGAATTCTCGTCTACTTTGGAGTATTTCAGCCTTCATTCTGTCATCACTAGTATCATGTACTTTTGTCTTGCTTGGTGCTATAGAGGATGCGAAAAACTAAAGGCAGTATTAATAGTTAGCTGGTCAATTGCTATGATACTCATGATTTTTAATGCATTAGTTAGTTGCACCTTTAGTTTGAAAACCTTTAGTAACCATAATAGACATCCATTGATTTCACTAAGGGGAGATTCATTGGAACAGAGTTTATGCATTCAAGGGCTGTATAAGCAAAGTCATAGCATATGTCGACAATAGAAATGGAAACATGCTTGCATCATTTCTGCCTTAAGGGCAAATAGCAACTCCTTTAAGTTATTACGTTTGCTTATGATTTAATGATATTACTTTCCTACTGGAAACCTTGTCAAGTTTCCAGAACATCATAGCCACCCTAATGTCCTTTTTCTAATAAGGACCTTTTCTGAAAACATGACTTCAAAGGAGACCCTGGGAGCTTGGATAGAACTGATCAAAGTCATCTGGGTCTGAGACTAACTGTCATTCTGAGCTGTGTAATTATAATTAATACAATCACATATGTGCAGACATAAGACTGACATGTGTCTGCTGCTTCTTCCTGACTGACAAGCCCCTTCATGCTACATCTAATAAATGTTTTGCTCACCGACGAGTGGGTAATGTTATAAAACATGCATTTTTCTGACTTTTTACTCTATTAAATTCTATCATGCAATTTAACACAGTAACGTGATGACTGTCATTTATTTACCTGTCCATACAGGTCAATTCCAGTGCTTTCACACGTAGGTTTTTAGTGTAATTTTTCTGTACGTTCCCATTTTTTTGCATTGTTCTTTGCACCAGGGCTTTTTGTCATCTTTTTTGTAGTAAAAACGCAGCCTCAGTCTATGGGAAATTTAAAAAAACGGAGGGCACGCAAGTGTTTTTTTTTGCTCCTGATGTTTTTGTTCACTAGGTGGCGTTTTTTTTTTTTTTCTTTGTATTTTTTTTATGAAATCAGTATGCTGGAACTTTTGGTATTTTTTCCAAATGTTTTCACACTTATTTCTGAATTTCAGGATAAATTTGATTCGTTGCAAAGCCGAATTACCTGGTGCTTCATGGTAGCGAATCAACTTAACCTGAAATAGTGTAAAAAACAAAAGTCATACTTACTTGATCCATCTGCTCATGACGGGCCGGCCGTTGCTATCTTGCTTGAAGATCTCATAAGAAATCCTGTACACGGTGACGTATGAGGTCACCACGCCAGGCGGCATGATGACTTCATCACGGGCCACACAAGGAATATTGCGGCGGACAGCCCGTCACGAGCAAATGGATCAGGTAAGTGTAATTTTTTTATTTATTTTTTACACTCTGTTATCTATATCAGATGCTGTGATCATGCATGAACGTGGCATCTGAGGGATACAAGGACAGGGGGCGGCGCAATTGCTGCTCCCTGTCATTGCACCCATTATTTATAAAGGAATGTGCTTTGTGACAAAGTAATTAGTCACAAAGCAAATTTTTAAAAAAAATTCAGAATAATTTGCTCATCTCTACTTTTCATGTCACCTTTTCTATAGGGAAAAAAACTACATGAAGAAAGTGCTAGTGGTAAGACACACTGGTTGAAATTTATTAAACTATTTATGCTACTATTGTGGCATAAAAAGTCTAAAATTAAGGTACACTCCTTATTTGTGCCAAAACTTGCATCATTTTGAGCTTCTCACCACTTTCCGAAATGTTGAGAAAAGGAGCAAGGCTATGTGGGAGGGGCAGGGCTTCATGTGCCCTGCAAGATTACTATAACTTACACCAGAAACCGGCCTAGAATATGGCTCAAGTCTGGTGCATTGAGGGTCAGAGATGAGACTTAATTATTAGGCACATCAAACGGTTCAACAATGCAGGGGAATCAAGACTGGCATATGGAACACCAGTCTTGATAAATCTCCCCCACTGTGTGCAAAAAAAGGCAGAAAAAGCTCAAAAAGCACATCAAAAAGCAGGTTAAAAAAAAAAAAATGCTTCAACATATTCTGCCAAATTCAAGTGTGAAGGGAGTCGGGACCCTTACTATGGTAGAACAATCTTTATAAGTAAGTGAATGTTAATATACCAGCAGGGCCGTCTTTAACAAGGGGAAAAAGAGGCAGCTGCCCTGGGCACAGTTGCTCCTCGGGGGCCCAAGGCAGCTGCCTCTTGAGGCCTGCTGGCCACTGCCCCGGGTGTCAGGCTATCAGCTACACAGGGGGGTGCTGCCATGCCATGCCTGCTGGCACTCCAGGCAACGAACTGTGAGAGCTGTGATTCTCTTAGGAGAAAAGACCTTAGATGACATCATCACCATGTGACCAGTAACCTAGCAATATTACTGGTCACATGGCTATGAGGTCATCAAAGGTCCTTTCTTTCTACCAGGAGTGTTGCTGCAGGAGAAGTTTTCCTTAACTGTGGAGTTTTTTTTATGAAGATTACATCAGGAAAAGGTGACATGGGCTGTTATGCTAATATACTGTAAGCTACTGTATAGTGTGGAATGCTGTATACTGTGGGGTGCTATACTGCACTACTGTATACTGTGGGGTGCTGTATACTGTGGAGTGCTGTATACCGTGGGGGACTGTATACTGTATATTGTGGGGTGCTTTATACTGTATACTGTGGGGGGCTGTATATTGTGGGGTGCTGTATACTGTGGGGTGCTGTATACTGTGGGGTGCTATACTGCTCTACTGTATACTGTGAGGTGCTGCATACTGTGGGGTGCTGTATATTGTGGGGTGCTATACTGCTCTACTGTATACTGTCGGATGCTGTATACTGTGAGATGTTGTATTCTGTATAGTTTGGGGTGCTGTATACTGTATACTGTGAGGTGCTGTATACTGTGGGTGCTGTATATTGCGGAGTGCTATACTGCTGTACTGTATACTGTGGGGTGCTGTATTCTGTAGGAGGCTGTATACTGTGGGGGCTGTATATTGCGAGGGGCTGTATACTGTGGGGTGCTGTATAGTGTGGGGTGCTGTATAGTGTATAGTTTGGGGTGCTGTATACTGTATACTGTGAGGTGCTGTATATTGTGGGGTGCTGTATATTGTGGGGTGCTATACTGCTCTACTGTATACTGTGAGGTGCTGTATACTGTGGGGTGCTATACTGCTCTACTATATACTGTGGGGTGCTGTATACTGTATAGTGTGGGGTGCTGTATACTGTGGGGTGCTGTATAGTGTGGGGTGCTATACTGGATACTGTGGGGTGCTGTATACTATAGGGTGCCATACTGCATACTGTGGGGTTCTGTATACTATAAGGTGCTATACTGCATACTGTGGGATGCTGGGGTGCACTGTAACGCTAGGGTGAGCCGAGCCCCGGTCTCATTCCTGCAGAGCGGTGCCCACTTCCAGCCCCGAGCCCAGATGCCCAGCTGCCCAGAGCACTGATCCTGAGCCGCTGGAGTCTTTAGAACTGGAAGTATTTACAGTCATTCACTGTACTCTACCAGGTGTGTGGAATTTTTGTGTGTGTGTTGTGGTGGAGGCCGTGATTGCATACAAGGGTGAGGGAAGGCGGGACCCAGGGGGCCCAAGTAAATTTTTGCCCAGGGTCCAATCAATATTAAAGACGGCCCTATATACCAGTGAATTCAATATTAATAAACACTTAATCTGTATACCACAAGAAGATAAAATGAATATATTGTATAATTTTTCTCCCTTAACTCTTGTCCTGACAGTGGGTATCACTAATCTCTAAAATACCAGAATCTCTTCAACACTGCAAAAGATTGCACTAATTAAAATTGTAATTTTAAAATGCATGGGTTTTTCCAAAGGACCCTGGTGCTTCCGGAAGAACTGGGATCCTTATCAATTAACACAAAGGGGAGGATTCTGGTAAAGTGTTTGAATCAATATTAAAAAGAACATAACATCTCTTCTAACAGGATTGCTTTAGCTAAAAATTGTGTTCACCATGAGATATGAATTCTAAAACATCTTTTTTTTTAGAACAATGGGGGTCATTTATTACGACTCCCTATACCAGTTTTTGCCATAAAAAAGTTGCATGGCCCTGGTTTTTCAACTTTTTACACAACCCTCGACAATGGTTAGTCAAAGCAGGGCAGTGTTGGGGCATGGCAAGGGTGAGCCATTAACCTCAAATGGGCTAATTCAGTAACATTCATACCAATCAAGAATGGAGTAGATTTCAATATGGGGCATTGATTGGTGGAATATGCGCTTAATTTATGACAAGGCCTGAGCAAAAACACCAGCCTTTGATAAAATAAATTACCTCTTCTGTGTTGTGTGAGAGAGGAGCCTAGTACATAAATGTATGTTTCTCAACAATATACAGTATATGCATTGTCTATGGGGTATTGTTTCTGAATATGGAGAGACCATGGTACACCACATATGTGTGCACAGCATTGTAGGTCAAGCAATGCTCCTCTGGGTTTCTGGACTTACCCTAACCCTATCTGAAGCTTACATTTGCTTATATTTTACCCAGAAATCCAGCGGAGCATTGTCTAGCATTGTCTACAATAGTCGTAATGTATATCACCTGGTCTCCATAATAGAAATAGTACCCACCCAGAGGTTCCCCCTAAGGCCTTGCACTAGAAATTTTATTCTCCTCTGCTTTTATCTGCCTAAGGGTTTTTGTCCTGAAAGAGCTAGTTGCAGATGTGAGGCTGGCTTAGTTATTTTTCTAGTTTTGCTACATAAGTATATTAAAAAGACAGAAAGACATCTTTGCCAATCATCTTCCTACTCACTGGAGTATATAGCATCTGTATATCCAAAACAGACAACAGCTTCAGCAATTTTATTTCACCATTTTGGATCAACATCAGATGAACCAGAGAGACCTCCATAGTAACATTCAACTTAAAGTGAGACAAGAGAATTACAACATCCCACAAAACATATACATGAAACATGCATGCTAGTTATCTTTGTAGAAGGAAAAGAGAACCAGAATTGCTCAAGAGAAACTGGTCTAATTTGATTAACATGCCTTGAGAGGTTCTATTTGGGGTGTTATGTATTATTAGGGAGAACAAAAAATATGCATGAGTATTGTATGCCAGATGACACTACTCTTGGTTTCTAGGAAGAGAATATCGCAAATCGCATATCTAAATTTTTCTGGCATTAGATAGGATATCCCCTCTTTTCTTCTCAGCATCTGATTTGCATAACTTTGGCTTTCTGGGAAACAGAAAAAAATTCTAATCTTTTTTCATGCCAGCCAAATTACAATATGTGATTTTTACACACTCTTCCCAAGACTTCACTTTATTAACAATGACGAATGGACAACCAAATCTATTCACCAAAATCCATAAAGATGATTCTTCAGATGCCCAATACTCATGCCAAATATTTAGGTGTATGTAATGTGGAACTAGAGGGAAAATAGTCATGAAGTTATGGCAGGTGATGAACTCAGGCTGTTTCCTATGTTGAAGCTAGTAGACGTGCAGATCAATAAAACATGTTCATGTCTATAAAAAAGCTTTCATTATTGCAGTCTAATAAGTCTGCAATGAGATAAGCAAGCTTGCCTGACATTTAATTTGCAACCCAGTTTGTCGGAACATTATGTATTGCAAATTAAAAATACCATGTTTATGTAAGTCACTCAGGTCTCCCTGAAGCAGTAAATTTAAAACAATTATTCTGTTTAAAGTATGTACATTTCTAAGAAATGGGTTGATGGCACTATCTAGTAGAATACAAAATTATGTAAATGCTTAGGTTCCACTAATGGCAGGTATCAATTAATATTTTCACTTCTTAAAGGTGTTAGCCCATCTCATGCTTTGATGGCATATCGCTAGGCTATGCCATCAAAGTTCAATTGGTGTGGGTCCCACCTCTGGGACCCTCTCCTATCTCCAGAGCCGAGCCCCCGAAGTGAAGGTGATTGCACCATGCATGAGAGCACTTGGATATTTTTGAAAGCCCCATAGTAGTGAATGGACAGTGCACCTCCCCATTCACCTCTACAAGAATGCCGAAAATAGCTGAGCTAGTGCTTGGCTATGGAGGGTGGCTGCGTTTGTGTAGTGCACTCTCCGAGGGACCCATTCTGGAGATAGTTGTGGGTTCCAGAAGTGGAACCCTCACCTATCTGATATTGATCGCATATCCTAGCGATGAAATGAGTCAACCCCTTCAAAGAATCATAATTGCTTCTTTGTTGGCCTGAATTTGTATTCTGAGAAAATCCCATAAAAGTTTAGTCTAGTTAACGTCTTGATATGTATTAGAAGGATATGATTTTTCTTAAATTTACCAGTACATCAGTGTATTTAGAATGAAATGCAACCATCTCTAGGTTCCAATTCTCAGGCCTTTACCTCCCACAGGAAGTCAGCCTCTGTATGGCAGTGTGTCCACCATCGCTTTATTGCTACAGCAACCAGCCCCACTGACAATGGGGCTGCTCAACCTATCAGGGAGCTGAGACTCTGGACCTGGCACATGCTTCCTGAGGGAAGGCTATTTAAACAAACAGCTGCTGGCCACAATTGCCTGTGATTAGTATACCTGCCTCGCTAGCTAGCTGTGTGTTTGCTACTCTAGATCACTGTCCTTTCGCCTGTTTCTGTCCTTTTGCCTCTGATTACTGATTTTGCTACTGACATGACCTCCTGGTTAGAGATGAGCGAAGTTATGAAAAATTCTATTCAGCTGCTTTGCCAAAGAAATACGAGCGGTGACATGATGACGTCATCACATCAACATGTTGGCCTGGCCAGCGCGCTGGCGTGGTGACATCATACGTCACTCTGCACAAGATTTCGTATGGTATCCTCAATCAAAATGGCTGTGACGGCCTCTTCACTTGCAAATAGATGAGGTGAGTATGTTTTTTTGTTTGTTTGTTTTTGTTTTGATTTGTCACCACAAAGTGTGAGGAAATTCGGATCGAAGACGATTAGTTTGACTTCAATTTGCTCAACACTGCTCCTGGTGTTTTATTCTGCCTGCTTTTTTATCTTGCTCTCTCAGGCATTGGAATGGCTGCAAATTAGATTGTGGGGTGCCGATGTCAGAGTATGGCAGCCAGGAGCCTAATGAAGGCCCCCAGGCCTGCCCTCAGTATAGTGCCTGTCAGTATAGTATTGAATAGTTGGAACACACTCTAAATAGAGAAGTTGTGTGGGTGTCAGGAGACGGTTCCCAGGCCGAGTTGCAATGTAGAGAAAGACTCCTGAATTCCACTTGTTTGCTATAAGTGCAGTATTTTATTGCATAGGCGGTTTTCCAGTTTACATAATAAACGTTTTTCGGCATATAGCGTTTTTGGCGCCAAAAAACAGGGCAATGGCCTACATTCTACAAGCGCTCACTGGCCACAGAGCTCCCATACAACGGGCCACAGAAGTCCATACTGAAATATTAGCAAGCGGCTCATCCAGTGATCTGAGGAAGGCTATATGCCGAAAAACGTTTAATATGTAAACGGGAAAGCCGCCTATGCAATAAAATACTGCCCTTATAGCAAACAAGTGGAATTCAAGAGTCTTTCTCTACATGTCAGTATAGTATTGACAGTATATTTTTTATAGAAAAGGCTGCAAAAAGAAAACCCTTCCACATACAGTATTTGGTATTGCCACATCAATAATGACACACTATACAATAATTACTTAGTTTCTCCCACATGGTAAAGCTGTTTAAAGAAATGCCAGAATTGCTGTATTTTGCTTATTTGCCACCAAAAAAGGGTCAAAAGTGTTCTGTACCCCAGAATTATGCCAATGAAAACTACTAGCTATCCTGCAAAAATCAAGCCCCCACACAGCTACGTAGCAAAAAAAATATAAAAAGTTATGGATCTTGGGATGTGGCGATGCAAAAACTTTTTTTTTTTTTTTTTTAAAAGAGGTGCAGTGTTTGTAGGGTGTTTTATAATTTCCTGTTTGCAAACATGTAATGTGGGTGTTTTTTGTTTTGTTTTGTTTTTGCAAAAGTTGGCAAAAAGTGCAATTTTTGAAAACAGAAATGATGTGAAAAGCAGTGTGGCAGCACCCTAAAGAAAATGGCTAACATATGAGTAGGTTAAAAGAAATTGAAAATCTGTGAAGTGGTCTTTAGAGATGAGCAAATCGAAGCTGACGAAGTGGAATTCGATCCGAATTTGAGGAAAAGTTTGATTAGCAGCGAAGCCGAATTTCCTTGCGCTTCGTAGTAACGAGTCAAATGGCTGCTGCACATGAGAGGAGATGGAAAAAGGAACTCTGGGAAGGTGGGATCACCCATAATGCAATGCATGCAGCCAATCAGCAGCCAGCCAGCTCTGTGATGTCACAGCCCTATAAATAGCGGCAGCCATCTTAGATTCTGCCATTTACCAGTGTACTTAGTGCAGGGAGAGACGTCAGCAGGCGCTAGGGACAGTGATAGAAAAAACTTCATTGTGCTAAAAAAAACTATTTACAAGTGCAGGGAAAGATTATTCAAGGTGTAGGGAAAGGATAGGGACAGCATTTATGTTGAACAGGGTTCAGTACGGGAGGTTAGAGCCTGGATAATAGGAACAATCCTATTACACCTTGCTGCACTGACTGTGGATCCAAATTGCCATTATACAGCTCTGTAATTCCAGCAAACCGTTCTTGTTATTGGGGTGCAAGTGCTGTTTGATACAGCCATTAACAGGGTTTATTACAAGGAAATATTTATACGTCTTATTTTCACTTGTGCAGTTATATGTTTTAAAGCAATTTTTGGCTTTTATTAGTGGGAAAAAGGGCTTATTAGCCATTGTGTGGTGAAGTGTGAAAATGACAGCCCTTTTTGTCGTGTATTAGTGGCAAAAGTAACATATATTTGCCGTTCAGAGGTTCTGTTATCTGTTCTAAAGCCCTTTTTGTTGTGTATTAGTTGAAAATGAAAAAATATATTTGCCTGTCAGCGGTGCAGTAATATGTTCTAAAGCCTTTTGTGGCGTGTATTAGGGTACTTTCACACTTGCGTTAAACTTTTCCAGTATTGAGTTCCATCCTAGGGGCTCAATACCGGAAAAAAACTGATCAGTTTTATTCTAATGCATTCTGAATGGAGAGCAATCCGTTCAGTATGCATCAGGATGCTTCAGTTCAGTTACTGTACGGTTTTTGGATGGAGAAAATACAGCATCATGCTGCAGTATTTTCTCCGTCCAAAATTCCAGAACACTTATTTTCCATTGAAATGCATTAATTTTGGATCTGGAGAAACGGATCCGGTTTTGCGGTCTGCGCATGAGCAGACCTTTAAAAATGTGAAAAAGATAAATACCGAAACCATTTTTCAGGATGACAACCGGAGAGACGATCTGATATTGCAATGCATTTCTGAGATGGATCCGCATCCATTTGCATACAGATTGCCGAATCGACGGAACTGCCTGTCGGAATCCAACAACGCAAGTGTGAAAGTACCCTTAGTGGAAAAAGAAAAAACATATTTGCCGGTCAGCAGTGCAGTTATTAGTGTTGGGCTTGAATATTCGAATAGCGAATATTATTAACGAATATCGGCACTTCGAGAATTTGCTAATATTTAGAATATAGTGATATATATTCGTAATTTCGAATATTCTAGATTTTTCAACAATAACCTCCCTTCTTGCTTGTGGGCCAATGAGAAGGCTGCAATGTCTTTCTCTGAGCTTAGCAACATCCCTAGCAACTAGAGTTGAGCGGACACCTGGATGTTCGGGTTCGACGGGTTCGGCTGAACTTTGGAAAAAAGTTCGAGTTCGGGACCCGAACTTGACCCCGAACCCGAACCCCATTGAAGTCAATGGGGACCCGAACTTTTGAGCACTAAAATGGCTGTAAAATTGTCATGGAAAGGGCTAGAGGGCTGCAAATGGCATCAAAATGTGGTTAAGAGCATGGCAAGTGCTCTGCAAACAAATGTGGATAGGGAAATGACTTTAAATAACATATAATATGTAAAAATAAAAAATAATAATCTTGATCTAGGACAGGCATCCTCAAACTGTGGCCCTCCAGCTGTTGCAAAACTACTCCAAGGGGTAAAGGGCAAGCTCAGGCCATGTGCCCAATTTGGAGACCCAGAAGTTGCAGGGGCTGAACCCTGTCAGTCAGTTCGTGTAGGCGTGTGCACACTTACTGCCCCACCATGTCGCACGTCCCCGTGATGTTCACGATCCAATTTGATATCTGCTCTATCAACTCTCGATGTTCTTTTCTGCGCCTACCATGGTGATCACGGGTGGCGGGGAATCAGGGTTCCACGCCGGAGAGGGAGCGTGAGAAAGAGAGACCACATCCAAGGGAGGATTCATTTTTTCAAATTTTAAATTATAGAGTTGAATTATGGGAGAAATTATTAAAGCATAAAAGTGTGACAACTTTTTAAAGATTAAGCATTGAATGAAAGGATGTGGCGCGCATTAATTACTGAAGAATTTATTAAATATTATTCCCTGTCACCTATGCAGAGCAGAGGTTTATTTACGTCTAAAATTGTATAATGTCAACCCAAGAATGTAACAGAAAAATTTGTGAAATTTATTAACCTGTCTACTTGGTAGAGCAGGGGTCTATGACAGAAAAAAATTGTTTATTGTCACCTGAAAATGTTAAAGAACAATTATTGAAATTTATTAAGCTGTCAACTGGGTAGAGGAGGGGTATATTACACCCAAAAATTGGTGAATTTCACCAGAAAATGTAACTGACAATTTTTTAAAAAAAAAACCTGTCTACTAGGTATAGCAGTGGTACATCACACCCAAAAATTGGTGAATTTCACTGGAAAATGTAACTGACTATTTATTTATTTTTTTAACCTGTCTAATAGGTATAGCAGTGGTACATCACACCCAAAAATTGTTGAATTTGAACTGAAAATGTAACTGACAATTTTTTTTTTCCGGTCTATTAGGTATAGCAGTGGTACATCACACCCAAAAATTGGTGAATTTCACCAGAATATGCAAATGACAATTTTTTTTTTGTTTAACCTGTCTACCTGTCTACTAGGTATAGCAGTGGTACTATACACCCAAAAATTGGTGAATTTCACCTGAAAATGTAAATGAAAATTTTTTATTTTTTTATTTTTACCGGTCTACTAGGTATAGCAGTGGTACATCAAACCCAAAAATTGGTGAATTTCACCCAAAAATGTAAATGACAATTTTTTTTTTGTTTAACCTGTCTACTAGGTATAGCAGTGGTACTATACACACAAAAATTGGTGAATTTCATCCGAAAATGTAAATGACCATTTTTTTTTTGTTTAACCTGTCTACTAGGTATAGCAGTGGTACTATACACCCAAAAATTGGTGAATTTCACCCTGAAAAATGTAACTGACAAAGTAGTGAAATTACATAAAATAAAATACGTACAAATAAATTTTTTTATTTATTTATGAGGTGGATTTCCACATGGAGTAGGAGTTTGAGGAGGCAGTGGACGTAGCGGTGTAGGTGGAAGCGGCGGTGGAGGAGGACAAGGTAGCCAACACAGGTTTTTTGCTATAATTTTAATTTTTAAAATTAGGGTACACTCTAAAAGAGTGTGAAATATCCAAAATACAAGAATGAGCAATTGCTCTGCAGTATAACAATGGCTGGTTAATTTTAATGAATGTGAGCTTGTCCACATTGGCTGTGGACAGGCGGCTGCGCTTGTCTGTGATGACGCCCCCTGCCGTGCTAAACACACGTTCAGATAATACACTGGCTGCAGGGCAGGCCAGCACCTCCAAGGCGTAAAGGGCAAGCTCAGGCCATGTGCCCAATTTGGAGACCCAGATGTTGAAGGGGGCAGACCCGTCATTTAGTACGTGTAGGCGTGTGCACACATACTGCTCCACCATGTTGGTGAAATGCTGCCTCCTGCTAAGACGTTCCATATCAGCTGGTGGTGCTGGTTGTTGTGGCGTGCTGACAAATCTTTTCCACATTTCCACCATGCTAACCCTGCCTTCTGAGGTGCTGGCGGTGCCCCAGCTCCGTTGGCGACCTCTTACTCTGCCTTCGCCCTGTGCTTTCACTGTGCCCCCGCTGTCAGGTGGGAATGCCACCAGCAGCGCTTCTACCAGCGTGCGCTTGTACTCGCGCATCTTACGATCACGCTCCAGTGAGGGAATTAAGGACGGAATGTTGTCCTTGTAACGGGGATCCAGCAGCGTGTCCACCCATTAATCAGCACAAGTTAGAATGTGGGCAACTCGGCGGTCATTTCGGAGACACTACAGCATGTAATCGCTCATGTGTGCCAAGCTGCCCAGAGGCAACGAAAAGCTGTCCTCTGTGGGAGGTGTATCGTCTGTGTCCTCTGTATCCCCCCAGCCACGCACCAGTGATGGCCATGAGCTGGTCTGGGTGCCACCCTGCTGTGAACATGGTTCCTCCTCCTCCATCTCCTCCTCCTCATCCTCCACCTCGTCATCCTCCAGAACTGTGCCCTGGCTGGACAATTGTGTACCTGGCGTTTGTGGGTGCAGGAACCCACCCTCGGAGCCACTTGTGAATGACTGGCCGGAAACCCTACGAAATGATCCCTCTTCCTCCTCCTCCTGTACCACATCCTCTTCCATCATTGCCAAGAGCGTTTTTACAAGGAGGCATAGAAGTGGGATAGTAACGCTGAGAACGGCGTTATCGGCACTGGCCATGTTGGTGGAGTACTCAAAACAGCGCAACAAGGTACACAGGTCTCGCATGGGGGCCTGGTCATTGGTGGTGAAGTGGTGCTGTTCCGCTGAGCGACTCACCTGTGCGTGCTGCAGCTGAAACTCCACTATCGCCTGCTGCTGCTCGCACAGTCTGGCCAGCATGTGCAAGGTGGAGTTCCACCTTGTGAGCACGTCGCATATGAGGCGGTGAGCTGGAAGGCCAAGCAGCAGCAGGGTGAGAATGCCGAAAGCGCGCATAGACGGCCCGCACTTTATGCAGAAGCTCTGACATATCGGGGTAATTTTTAAGGAATCTCTGCACCACCAAATTCAGCACATGCGCCAGGCAAGGGATGTGCGTCAAACCGGATAGTCCCAGATCTGCTACGAGATTTCGCCCATTATCGCACACCACCAGGGCGGGCTTGAGGCTCACTGACACAAACCACTCATCAGTCTGTTTTTCAAGGCCCGTCCACAGCTCTTGCGCGGTGTGGGGTTTGTCCCCCAAACAGATACGTTTTAAAACAGCCTGCTGTCGTTTACCCCTGGCTGTGCTGAAGTTTGTGGTGAAGGTATTACGCTGACCAGATGAGGAGCCGGTAGAGGGTGAGGAAGCGGAGTAGGAGGAGGAAGCAACAGGAGGCAAACTGAAGTGCCCTGCAATCCTCGGTGGTGGAAGGACATGCGCCAAACTGCTATCCGCCTCAGGCCCAGCCGCCACTGCATTTACCCAGTGTGCTGTTATGGAGATATAATGTCCCTGACCGTGCTTACTGGTCCACGTATCCGTAGTGAGGTGCACCTTGCCACAGATGGCGTTGCGCAGTGCACTCCTGATTTTGTCCCCCACTTGGTTGTGCAGGGAAGGGATGGTTCGCCTGTAAAAGTAGTGGTGGCTGGGCAGGACGTCCTGTGGGACAGCCACCGCCATAAGGCCTTTAAAGCTATCCGTCTCCACCAGACGGAATGACAGCATTTCAAAGGCCAGTAATTTAGAAATGCTGGCATTCAGGGCTAGGGATCGCGGGTGGATAGGGGGGTACTTCCTCTTCCTCTCCAGCGTTTGGGAGATGGAGAGCTGAACGCTTCCGTGGGACATTGTGGAGATGCTTGGTGACCCAGGTGGTGGTGTTGCTGGAAGATCCTCTGTTTGCGGGGTGGCAGGTGGCACTGTCACTCCAGAGGTGGATGAAGAGGCCGAGATTGCAGCAGAAGAGGAAGCAGGAGGAACCAGAGACCTTTCTTGGTTTTTGAGGTGTCTACTCCACTGCAGCTCGTGCTTAGCACTTAAATGCCTGCTCATGCAGGTTGTGCTAAGGTTCAGAATGTTAATGCCTCGCTTCAGGCTCTGATGGCACAGCGTGCAAACCACTCGGGTCTTGTCGTCAGCACATTGTGCGAAGAAGTGCCATGCCAGGGAACTCCTTGAAGCTGCCTTTGGTGTGCTCGGTCCCTGTTGACGGTGGCCAGTAGCAGGCGAACTGTTTTGGCGATGGCTGCTCTGCTTTTGCACCCTGCTCCCGCTTTTGCTACGCTGTTGGATCGGTCTCACCACTGCCTCTTCCTCCAAACTCTGAAAGTCAGTGGCACGACCTTCATTCCATGTGGGGTCTAGGACCTCATCGTCCCCTGCATCGTCTTCCACCCAGTCTTCCTCCCTGACCTCCTTTTCGGTCTGCCACCTGCAGAAAGACGCAGCAGTTGGCACCTGTGTTTCGTCATCATCAGAGACGTGCTGAGGTGCTATTCCCATGTCCTCATCAGGAAACATAAGTGGTTGTGCGTCAGTGCATTCTATGTCTTCCACCCCTGGGGAAGGGCTAGGTGGATGCCTTTGGGAAACCCTGCCAGCAGAGTCTTCAAACAGCATAAGAGACTGCTGCATGACTTGAGGCTCAGACAGGTTCCCCGATATGCACGGGGGTGATGTGACAGACTGATGGGCAAGGGTTTCAGGCGCCACCTGTGCACTTTCTGCAGAAGACTGGGTGGGAGATAATGTGAACGTGCTGGATCCACTGCACGGCATCCAATTGACTAGCGCCTGTACTTGCTCAGGCTTTACCATCCTTAGAACGGCATTAGGCCCGACCAAATATCACTGTAGATTCTGGCGGCTACTGGGACCTGAGGTAGTAGGTTCAGTAGGACGTGTAGCTGTGGCAGAACGGCCACGTCCTCTCCCTGCACCAGAGGCTCCACCAACACCACCACCATGACCATGACCGCGTCCCTTATTAGATTTTTGCCTCATAGTTAGCGTTTACAAAGCAAAGTAAAAAGTGGTTAAGTCTGTTAAAAATAATTAAACGCCAATAAAAACCCTGATGTAGGGTATTGCACTCAATATTTTTTTTTTTTACTCTATATGACAGCGGTATTTGTGGCCTAAATGTGACACTCACTCATGCACGTCTTATCCCAGATGTGCAGTATATTAGAGGTTTTTTTCACCCCAGTAACCAAAAAGCCTTATTTCTGGCCTAAATGTGACAGTCACTTATGCACGTGTAATCCCAGATGTGCAGTATATCAGAGGCTTTTTTCACCCCCGTATGCCAAAGCCGTATTTATGGCCTAAATGTGACAGTCACTTATGCACGTGTAATCCCAGATGTGCAGTATATTAGAGGTTTTTTTCACCCTAACCAAAAAGCTGTATTTCTGTCCTAAATGTGACAGTCACTTATGCACGTGTAATCCCAGATGTGCAGTATATCAGAGGCTTTTTTCACCCCAGTATGCCAAAGCTGTATTTATGGCCTAAATGTGACAGTCACTTATGCACGTGTAATCCCACATGTGCAGTATATCAGAGGCTTTTTTCACCCCAGTATGCCAAAGCCGTATTTATGACCTAAATGTGACAGTCACTTATGCACGTGTAATCCCAGATGTGCAGTATATCAGAGGCTTTTTTCACCCCAGTATGCCAAAGCTGTATTTATGGCCTAAATGTGACAGTCACTTATGCACGTGTAATCCCACATGTGCAGTATATCAGAGGCTTTTTTCACCCCAGTATGCCAAAGCCGTATTTATGGCCTAAATGTGACAGTCACTTATGCACGTGTAATCCCAGATGTTCAGTATATCAGAGGCTTTTTTCACCCCAGTATGCCAAAGCCGTATTTATGGCCTAAATGTGACAGTCACTTATGCATGTGTAATCCCAGATGTGCAATATATTAGAGGCTTTTTCACCCCAGTAACCAAAAAGCCGTATTTCTGGGCTAAATGTGACAGTCACTTATGCACGTGTAATCCCAGATGTGCAGTATATTAGAGGGTTTTTTCACCCCAGTAACCAAAAAGTCGTATTTCTGGCCTAAATGTGATAGTCACTTATGCTTGTCTAATCCCAGATGTGCAGTATATTAGAGGGTTTTTTCACCCCAGTAACCAAAAAGCCGTATTTCTGGCCTAAATGTGACAGTCTCTTATGCATGTGTAATCCCAGATGTGCAGTATATTAGAGGTTTTTTTCACCCCAGTAACCAAAAAGCTGTATTTCTGTCCTAAATGTGACAATCACTTATGCACGTGTAATCCCAGATGTGCACTATATTTAACAGATGTATTTTTTTAACCCCAGTAAGCAAAAAGCTGTATTTCTGGACTTGCAGACAAGCAAATAGCCTGTGCTGGTGCACTATCGTTGCATAAAATGGCTGTGATCATGTATTGATATTTACTAACTGAAGAAAAAAAAGTTTTTTTCAGCAGTAGTTGGCTCAGGGCAGGCTTAAAAAAATTATGCATTGCACTAACAAAACACTTTTGCTGTAGATCGCTGAGTACAAAAAACAGTTCTTGATAAGATTTCTCCCTGATCTCTCCCTCACAGCAGCTGCAGCCTCTCCCTACACTAATCCGAGCAGAGTGACGGGCAGCGCTACGTGACTCCAGCTTAAATAGAGGCTGGGTCACATGCTGCAGTTGGCCAATCACAGCCATGCCAATAGTAGGCATGGCTGTGATGGCTTTTGGAGCAAGTAGTATGACGCTTGTTGATTGGCTGCTGTGCAGCCTTTAAAAAAGCGCCAAGAAAGCGCCCAACACTGAACCCAAACCCGAAATTTTACGTAAATGTTCGGGTTCGGGTCCGGGTGCCGAAAAACCTAAAGTTCGGTACGTACCCGAACTTTACAGTTCGGGTTCGCTCAACTCTAGTCAAGATGCTGCAAGGCCTGAAAAATTGTGTATTTTACACAAAAAAAGGTGTTTTATTAATAAAAGAATCAAACCCCTGTATTTAAAGGGTGTATCTCACACGCCCTGAACCAGACTAGGCCTTCTTTTAATTTTGTTTGCCCAAAATGGCTGTATTTCAAATACCTGAATAGAACCCCTGTATATACAGGGTGTATCTCACACGCCCTGATCCACACTAGGCCGCAATTAAATTTTTTGCCCAAAATGGCTGTATTTCAAATACCTGAATAGAAGCCCTGTATGTAAAGGGTGTATTTCACACGCCCTGATCCACAATAGGACGCTATCATAGAATTGTGCCCAAAATGGCTTTATTTTAAATAACTGAATAGAAAGACAGTATTTAAAGGCTGTATCTCACAATGACACAAAGGCTGCCAAATAATATTTTTTTGCTCAAACGGGTGTTTGTTTAATAACTGAATTTGACAGCAGTATATAACCCTGGAATTTCACACGTGCTGATGCTGCAAGGCCAGAAAAATAGTGGAATCTGGCAAAAAAGTGTGTTTTCAAAAACCCAGAAAATGATGGCTGTATTTCTAGCTTAAATTGCACACTGACTAATACAGATGTTGTATATTGCCAAAAAAGTGTTTTTTTGGTAACAGAATATAAAAGCTGTATATATTAAACTTGAATTTAACACTTGCAGATCAGGAAAATAGTGTTTTTTGGCAAAAAAGTGGGTTTTTAAAAACCCAGAAAATGATGGCTGTATTTCTAGCTTAAATTGCACACTGACTAATCCAGTTGTTGAATATTGCCCAAAAAAGTTTTTTTTTGGTAACAGAATATGAAAGCTGTATATATTAAACTTGAATTTAACACTTGCAGATCTGGAAAATAGTGGTTTTTGGCAAAAAAAAAAGTGTGTTTTTAAAAACCCAGAAAATGATGGCTGTATTTCTAGCTTAAATTGCACAATGACTAAGCCTGCAAATGCACCAGATGTTGTAAATTGCCAAACAAATTGTGATTTTTTAAAAAAAAAACTGATTATTTGTGCTGTTTTTAAAGCTTGTATTTCAATGTCCCAAAATCTCAGATGCAGTGCTGGTGACTGAGCTTTCATAAAATGGCCGCCGCCTCCGCCGCCAACCTAACTGACTTATAAAAGTTATTTTTTTTCCGTCACTGGGCTCAGGGCAGGATAAAAAAATTGTGCCCTGCACCCACACAACACAATGTATGTACAGTAGATCGCTAAGTTAGAATCACGTTTTGAGCAAAGATTCTCTCCAATTCTCTCCCTGAAATCACCAGCAGCATCCTCTCCCTACACTAAGCACAGCAGAGTGACGTGCAGCGCTACGTGATTCCAGCTTATATAGAGGCTGGGTCACATGCTATACTGGCCAATCACAGCCATGCCTTTAGTAGGCATGGCTGTGATGGCTTCTAAGGGCACAGAGTTAAACGCTTGTTGATTGGCTTCTCTGCAGCCTTTCAAAAAGCGCAGAGAAAACACCGAACCCGAACTTTTACTGAAATTAGTGGAAAAAGAAAAAATATATTTGCCGGTCAACGGTGAAG